>NC_047036.1:129666572-130027405 GCF_011762595.2 Tursiops truncatus | reverse complement strand
ATGCACAGTATGATACCACTTATGTAAAATTAAATACTCTAGTTGAGTATGTTTGCAAATGTACTGAAACAAATCTGGGGAAAAACACATCAAACAGTGGGACTGGTTGTTAAGAGGATCTAAGGCTCACCTGCAATATTTTCAGTTTTCACAAGAAAAATGCATTCATAATTTTATTTTTTTTATTTATTTATTTTTGGCTGCACCGGGAGGCTTGTGGGATCTTAGTTCCCTGACCAGGAATTGAACCCAGGCCCTGGAAGTTAGAATTTGGAGTCCTAACCACTGGACAGCCAGGGAATTCCCACATTCTTTATTTTATTATTTTAAAAAATTTCTATTCAGATTCTCTGCCCATCTTCTTTTTCTTTCTTTCTTTTTTTTTTTTTTTGTGGTACGCAGGCCTCTCACTGTTGTGGCCTCTCCCGTTGCAGGGCACAGGCTCTGGACTCGCAGGCTCAACGGTCATGGCTCACGGGCCTAGCCACTCCGCGGCATTTGGGATGTTCCCGGACCGGGGCACGAACCCGTGTCCCCTGCATCGGCAGGTGGACTCTCAACCACTACGCCACCAGGGAAGCCCCTTTTTAAAAAAAAATATTTATTATTTTTTAAATAAAAAAGAAGCAGCGTGTGGGCTTCTCTCTAGTTGTGGTGTGCAGGCTCCAGAGCGTGCAGGCTCAGTAGTTGCGGTGCACTGGCTCTCTGGTAGTGGCATGTGGGCTCCAGAGCAGGCGGGCTCAGTAGTTGTGGCACGCAGGCTCTCTAGTCGTGGCACATGGGCTCTAGAGTGCGTAAGTTCAGTAGTTGCAGCGCACGGGCTTAGTTACCCCACGCCATGTGGGATCTTAGTTCCTCAACCAGGGAGCGAATCCGCGTCCCCTGCATTGGAAGGTAGATTCTTTTTTTTTTTTTTAACATCTTTATTGGGGTATAATTGCTTTACAATGGTGTGCTAGTTTCTACTTTATAACAAAGTGAATCAGTTATACATATACATATATCCCCATATCTCTTCCCTCTTGCATCTCCCTCCCTCCCACCCTCCCTATTCCACCCCTCCAGGTGGTCACAAAGCACCAAGCTGATATCCCTGTGCTATGCAGCTGCTTCCCACTAGCTATCTTGGAAGGTAGATTCTTAACCACTGGAGCACCAGGGAAGTCCCCCACATTAACAATTTTAAAAGGACAAAAGACAACCTTCAGAATGGGAGAAAATATTTGCAAATGATGCAACCAACATAGAATTAATTTCCAAACTATACAAACAGCTCATACAGCTCAATATCAAAACAACAAACAACCCAATAAAAAATGGGCAGAAGATCTAAATAGACATTTCTCCAAAGAAGACATACAGATGACCAAAAGTCCCATGAAAAGATGCTCAACATCGCTAATTATTAGAGAAATGAAAATCAAAAGTACAATGAGGTGTCACCTCACACTGGTCAGAATGGCCAGCATCACGAAGTCTACAAATAGGGGCTTCCCTGGTGGCACGGTGGTTGAGAGTCCGCCTGCCGATGCAGGGGACACGGGTTCGTGCCCCGGTCCGGGAACATCCCACATGCTGCGGAGTGGCTGTGCCCGTGAGCCATGGCCGCTGAGCCTGCGCGTCTGGAGCCTGTGCTCCGCAACGGGAGAGGCCACAGCAGTGAGAGGCCGGAGTACCGCAAAAAAAATAATAAATAAATAAATTCTACAAATAATAAATGCTGGAGAGGGTGTGGAGAAAAGGAAACGCTCCGACATTGTTGGTGGGAATGTAAATTGGTACAGCCACTATGGAGAACAGTGTGGCGGTTCCTTAAAAACTAAAAATAGAGCTACCATATGATCCTGCCATCCCACTCCTGGGCATACATTCAGAGAAAACCATATTTCAAAAAGATACGGGGACTTCCCTGGTGGTGCAGTGGTTAAGAATCTGTCTGTCAATGCAGGGGACATGGGTTTGATCCCTGGTCTGGGAAGATCCCACATGCCACAGAGCAACTAAGCCTGTGCGCCACAACTACTGAGCCTGAGCTCTAGAGCCCACAAGCCACAACTACTGAGCCTGTGTGCCACAGCTACTGAAGCCCGTGTGCCCAGAGCCTGTGCTCCGCAACAAGAGAAGCCACCGCAATGAGAAGCCCACTCACCACAATGAAGAGTAGCCCACACTTGCCACAACTAGAGAAAGCTCACACACAGCACGAAGACCCAACACAGTCAAAAAAAATTAAAAATAAAAATAAGTAAGTAAATAAATAAATAATAGAAAAGATACATGCACCCCAATGTTCATAGCAGCACTACTTACAATAGCCAAGACATGGAAGCAAACTAAATGTCCATCAACAGATGAGTGGATAAAGAAGATGTGGTGCATATATACAATGGAATACTACTCAACCATTAAAAAGAACGAAATAATGTCATTTGTCGCAACATGGATGGAGCTAGAGATTATCATACTAAGTGAAGTTAAGTCAAACAGAGAAAAACGAATATTGTACATCACTAATTGTACATTCCACTTATAAGTGGAATCTAAAAAAAGATACAAATGAACTTATTTACAAAACAGAAACAGACTCATAGACATAGAAAACAAACTTATGGTTACCAAAGGGGAAAAGGTGGGGGGAAGGGATAAATTAGGAATCTGGGATTAATATATACACACTGTTATATATGAAATAGATAAACAACAAGGACCTACTGTATAGCACAGGGAGCTATAGTCAATGTTTTGTGATAACCTATGTGGGAAAATAATCTGAAAAAGAATCTATATCTATATAACTGAATCACTTTGCTCTATACCTGAAACTAACACATTATAAATCAACTATACTTCAATAAAAAATTAATTAATTAAAATAATTTTAAAGGACAATCGACATAAAATGTTATATATACTAAGAGAGAGGGGGAAACTCAGAATGCTATGGGTACCCAATCCAGTTAGGAGGAGGTGGTAATCAGGGCAGGCTTCCTGGAGAAAGGGACTATATGCTGGGTTTTGAAAAATGAGTAGGTCTTAACCAGTTAGAAGCCTGGATGAAAAGTGTTCCAAGCAGTGGGAGCAGCATGTGCAAAGGCCCAGAAGGGATATTAGACACAATGTCAGACAGGACCAGGCTAGCCCTTCTTAAAGTATACTGCTGAGGGTTAAAATGCAGATTTCCAGGCCTCACTACAGACTCTAGGGAGGCGGGTCTGGGAATCAGCATTTTGACAGATGCTTTAGATACACTTTTTTCTCGATATTCAAAAATCAACTGTGTTTCTATACATCGGCAATGAGAAAGATGAAAAGGAAATTAAGAAAACAATTCTACTTACAAAAGCACCATAAAGAATAAAATACTCAGGAGTAACTTTAACAATAGTGCAAGACATTGCTGAAAGTAACTGAAGACCCAAGCAGAAAGACATCCTATGTTCATGGATAATACTCCACCACATTGATCCACAAACTCAGTGCAATCCCTACAAAACCACAGCTGGTTTCTTTTCAGACAAGTTGATCCTAAAGTTCATATGGAAGCTCGAGGGACCCAGAATAGCCAAAACAAGCTTGAAAAGTATTAAGCTGGAGGACTCATACTTGCGAATTTAAAAATTTACTACAAAGCTATAGTAAAAGCAGGGTGGTACTGGCACCAAGAGACATTTCTCCAGAAAAGATATGGAAATAACCAATAAGCACATGAAAAGATGCTCAACATCGTTTAAGAAATACAAATCAAAACCACCATGAGAGACACACTCACACACAGTAGGATTACTTTAATCAAAAACAATTATTGGAGAGGATGTGGAGAAACTGGAATCCTCTTACACTGCTGGTGGGAATGTAAGATGGAGCAGCCCCTGTGGCAAACAGGTGGGCAGCTCCTCAAAAAATTAAACACAGAATTACCATATGATACAGCAATTCCATTTTTGGGGTAGATACACTAAAAAACGGAAAGCAGGGATTCAGACATATTTGTTCATCCATGTTCACAGTTGCACTACTCACAATAGCCAAAAGGTGGAAGCAACTCGAATATCCATCAAGGGACGAATGGATAAAGATTATGTGGTACAGCCATACAATGGAAGAGTATTCAGCAAAAAAAAAAAAAAAGAAGAAATTTAGTACTGATCCACGCTACAACGTGGATGAACCTTGAAAACACAATAAACGAATGAAGCCAGACACAAAAGATCATTTAACTGTATAGGTCCATTTATATGAAATGTCTGAAACAGGTAAATCCATAAAGATGGGAAGTAGATTAGTGGTTGCCAAGGGATGGGAGGTATTGTGGGAAATAGGTATGAGACCGCTGAGATGATAAACATATTCTAGGAAAAGACAGTGGTGATAGTTGCACAACTCTCTGAATATACTAAAGCCCACTGAATTGTACACTTTAAAAGGGTATGTGAATTATATCTCAATACAGTTTCCTTCCTTTCTTTCTTCCTCCCGCCCTCCCTCTCTCCTTCTTTCTTTTTTAAATACCTGTGAGCCATCAGGAGAAAAGGGTCTGGAATTAAAGGCTAGAATAGAGATTTGGGGGTTCTTAATTTGGAGGTCAGAGGCCCCAGGGAGCCCTGTCCAGCCCTGATATTTTGTCTCAATAGCATCCTAAGAATAATCACAGTAAAGACTCTTTACTAACTGTAACTCTTATTTTTTGAGCATTTTACAAGTGCCAGGCATGGTGGTACCGGGCTTAATACGTTATCTCTTTGCATTCTCACTTATTCCAGGGGGAAGTAAGTACTATTATTAGTCACATTTCGCAGAGGAAGTCACTGAGGCCAAGAAAGGTCAAGTCACTGTCCAAGTGGTCAAGTCTACTTGACACCCACCCGGTCTGAGCTGAGCTAGGACTCGGACGCTGGCGGTCTAAGTTGCGGTGGTGGCGTGTGTGCTCGCTAGGTGCTTGGTCCCATTTGAATTACGGTGATTAGCTCGAGAACTAAAGGCGTGGGGGTGAGCACAGTGTGCGGAAACACTTACACTCCAGTGAGAAGGAAGGCAGCGCTGGGTGAGGGCGTGGGATTCGCTGGGGGAAATTTAACACCTGCATGTAGGTAAAATCCTTGCGCCGGCCTGTCAGTCGTTGGGGGCGCCTCCCAACTCCTTCCTCCGACAGCCTCAAAAGGACCCGGGTACCGCAGGAGGACGGAAGCGTCAAGGCTGAGATGGAAACCAGACACCCTCGCCGCGCGAAGCGGCGTGCGCACGCGTGCGCCAGAGCGTGTGTGTTACCCTCGACCGTTCGCGAGTTCGCCTACTTCCGTGACCGCGCGTGGAGCGTTAGCGGGAGTGGGGAGAGTAAATCATCGACACGGTGTGCGTGCGGGTGGAGGATGTGATTGGAATCGGGCGTGCCTGTGTCGTGAGTATAGTTCTATTTTTTAACTCTACAAGTGGTCGTGGAGAGCTCGCTCTGTGCCAGTCCCGTGCGGGGTGCCCGGGATACAGGGTGAGAAGGCAGTTGAGGACCTTGTCCTCCCTGCAGGAGCTGACACTAAGGGAAGGCAGAGGGTTGAGGGGAGAAATGGGAAACAAATCAAGGCAGGAAGAAACATTAACTTCCTGGGTACGGGGGTCTGGGTCTGGGCGATTGTGTGTGAGCGCGTGTGTATGTGTGTGCGCGCACCTGTGACAGGTGAAACGGTGGTTCTGGAGCATCCACTGTCCAGGGTTCTGTCAGCGCCACGGAGTCGGAACCAGCAGCTGTGGATCTTGCCTTGGGGAAGGGAGAGGCCGAGCCTTGAACCCGTCTTAAACCCCAGAGGTCTGGGCCCCGCGTCCAGCGGCCACTCGCCTGGCAACTGCTCCTCCACATTGGACTGGATGTGACCGTCTTTCTACACAGCACCCCCATGTCCGCCTTAGGGATCTGCTTTCTGAGCTCAGGCTGAGCCAGCTCCCCAAGACTCTCTGAAGGCCTCTGACTAAGCTAACATGGGGGCCGAGGGACACCACCATCCGCATTTAACCTGTGAGGCTCACAGAGGGTCGGGGCCTGTCTGCATCACGTGGGGAGTCAGGGCGGATCTGTGGCTCGCACTCGGGCTCCTGTGTCCTCCACTCCGGGACTGCAGGGTGCGTCATTCTACTTTAGGGCCAGTAGGTGGCGCTAGAGGCCAGGGCTAGGCAGGCGGCCCTCAGGCCTTGGGGCTTTGGACTCGGAGGAAAGACCAGACAACACCGGGGCAGTCACAGGCCGCTTGCTGTGTGCCGGACAGACGCTGTGCTGGGGCCCATCGCGCATTCGCTTGTCTAACCCTCCTGTTATCTTGTTCCCCATCATCCCTTTTTACAGATGAGGAAACTGAGGCTCAGAGATTTCTTTTGAATAACTTTCCTATGGTCACTCAGCTTTGTACTGGCAGGACCATGGTCCAAGCCCAGTTCAGAGGACCAAGTACAGGTGGGGGAAGCAGGAGTTGAGAGGTGCCCCACGTCTTGCTGGGAGTGGGTTGGAGGCAGGCTATAAGCTGGTCTCTGATGCCAGCGGATGTGAGCTGGGGGGCAGAACTGCTTTTGTGAGCAGAGGATGGGATCCTGGGAGGAGGGGTGGCGGGAAGGAGCAGCAGGGGGGCTGAAGCCAGGCCCAGCCTCCCCTTTCCAGGGCCTCCCTGGGTCTTACCACATCCCACCTTGGGGTCCTGGACTTGAGGGCAAGGGGCGGTGCTCAGCCTTCCCTGTGATTCCCACTCCATCCGCCGATCTCCCCGCCCAGATGTACCTGTGTACCCTGTTCACAACACAGCTCCCCTGGGAAGGCTTCCTTGGCCACCGAGGCCCAAGAGTGCCTCTGCTCCTACCTGCTCCTGGAGGGGCGGTCCAGACACCGTCTCGTAACAAGCTCCGCCATGTCCTAACACACGGCCGGGGTGGCACCACGTCCTCCACGCCAGTCCCTAGAGTTTCACTGCTTGCCTTTCTAAATACACCCACCCAGTCTGCTCTACCTCAGTGAGAAGCACATGGGCTCCTTAGCTCAGGGATCCTGCCTCAACCTGCCCCCCCGCCCCCTCCCCCACCCAGAGACCACGACGGTGGCTCGACAGGTCCATAACCTCATCCTTTCGCCCTGCAAATTGCTCTTGAGCCCCCATAGGGGCCAGGCACTGTCCTAAGCACTGGAGAGGGACACTCAGCTCCCTTCCTCATGACAGAGGCAGACAAGAAGCATATGATACAAATTTCAGTCTGTGATTAAAAAATAAAACAGAGAGGGACTTCCCTGGTGGTGCAGTGGTTCAGAATCCGCCTGCTGATGCAGGGGACACGGGTTCGAGCCCTGTTCCAGGAAGATCCCACATGCCGCGGAGCAACTAACCCTGGGTGCCACAACTACTGAGCCCGCGTGCCACAACTACTGAAGCCTGCGTGCCCTAGAGCCCGTGCTCCGCAACAAGAGAAGCTACCAAAATGAGAAGCCCGTGTGCCACAACTAGAGAAAGCCTGCCCGCAGCAACGAAGACCCAACGCAGCCAAAAATAAATAAATAAATTTATTTTTAAAATAAAATAAGTAAAACAGAGATATGCTAGGGTGACAGTGGGGTGGGAAGGCCTCTCTGGGGCGTGACTTTTGAGAAGAGACCTGGAGGAGGAGTCTTTTGAAGATCTCGGAAGGGGCTTCCAGACACAGGAAGAGCCAGTGCCTCAATCCCAGGGCGAGAGCATGGGGGTGGGTGCTGTCTGGAAGGGAAAGAAGGCAGGCGTGGCCGGAGCAGGCTGAGTTCAGAGAGGTGGGCAGGGCCATTTGGGCGGGGCGCGGTTTGGAGTTTATTCTAGAGTAGAGGACGTCCCCTGGAGGGTCGCCAGCAGGAGAGTGAGGTGCTCCATTTAGCGTTAATCTCTCTGACTGCTGGTAGTTCCGCTGAAATCAACCTCCTGCCCCCACCTCCGGCTACAAGAAGTCTGAAGCTGAGAACCCTGGGGCAAAGCTGGTAGTCAGGGTGCCTGACCCTGGCCAGCCCAGGGTCTGCAGAGTTAATCCCCTGGGCCCGGAGCGGCCTCTGATTAGTAAGCCCTGCCACTCCTGGCTGATAAAGCCCCAGGCAGGCCTCTGGCTGGGAGAAGAGTGGAGAAATCAAAGCAGGCAGAGGAGGGGCCCACTCCAGGAGCATCTTAGCCTCTCCCCTGTCTTAGGTGGCGAGTTTCCTGGGTGAGAGGCTACGTACGCATTTGCCGCTTGCACAGCCCTGTCTCAGTCAGGGCCCCGTGTGCATTTGACGGGGCCCTGCTTAAAGAAGAGAAGGCAAAATTGGGTGCAGGGCTTCAGAAGGGGCCCTGGGTGGATGGGGGACCCTGGATAAGTCTCATTAGCTGCATGGCTAGCGTCCCCCTCTGATCTTCCATCAGGGGAGGAAGCCCCACATGCAGATGGGGAAGCCTGCTAGATATAGAGGGAGCAGAAGCATCTCTGTGGCGGGTTCCCTGACTCCCTGTCAGTTCTCTTTCCACTACCCCAACCCACCCAAAACACGGCTGCCCTTTCTCCTCACCTCAGGCCACAAGGGGGAGGGTAGCCCAGGGCATCGTGGAGATGGGTGGGCAGGTGGCTTCCTGGGGAGGGAAAGGGCTCCTCTTGGGGCCGTGTCACTGTTGCGGACAGGGTCCTGTGTGGCCAAGACCCCCATCTGCCTGTCAGATGTTCCAAACCCGCACATCTGAACCACCTGGGTTCAGGGGCCCGAGGACCTCGCTGAGGATTAGAATCCCCAGGAACAGGTTAAAAGGCATTTCCTGGGCCGAATCCAGACCTGCCGGGAGAAGCCCAGGACTCTTTCTACTGAACACGCTCGCCGGGTTCTTCTTCAGCACGGCCAGCGCTGGGGACCACGGATTTGGCCATTGGAGAGAGAGAGAGAGAGAGAGAGAGAGAGAGAGAGAGAGAGTGTGTGTGTGTGTGTGTGTGTGTGTGTGTGTGTGTCTAGGGGAGGAGGCCAGTTGTGCACACTTACAGCACGGCAGCCTCCACTGTGGCCAGGATGGCAGTGGGCAAGGAGGACCAGGCGCCGGGCTAGGAAGCAATGGACTTTGCCTGGGCTTGAATCTTGCCTCTAGTGCTCAGAGTGGAACCATGTGGTGTTCTCTCTCTGCTCACCTCTGGACGGTTCATGAGACCCAGCACAGCTATTAAAACAGTCATTATCCTTCTGGCCACCCTTTAGAGAACGTGTGCTGTGTGCCGACATCGTCCCATGGGGCAGGTGAGAGAGACTGTCGTTCCCAAGGACAGATGTGGAGGCTGGGGTCCTGAGAGGGTAGGGAGCTGGTCCGACATCACCCAGCTAGTAACCATTGAGACTAGAATTTGGGGCTTCCCTGGTGGCGCAGTGGTTAAGAATCCACCTGCCAATGCAGGGGACACGGGTTTGATCCCTGGTCCAGGAAGATCCCACATGCTGTGGAGCAAATAAGCCCGTGCGTCACAACTACTGAGCCTGCGCTCTAGAGCCCGTGCTCCGCAACAAGAGAAGCCACCGCAATGAGAAGCCCGCGCACGGCAACGAAGAGTAGCCCCCGCTTGCCTCAACTAGAGAAAGCCTGCACACAGCAACAAAGACCCAACGCAGCCAAAAATAAATAAATAAATAAATAAATATTTACAAAATGACTAGAATTTGAACCTAAGGCCATCTGATTCCAGAGCATATTATGTTTAGGCCATTCTGTCCTGTTTGCACACTTTTCACCTCCGGTCTTTCTCTCTTCAGCGACGGGCACCGAACACCTCCTATGTGCCAGGTGGAAGGGGAGTGTCATCCCTTCACCCCCACCCTGTCTCTGTGAGGGTCGAATCAGCCAGGGTGCATGGCTGGGCTCTGGAATGGCTCACCATGCCTCATTCACAGCCTGACTGGGCTGGGGAGGGCTGTCTCTGGCAGAGACAGTCTCAAAGTTCAGGGGGCATCAGGGTAACCTGGAGAACTTGTTAAAATGCAGATTGCCAGGCCTCACCCCCAGTGATTCTGATGTAGTTGGTCAGGGCAGGGCCTTGGACTGTGTATTTTGACAACCACCCAGGCTCTCTGTGGCAGGTGGTTTGAAGGTCACACTTTAAGATTGTCACGCTGTACTAGAAAGACTAATGTCAGGAGAAAGGCAGGAGAAAGAATCTGGTGGCCTAAGTCTCAGATGATGCAAGGTAAGACTTTCTTCGCTGAAAAATAGACAAACCCATGTATATACAAGATTTTGCAGTTTCAGGGGGCTCCAGGATCCTTGAAGGTCACCCATGGGTCCTGGACCCCAACGTAAGAACTGCCCACTGCTCTAAATGCCAAGTCTAGGCTCTCAGGTCACCTCTGCCATGCAGACTCCCCAGACCGCTTGACAAAATTGCTTCTCCCTTGTGCTCCCACACGCTTGGTGAGAACATGACTCCACTGGGATAGCTGTTTGCATATTTGCCTCCCACTCCTGGACTGTGGGCTTGTGGGCATCATTTTCCTTCTCCCTCTGGGCACTTACTTTTGAGGTTGGGCAGAACCACATGATTTACTGTAGCCAATAAAATGCGGGTGACACAAACTTTACAAGCAGGTGTGTGATTTGCCGTATACTCTCTGTCATCCTGCAAATGCACGTCACCCTGTGGAGGGTCTACCAGCTGCTGTCCTTGGGTGACTGGGTGAACAGAAACTCCTGCCCACCTGCACTGGACATGTAGCATGAGTGCAAACTAAGTCTTTGTTGCCCTAAGCACAGGGACATTTGTTATTGCAGCCTAACCTGGCTTGTCCTAACGGTGCTTTGAAGGCAGAGCCCCTCTTCGCCAAGCTTCGGGTCTCCGGTTCCTAGCACAGGCTGGCACAGAGTAGGTGCTCAAAAATCACAGCAGCTACTGTTTATTAAGAGCTTGCTAAAAAAAAAAAAAAAAAAAAAAAAGAACTTGCTAAGTGCTGGACACTGTTCACTGTTATCTCATTGAATGCTTTTCTCCCAGGCCAGCTGTGGCACGTAAAGTGTTCTACACAGTGCCTGGCATGTAGTAAGTGCTCTGTTAGCTATTATTTCTAATTATGATGCTTCTCTGCCTCAGATGAAAATTGTTTGGAAGAACAAATGAATGGAGAAGGGTGGAGTGAACTGGCAGCTGGGATAAGGTGTCTGAGGACACATTAGGGGCCAAAAAGGAAACTTGGCTTTTTAGTTCTGTGTCCTCAACCAGTATTGGTGGTCAGCTTCTGTCTGCTGAGACCCTACTGGGTGCCTGGTTCTGTGCAAGATGTACTGCACTCACTGGCTTATTTAATTCTTACTGGACCCCATGACGGAGGTGTTGTTATTCATCCCCATTTTACAGATGAGGAAACTGAGGCTCGGGGAAGTCAAGGATCATTCCCAAAGGCTCACTCTAAGAAGAGGCAGAGCCAGGGGACCGGCTGACTCTAAAGCCTGGAATATGAACCTCTCATTACACGCGCTGCCCCTTCCTAGGGGAAAAAGAGGGGAGAGCAAGACGGTGGCTGAGCCCGGGTCCTGGGCTTCTAGTCCATTGCTCTTTTTCCTCTACAACTTCTCTCCTCTTACCCGAAAAGTGTGGAAGTGCACACGCATCCCCCCTCAAAAGAAAGCAAGCCCAGGAAACCCCCTAGTGGCTGTGGGGCGGCCCCTCCCTGCCCAGGGCCGGCAGCAGCCCTCCCCATGCCAGCACAGACTCCATGTCACCACCGTGATTGGTAGACTAAACAGCTGGAGCAGAGCCGGCCTCCTCGCTCCCTCTCGCCAGGGCGGCCGGGGGGCTTTCAAAGACCGGCCTCGGCTGCTATCTCCCCCATCAGCTCCAGCAGCATTTAGCCACTTTCTTCAAACACCCGGCCAGAGCATGATGGTTAATGTCAAATCTGGCAGCAAGTCATAACCTATAGGGCTGAGACATTTATCATGGCCCTGGGGCCCCTGGGGACTTCAAAGGGGCCTGAGGGGTGGGGGTTGGGGGGAGGGGGCTCTGCACGGGGATTTTCCTCCACCCGGAGCCTCAGATCCCTTAGAGCTGGAGGGATCAAGGGGCTACCTCGGTGGGGCAGCCCAAATAATAATAACAGTAGTAATAAATATTAATGACGAATAATAGCTGTTCTGTATTGAGGGATTATTACCTCCAGGGCACTTTACACGTCTCATTGAATGCCCATAGCCACCCTGTGGAGCATTTATTGTTATTTTAATCCTTGTTTTTAGAGATCAGGAAACGGGGCACAGAGAAGCTAAGCCACTTGCCTAAAGTCACACGAGTCATAAAGAAAATGGCATCGACGACGATAATAATATGTCATTTATAGAGTGATTACCATGTGCCAGGTGCTTTGTGTGTGACCTCATTTAATCCCGCAAGTTCTCTCTGAGATAAGCATTATTATTGTCATTTCAGAGGTGGGAAAAGAGTCTGAGATGTGAGGTGGCTTTCCCAAGGGGACACAACTGGTAAGTGGCAGAGCTGGGATTCAAAAGCAGACCTTCTGCTCCAAACCTGGCTCCCAACCCTTGCACATTACGGGCCTCCGGGGGCTGGGGGCTGCGTCCTGAGGGGCGGCCGTCCTCCTCATCCTTGTCACGGCCTCTGTCAGGCACCTGGAAGCAGGAGAGCGGTCCTGCTGTCAGCTCCCGGGCCTGATGGGAATCCTTGGCGTATTGTGGCACCTTCCACCTGGGGAGCTCGAGGCTCCCTGGGGGCAAGGTAGAGAAATGGAGGGGCCGGTGCTGTGCCTCCCTCTAGCTGCCTGCCCAAGTCTGGGGGTGGGGGGCGGAGAGCCTCTTTCATGCAGGTGGTCCTCAAAGCTTTTTCTGGCTCTTGCCTGACAGTAGGGTAGTCCCAGCAGGTGTGGGAGAATGCTGTGGGGCTTAACCCCCCCCCTCCCCACCGGCTGGGATTCTGCCCCAAGTCAAATTCTAGTGCGGGGAGAGAGCTCTGCCTAAGGTGGGGATGAGCTTCCTTACAAAGCTCCCTGGGGCCAGTGCACAAATTGATCAAGCTCCACAAACACTATGTTATACCCACAAAGCCCAGCTATCCCAGCGCCACTGAGAGAGAGCAGAGTTGAATGGGTGTTTAAAGCAGGGAGCAAAAATGGTCCCTGCTCACAAGGATTAAACTCCCTCTATGAGGCCATATATGGCAAGTGTCCCACGAGAGAATGCTCCAGATGGCTTCCTGGAAGAGGTGATGTCTGGGCTGAGAAGAGGTGGGGATAAGGTCTATGCAGAGGAGCAGGGCCAGTGTATTAGTCAGGATTCTCTAGAGAAACAGAACCAATAGGAGATATATATATATATATATCCTTGGATGAGACCCACCTACATTATGGAGAGTAATCTGCTTTACTCAAAGTCTCTGATTTAAATATCAATCATATCTAAAAAATACTTTCACAGCAATATCTAGGCTGGTGTTTCACCAAACAACTGGGCACCACAGACTAGCCAAGTTGACATATAAAATTAACCATCAGAAAAGACAAAAATTATATGATTCCACTTATCTGAGGTCCCTAGAGTAGTCAAATTCACAGAGACAGAAAGCAGAATGGTGGTTACCAGGAGCTGAGGGCAGCGAGGAATGGGGAGTTCTTATTTAATAGGTATAGAGTTTCAGGTTGGAATAATGAAAAAGTTCTGGAGATGATGGATTGTGGTGAAGGTTGCACAACAACGTGAATGTACTTAGTGGCACGGCATAGTTAAAATGGCAAATTTTATGTTATCTATATTCTCCCCCAATTAAAAAAAAAATTAACCATCACAGGCAGTGAGGGCCTGAGCAGCAAAGGGTGATGGGGAAGCAAGGACCCTTGTGAATGAAGTGAACTCATTAATTTCTCACCCACCAGATATTTAATGTTAAGCCTGCATGTGACAGCACTGTGCTAGGGCTGGAGAGACAGCAGTGAATGACAAAGTAACTCCTGCTACTAGATGCTGCATGTGGTACCAGGCCCTTTACATCCTTTATCTCATCTCATGATCACAAACAGCCCATGAGGGAAGCATGTCAATGGTCCCATTTTACAGAAGAGGAAGCTGAGGCTCAGAGAGGTGCTGTAACTTGCTCAAGGTCACACTATAACCCAGTGGTAGAGTGAGGGCTGAAATCCAGGTCTGTCCAACGACCAAGTCGTTCATGGGGGCGCTGGCTGGAAAGGACACATAGAATCCTTTCTGCCCCAAGAAATTTGGTGGTGAAATAAAGGAGAAAGAGGAAGTGGTAGCCTGAAGGAGAAAAAGAACTGGGGAGGGTTTTCTTTGGAGAATGGGGAAAACTGGAGAATGTTTGTGGACCTTGGGGTAAGAGCTTGCAGAGGGGGAAGGAGAAGGGGTAGGGTGGGTAGCTGAGGTGGGCACAGTTGAAAGGAAGATGGTAGTTCATGAAGAAGCAGGGACGTCTTGAAGAGAGGTGCGGGGCAGCGGCAGCCTCTTTGGGCCAAGGCCTCTCCTCGGTCAAGTAGAAGCCCAGGGCTCCAGCAGAGTGCGGGGGCAGGACAGGGCTGGGGCTGAGGAGAAGGGACCCAGGGAAGGGATGTGGGAGGAACAGGGTAGGAGCATGGGCTCCAGAGTCAGAGGGATATAGGCTCAGAGTTCAAGTCACAGCTCTTGCTGCCCCAAACTCTCAACAGTGAATATCTCAGAGTAGAGAGGAGGGTGAGAGGCTCATGGGAAGAATTTCACTTTATATTTCTTACCCTTCAGTTGGAAAATTAACAACACTTTGTGATCTGCAAAAATATTTCTGTTGTGAGAAAAAAAATTACTCAACTGTATTTTCTGCCTACTTCAAGGGCATGCAAATGGGATAATGGGTGAGAAGGTCCTCTCTGACGTGTAAATTGTGAGAAAACAAATGAGAGAAAATATCAGCATTAACATTGGTAGAGCACTGTTTCAACATTGCAAAGAGGTTTCAGAGATTAAAATCGGACCCCATGCTTCCACCAAGCTGCTTATTACACCTTTCAGTTCATTCAACAAATGTTTATTTAGTGCCTATTGTGTGCCAGGCCCTGTACTAGGTGCTGGCAATAGAGGAGTGAGCAAAGCAGAGAAAGCATCTGCTCCCATGAAACTTACATTTGATGGGAGGGAACAAACAAGCAAACAAATATCTACTAAGCTAGGGAGTACTAAGTACTGTTAAAAATATAGGAGGGCACATAGTCAAAGAGGGTTCTATTTTAGATTGAGCAGTCAGGGAAGGCTTCCCTGAGGAGGTGATATTTGACCAGAGCCTTAAATGAAATGAGAGAGCTAAGCCAAGGGAATATCTTGGAGAATAATCCAGGCAGAGAGAACCCCAAGGGCAAAGGTCTGGAGGTGGGAACTCACTAGGCAGACACCATTCATGCACCTGACCTCCAGCCACACTCTCATCCATCCACCCATCCACTCATCCATCCACCTACCTATTCACCTGTGTTTCCATTCTGTTTACCTGTCCATCCATCCACCCACCAAACCACCCACCTATTCACCTGTCTATTCATTCTATTTACCTATCCTTCCATCCATCTATCTATCCATCCATCCACTCACCTCTCCCATCCATCCATCCATGTATCCGTCATCCATCCATCTATCCGTCCATCCACCCATCCATCCATACAACATGTACTGAGGATCTGTTACCAGTCAGTCATGGGGAGGCATAGGGGAGACTTCGTGAAGAATTAGATACCATCTCTACTGATATGCAGAGACAGGTGCAAACCATTAGTGTAGGGATGGCAGTTGAAAGGGCATCCTCCATCACTCACCATGCACTTTTGCTAAGGAAGCTCTCTCAGCGTTTCCCCACTTTCATAGTTTTAGGAAATCTTGCTTGGGTTTCACAGCTCAAGTCCCAGCCTCTTTCTCCATGAGGTTTCTGGTACTTCCTATTAAAATTCACCACCCCTTTTAGTTTGGATCTTCATTCTGCACAATAATGCTCCATCCTCATTGGAGTTCCTTGTGTGAATTTGTGACCCCACCACTGGTTCATGAACTCCTTAAGATCAGGGTAAAAATTAATCAATCGATAGGCTACCACTTACTGAATGCTTAACTACACATCTGGCATTGTGCAAAGCATATCTTTAATACACTGTTTGTTACTCATAACATACAGAAGGGGACCTGCCCTCATAGGAAGGACTTGTTATTATTAGTGCATTTTACAGATGAAGAATAACTGAGGCACCGAGAATTAAAGTGATTCATCCATGTCACAAGCTAGTAAGTGGCTGAGCTAGGACCTAAATCCTGGCCTTTCCAACTGCAAAGCCCGTATCTTAAATGCGCCACTTTACCGCCTTAGTCAACTCCTCTCCCCACCACACCCCTGCCTGTGCACTGATAGAACAGAAGGAAGAAGTAAGTTCCTGGCTCTAGCAGCAGACTGCCTGGTTTGAACTGCACCTTCATTCCTGGGATTCATGTTTTGTGACCTTGGCCCTGGTCAATTCACCTCTCTGTGCTTCAGTGGTTTCATCTGTAAAATGGGGGTAATCTTATAGGTCTATTGTGGTGTAAAATGATTCATGTTAAAAAAAGGTCGACAGGTACCTGGCACATGGTATAAGTTAGCCATGCATTTTGTCTAATACAGATTGCAACCTCAGTTCCCTCACAGTTTGGTTTCTTTGTTTTTTCGCAATTTGCCTGTCATATTTTATCATTCTTACTTTGCACTGTTTGATGGAGACGGGCCCTAAGAGCACCAGATGCTTTGCCTTTGGAACTCTGCAACTAGGCCAGGAGCCTGCAAGAAGAGCAGCAGATTTGAACAGGACCGTGGAGTGACTCACCGGATGGGGGTGGTAGAGCAAGAGGTCCCCATCACCAGCCCTCACTGGGATGGGGAGGTGGGCCGAGGGGGCTCAGGCAGCACTTATCTGCCCCTCCCAGGGATCCACGCCAGCCGGGCCTTCAGACCTTCCAGGGCCTCCCCGTAAATCACCCTGGATGATTTATAGGGAGACGCCCAGTCCGCTAATCCAATAAACAGGATAAGCAGCGTCCAGCTGTATTTATGGGCTGCCAGAAGGGCCTTTCGCCGAGGGAGACGTGCGCACTGTGACCCTTCTCCTGACCGCCGGCCTGAAGCACGCTGACGGGCAGGGGTCACACGGCCTGGGCTCCGGGCCTCACGCTGCTCCTTCAGCGGCTGCTGGTGATGTTGGGCTTTCCCTCTCTAGGCTCCAGGTCGCCGAAGCTCAGGTGTTCATCGGGCACTTGGCGCATGTGCAGTCAGCACATAGGGAGACTAAAGGCACTGTAAGCCGGGCCCTGATGTCCCGTGGTCGGGGGGCGTGGTTTGGAGCACAGGGATGCGGCTTACAGGTGCCAGAGCCAGGCTGGCCTGCGTTCAGATGCTGGCCGGGATATTTCCTAATTTCTCTGAGCCTTAGTTCCCTCGTATGTACATTGGTAAATAATAGTAATACATTTTCCACAGAGATGTTATTATAATAATAGAATGCAGGGCTTCCCTGGTAGCGCAGTGGTTGAGGATCTGCCTGCTGATGCAGGGGACACGGGTTCGTGCCCCGGTCCGGGAAGATCCCACATGCCGCGGAGCAACTGGGCCCGTGAGCCATGGCTGCTGAGCCTGCGCGTCCGGAGCCTGTGCTCCGCAATAGGAGAGGCCGCGATAGTGAGACACCCGCGCACCGCGATGAAGAGGGGCCCCCGCTTGCCGCAACTGGAGAAAGCCCTCGCACAGAAACGAAGACCCAACACAGCCAAAAATAAATAAATTAATTTAAAAATAATAATAAATAAATAATAGAACGCAGACCAAGTGCTCACACAGCACCTGGCAATTAATAAAGGGTCCATAAGTGTTAGCTAATCACAATTATATCGCATGGATACGTGCACTGGGAATATCACAGAGATCCTCATGCAGACGGGCTGGCCCAAGGGGGTGTGTTGCAGCTTTGCTGTGTTCGTGGGAAACTGGAAGGAACCGTATGTCCCTGAAAGGGCAGAGGATGGGTAACCATGAGTGAGCAGCAGAAGTTAGATATGACAGAGGCAGACCCAATGCTCACATGGAAACATGGATGGATCTTGAAAGTGAAGTGAAAAGAGATACAGCAATGACACAGCACCCATAGAGATTCAATACAACACCTCTAAAAATCTCAACGGTATTTTTTACAGACATAGAAAAGCCCATCCTCAAATTCATACGGAATTTCAAAGGATCCCAAATAGCCAAAAACAATCTTGAAAAAGAACAGGGACTTCCCTGGTGGCGCGGTGGTTAAGAATCCGCCTGCCAATGCAGGGGACACGGGTTCGAGCCCTGGTCTGGGAAGATACCACAAGCTGCGGAGCAACTAAGCCCGTGTGCCGCAGCTACTGAGCCTGCGCTCTAGAGCCCACGAGCCACAACTACTGAAGCCCGGGTGCCTAGAGCCCATGCTCTGCAACAAGAGAAGCCACTGCAATGAGAAGCCCGCATACCGCAACAAAGAATAGCCCCCACTCCCCGCAACTAGAGGAAGCCCACGCACAGCAATGAAGACCCAACGCAGCCATAAATAAATAAATAAATAAATTTATATATCTAAAAAAAAAAAGAAGAACAAAGTTGGAGGTCTCATACTTCTTGATTTCAGAACGTACAAAGCCACAGTAATCAAATCATTTGTGGTACTGGCATAATGATAGACATAGAAGCCAGTAGAATAGAAAAGAGATCCCAGAAATAAACCCTAACATATATGGTTAACTTATTTTCCAACATGCCAAGACCATTCAACGGGAAAAGGACAGTCTTTTCAACAAATGGTACTAGAAAAACTGGATAGCCACATGCAACAGAATGAAGTTGGACCCTTAGCTCCCACCATGTACAAAAATTAACTCAAAATGGATCAGAGACCTACACTTAAGAGCTAAAACTACAAAACTCTTAGAAGAATATACAGGGGGAAATCTTCATGGCAATTATTTTTAAAATATGACACCAAAAGTACAGGCTATGCACATACAAAAGAAGATAAATCAGACTTCATTAAAATTAAAAACTTTTGTACATCAAAGTACACTATCAAGAGAGTGAAAAGAAAGCCCACAGCGTGGAAAAAATATTTGCAAATCATATATCTGATAAGGGATTAATATCCAGAATATATAAAGAACTCCTACAACTCACCAGTAAAAAGACAACCCAGTTGAAAGATGGGCAAAGGACCTGAATAGACATTTCTCCAAAGATTATATACAAATGGCTAATAAGCACTTAAAAACATGCTCAACATCATTAGTCATCAGAGAAATGCAAATCAAAACCACAATGAGTTACCACCCATACCCACTAGGATGGCTATTTTTAAAAAACCAACATCAAAACAGAACAAAACCAGGAAAATAACAAGTGATAACAAAGATGTGGAGAAATCTGAACCCTTGTGCGTTGTTGGTGGGAATGTAAAATGGCCCAGCTACTGTGGAAAACTGTTGGCAGTTCCTCAAAAACTTTAACATTGAATTCCAATTTGACTAGCAATTCCACTCCTAAATACATACCCAAATAATTGAAAACAGGAAGTGCAACAGATACTCGTACACCAATGTTCATAGCAGCATTATTCACAACAGCCAAAAGGTGGAAAGAAGACAAATATCCGTCAACAGATAAATGAATAAACAAAACGTGGTGTATACATACAATGGAATATTATTCAGCCATAAAAAGGAAAGAAATTCTGATACATGCTACAATATGGGTGAACCTCGAAAACATTATGCTAAATGAAATAAACCAGACACAAAAGGACAAATATTGTATGATTCCACTTGTATGAGCTATCTAGAATAGGCAGGTAGAGAAATCCATAGAGACAGAAAGTAACATAGTGGTTACCAGGGGCAGGGTGAGGGGAAAATGGCGGGGGGGTATTGGAGATGGATAGTAGTGATGGCTACCCAACATCATGAATGCACTTAATGTCACTGAATTGTACACTTATGTCACTGAATTGTACACTTAAAAACGGTTAAAATCATAATTTTTATGTTATTTCTCTTTTATCACATAAATATGCACACAGGCAAAATAACCATGTATATTTCATTTTAAAAAATGGGTAAATTAAACCAACAGAACATTTGCCTTAGTGTGTGTGTGTCCTGTGTGTGTGTGTGTCTGTGTGTGTGTGTGTGTGTGTGTATGTGTGTGTAGGATAGGAATGGGCAATGAGGATAAAAGGGAATAGAGAAAACTGGGGCTTCCCTGGTGGTGTAGTGGTTAAGAATCCGCCTGCCAATGCAGGGGACACGGGTTCGAGCCCTGGTCCGGGAAGATCCCATGTGCCGCGGAGCAACTAAGCCCATGTGCCACAACTACTGAGCCTGCATGCCACAACTGCTGAAGCCCGTGGGCCTGGAGCCCATGCTCTGCAACAAGAGAAGCCACCACAATGAGAAGCCTGTGCACTGCAGGGAAGGGTGGCCCTGCTCGCGGCAACTAGAGAAAGCCCGCGCACAGCAACGAGAAAGCCCGCACAGAGCAACGAAGACCCAACGCAGCCAAAAATAAATAAATAAATTAATTAATTAAAAAAAAAGAGGCCGACTGGCCGTCCATTAGAAGGGAAGGTGGGGCCTCCCTGGTGGCGCAGTGGTTGAGAGTCCGCCTGCCGATGCAGGGGACACGGGTCGTGCCCCGGTCCAGGAAGATCCCACATGCCGCGGAGCGGCTGGCCCCGTGAGCCATGGCCGCTGAGTCTGCGCGTCCGGAGCCTGTGCTCCGCAACGGGAGAGGCCACAACAGTGAGAGGCCCGCGTACAGAAAAAAAAAAAAAAGAAGGGAAGATGGATTTTTGCGATATTCTTCAAACTGGAGGCCACGACCAAAGAGGTTTAGGATTTAGGATCCAACCATAAAATTAATAACATAACCACTGAATACTAGTTGAATTAGTAACTGAATAAATGATCCCTTCAACTCCCGTTTTCTATGGTTCTGAGTTGCTTGGTTGACCCCCATAAGGCCTGTCATTGGGCCCCGAGATATGAAGGTCCCCGACACGTTACAGTCTCGGACTTGTTCTGGGGAAGGAGCGTTGGCTGGAAGTAACAACCTCAAGCATTTCCTTTCCTGCCATCATGGGTTTCAACAAATAGTTCCTGAGCGCTCACTATGTTCTGGGCTGAGCAACAGGCACTGAATTCTCACCACAGCCCTGTGAGAGGTTCTATAGTAGCTCTGATTCTAAGAAACTTCCTTCTGTCATCCTTTGTGGTCAGTGTGAGGGGGCCTTCGAATTCTCTCCTGAGGACCTCAGGAGATTTTCACTTGCATGAGTATTTCTGATGGAGGCTGAGCTTAGGAAGTTCTGGAAGAGAACTTGCCAAGTTCTCTGCAAGTTCTGAGGAAACCAAAAGGGGGTCTGGGGAGGCTGAGGAGAGGGCTGTGTGAGGAGGGTGTCCTTGGAGCAGAGTGGGGTGTGTGTGCATGTGTGTGTGCGTGTGTGTGTGCGCGTGTGTGCGCATGTGTAGGCATGCGCACAGGCGCACTGGCCATGCTTGGAGCACCGTGTCATTCAATGACACAGTCTCCATTTCCAAAAATGGACTCCAGGTCACTCCAAACACATCCAGAATTCAACCCTGTGAAGCAGAACTGGTAAATAGCAACAAGAAGGTTAAATAAAGACAGCGGTGGGAATCATTTTTTGCTCTTTCCAAACATTGGCAACAACTCTTAACACTGCGGATGGATGGCAGGGTTCTAGTCTCCATGCATCCCTGTGCTTGCTTCCCTTCCGCCTACTCAGCGCTGAGTCCAAACCCACAGTCCCCAGAGTTACATGGGGCTCGTCTGCCACATTTTCTGGTCCCCAGGTTTGGACAAAAGCTTCAGTGCATTTCTCCTTGATTCTTTTGACCAAATTTGTGGAGAGTTTTGTTTTTTTAACTTGGAAACAAATTGTAGCTCAGGGGAGAAAGGGTGTTGCTTAATTTCAAGCTCAGTTCTGTTTTTCTAAGATTTAGTTCTCTAAAAAGGTAAGATAAGGGACTTCCCTGGTGGCGCAGTGGTTGGGAATCCGCCTGCCAATGCAGGGGACACGGGTTCAAGCCCTGGTCCGGGAAGATCCCACATGCCGAGGAGCAACTAAGCCCGTGAGCCACAACTACTGAGCCCATGCGCTGCATCTACTGAAGCCCGCGTGCCTAGAGCCCGTGCTCCGCAACTAGAGAAGCCATCACAATGAGAAGCCCACGCACCGCAACGAACAGTAGCCCCCGCTCCCCGCAACTAGACAAAGCCCGCGCGCCGCAACCAAGACCCAATGCAGCCAAAAATAATAAATAAAAAATAAATAAATTAAAAATAAAAAAAAAGTAAGATAAAACAAATCTATTTACTACAACTAGGCTTTCTAATTAGCTCCCCTGTGCCCTCCGCTTAAATTCAAACCACCTGTCTCCATATAAAATCTCCCATAGGTTCCTCCACTAACACCCTTCTGAAGGAAGGGCCAGCCCACAGCTGGCAACCCCTGGCTTGTGGGCTGCAAGCCATGGAACGTGTGGGGCTGGGACAAAGGCATGTGCAGATGGAGTGTGGGATCCCGGCTGCTTGAGAAGGCTGCTTTGTTGAGGTTGCAGAAGTCACTGACGGGGAGAAAACATCTGGGGGACACAAAGGGCCTCAGGCCCAGAGCTGAGAGGTCCCAGAAACTTCGAAGCAATCTTGGCAGAAGATGTTCGGTGCTCAGAGGGAAAAGAATCCATTTCCACATTCTTCTGCCCTGGACGCCCACTAGATGTTTATACATCCCTGGGAGAGGTTATCTGCTTTTGACTTGAGGCAGGCCCCAAACCAGGCCTCTGATGGTTGGACCTGGGGGTTGTTGTGAAAGATGCCTGGGAGTGTGAGAGTGTGTGTGTGTGTGTGTGTGAGAGTGTGTGTGAGCGTGTGTGTGTGTGTTAGTGTGAGTGTGTGTGTGTGTGTGTTGGAGGCCGGGAACTCAGAAGAGAGGCTCCTTGGAATCCAGAGACCCACAGAACCAGCTCGATGGCAGGCCCTTCTCCATCCACCCCTGCCAACAAATGAAGGGGTCTTCTCGTGGAGATGTCAATGTTTGGAGGGGCCCACCTCTGCCCTCGATTAGTTGTGTGACCTTGAAAAAGTCATTTTTCCTTGTCCTAGGCCTCATTTCCCCAACTCTGAAAAAAGCCTGTTGGGTGATGGACTTGAACTAGTGGTTCTTAGCATTTTGGAGACACTGGCCTTTTGGCAGTCTGATGTCAGAGTGTCTCTCTAGGAAGGACATTTTACAGGTGCAGATTCCAAATTTTACTTACACCTTCAGGGGTTCTTAGGGCCCTGGAAGTCCCTCTGAGGACTGGCCATTAGAGCCCCCAGGGGTGGTCTCCAGGGTCCAAACACAGACTGCACATGGTTGGTGCTTGGGAAATGTCTACGGAATGAACAAATGATCCCTTCCAACTCTCACTTCCTATGAGTCAATGATTCTAAGCGCCTGGCCTTGATTTTGCTTAGTCACATTCTGCAGATGGAAACAAAGGTACGCAGGAAAGACTCTTGTCTGACTGTTAGAGGCGCACACACACACACACACACACACATACATGTGTCCTCCGACTGACATTCCTTTGCCATACATATTTTATCAAGCCCCTATGTGCTAGGCACCGGGGTTATGGTGATGAGAAGGATAGACCCCCATCCCTGCCCTCAGTCTAGCCGTTCTGGGCAGAGCTCTGTGCTCGACCTGGATGCACAGGGAGGCACAGACACAGCCCTGCAGTCAGGGCCGCGTTAGGACTTCCGTGGGCCTTGGGCACTTCCGCCTTCATGAGCCATTTCCTCCACCAAAAAAGATTCTAAAGTACCACTGTGTTGCTATAAAGATGAATTCATTGTTTTATACGTTCATTATTAGTATTTTCATGTTTTTCTTCTCATTTAAAAAGATATTAAAACGTTTTTGTGGACCCTGACATGTATCGTGAGCTCTCAGTCCTGTGCCTAGTGGATAAGTCGGCCCTGCCTGCAGCTCAGCTTTACCCACCAGATGATGCCACATCTCAGGCTGCCAAGCATGGGTTTCACAAAGAGAATCCATAAGATGTCAGGGGAGGAAGAGGTCAGGGAAGACTTCCGGAGGGAGATGGCTCTTAAACAGAGTCCTGGAGGGTAAGCAGGACTGAACTGATGAAGCAGAAGAGGCATCTGGACCGGGGAGAGATCAGAGAGGGCAAAGGCCTGGCAGGAGGACCACGCAGGCAGCAGAGGCGGCCAGAGTACCAGTGCCCCTCAAAGCTGGACCTGGGGGTCGTTCAGGGTCTTGCCAACAGCCCCACCCTGACGTGCACCTCATGGCTCCCACTCCCACTTGTGGACTCTCAGAATGCTGAGGAGGATGAGACAACCCCCACCATAACCCCCGTTTACTGAGTGGGACCAGGTGCATGGAGCACTTCATCATTATCCCATTTTATAGATGAGAAAACCAAGGCTCAGGGCGTTAAGTACCTTGCCTGCAGTCAAACAGCCAGGAAGAGTCAGCTGCATTCACACAGGTCCATCTGACCCCAGAGCTCTAAGCTCTTACCCCTACATCATACTGTCTCTCCAAGAGGCTGAGGGAGCCCCCCCATCATCCCACAGATGGGTCAACTGAGGCCCAGAGAGGAAATATGATGGGCCTAACAGCACAGCAGTTTTGCAACAGAGTTGGGAATAGAATCTAGGGATCCTGGCTCCAGCCCAGGGGTCCTTCCCAGCGGTCAGGGAGATCAGTACCCTCTGAATGATTACATTAGCATCATCAGCGTTCTTCATCCTCTCGGCTTAAAAAACACAATCTTGTTTCCACAACAGCCTTGCCCCTTCCTGGTAAGTCCTTCCTACCCGACCTGTCCATGCGGGTTCCTGAAGACCCAGCTTCTGTAAGAGTCAGGCCGAGATCCTCCTTTCTCAAAAGTTTGTCCTCAGAAAGGGGAGCCTCTTTTCTTGATGTTCCTCCACTCCCCGCCACAGGACAGAATAGGTTTCTGTGTCCCAAACCCACCCCTTCCATGCAAAAAGCACCTGCCCCTCAGGCTGGCTGTGCAGATGTTATCATGGGCCCGAGCTGATTCACTTTTGCGACAGCTCAGCGCCCTGGGCAGGAACGCAGTTCTGGGTGCCACAGTCTTCCAGGGGTAGAGACACACTGGAGTGTGTCCCCACACCCCAGGGTGGGGTGGCAGGAAGGCCAGGGGCCTCCATGCCATGTCCCCTGGGAGGAGGCGTAATTGCAGGAACTGGGCTGTAGAGTCTGGGGGTATAGAGCTGTCATCAGACCCTGGGAGAGCATCCTGTAGAAGGGTGATAAAAATTGGGGGTCCTCAGGGAGAATTTGGATTCTTAGTGGAACTGACGGGGTACAGGTCCATTCAGTTCAGGATGTTATCACAGTCAATGCTGACCAAGGAGGAAGTGGGTTGTCTAGGGCAGTAATGAGCCCCCATGTACTGGTGATGTGGAAACAGAGGCTAGGCAGGGATGCTGGGAGGAGATTCAGGTGCCAGATGGGAGATGCAGGAGTCCATGGCCTTATGGATTGGACGGCTTTATGAAGCGTATGCCTCTTCTCATTTTCTAGTGAAGCAACATAGCTGAGTGGAAAGAAATACCTCAACCCTTGAAATCAGAGAGTCCCTGTTTAAATATCTGGTTTCTACTACTAAGAAACGCTTCACCTCTCTGTGACTCAGTTTCCTCTCTGTAAAATGGAGACAAACACAAGGGCTGTTGTGAGAGTTAAGTAAGAATGTATATAAAGGTCCTGGCAGGGACTTCCCTGCCAGGGAAATGGCGCAGGGGTTAAGAATCTGCCTGCCACTGCAGGGGACATGGGCTCGAGCCCTGGTCCGGGAAGATCCCACATGCCGCAGAGCAACCAAGCCCGTGCACCACAACTACTGAGCCTGCGCTCTAGAGCCTGCGAGCCACAGCTACTGAGCCTGCGTGCCACAACTACTGAAAACCACGCACCTAGAGCCCATGCTCCGCAACAAGAGAAGCCACCGCAATGAGAAGCCTGCGCACCATAAAAAAGAGGAGCCCCCGCTCGCCGCAACTAGAGAAAGCCCGCACACAGCAACAAAGACCCAACACAGCCAAAAGTAAATAAATTAATTAATTAAAAGAAAAAGGTCCTGGCAATAAATGAGTTTCTCTTCCCATTTTACTGGGGGAGGGAACAGAGTTTGGAGCTGTTAAGTGACATACTTGGCCAAGGTTAAATGGCTTGTAGGGGCAATTGATTTAGAATGGGAACCCAGGTCTCTTCCAGAACAGTGGGCTGTGTCCTACCTGTTTAGGTCCTATTTATTGAGCACCTACAAATGCTTGAGCTGAATGGTGCTCCACTGAGTACCTGCTCTGTGACCAGGTACAATTATAATCCTCATTCCACAGATGAAGCTCAAATAATTTTGCCAGTTGCTCAAGGTCTCACAAATGAAGAAGCAGCAGAGTTGGGGTGCCAATTAAAGTCTGACTCCCAAGCCTGACTCTTAATCGGGAGTTGGTAAACTACGGCCCATGGGCCAAATCCTCCCTACTTCCTGTTTTTATAAATAAAGTTTTACTGGAACACAGTCACGTTCACTTGTTTACGTGTTGCCTGTGGCTGCTTTCACGATACAATTGCAAGGGGAATCACTGACTTGCAAAGTCTGAAACATTTACTATCTGGCTATTAACCAGAAAACTTTGCCTAGCCCTACTCTTAACCACCATTTTATATAATAGTTTTTTCTTGAAAATTTAAAAGGAGAATCTGCTTAACACCAAGACACATTTTCAGGCAGGTCAGTAAGTATTTGACATGAATTCTGTGATAAATAGAGACTGAATTACCGTCTGGCTCTCCTTGCAACTTTCCTCCATCTCCCGCTAAGCAGATCTTCTTGGTCAAGGGGATGGGCTGAGTAAAACAAAGACAAAGGCATGTGTCAAACACATTAACAAGGCCCTGTGTTTTGCATCTGTATATTGTGATTTAATCAGGGGATTTTAATTGTTTTATTTAAAAATTTTTATTATTTAAAATGATTTAATTGTATTACTTTTTTTTTTTTTTTTTGCAGTACGCGGGCCTCTCACTGTTGTGGCCCCTCCCGTTGCGGAGCAGAGGCTCCGGATGCGCAGGTTGAGCGGCCATGGCTCTCGGGCCCAGCCGCTCTGCGGCATGCGGGATCCTCCCGGACCGGGGCACGAACGTGTGTCCCCTGCATTGGCAGGCGGACTCTCAACCACTGCACCACCAGGGAAGCCCTGTATTACTTCTCAATTGATGTTTACAGCTTATTATTAATGCCATTTATTATAAATGTCAGAACTGTATCTTTTCTCCTTTAAAGTATTTATTTATTTACTTGGCTCCTCTGCACGGCTTGCAGAATCTTAGTTCCCCGACCAGGAATTGAACCCGGGCCCTCGGCAGTGAAAGGGTGGAGTTCTAGCCACTGGACGGCCAGGGAATTCCCATCTTTTCTCCTTTTAAATATTACATGATTGCCATCGTGAACGTATAATATCTCAGGACGACTTCCTTCCCCAAGCGAACAAGCGGGGTTTTTAGCCATGGCCAGGGAGATAGTAGATTTCGATATGCCGGAATTAAAGAACAGAATCAGTAAACGAATAAAAATATCAATCTGAGCAGAAAGAGTACTGAATCAGGAGTCAAGAGACCTTGGTTCTAGACATAGCTCCATCCAATCAGCTGGGTGATTTGGGTTTCTCATAAGCCCTCCTATGTCTCAGTTTCCCCTTATAAAATGGGGCTGCTGGACCAGATGACTGCTAATGGCTCTTCCTAGTATAGCAGTGTATTCCCATTAAAAAAACGCACCAAAATAAAGCCTTTGGGGCAGTTCTGCCTGGAAGGAGAGGCTTCACAGAGATGACCATCAATCCCACAACGGGGTTCTCTATTCTGAACCTAGCAATCCCTTTGGGAGTAGGGGACAGTCGGCGTGCACCAGGCACCTTCCCAATCATTTCCGGTTTTGTCACAGGATCCAGGACTCTTTTATCAGAAGAAGGGGAATTTAGGTCTGATGAGGGAGGAGTGTCCCTGGTGGGGGCAGTGGGTCAGAAGACGCCAACAGCTGGAGGAGGGGGGGAGCTGAAGGAAGCGGTGACCCTGTCCTGTCATCTTCCCCTGTCCTCGGGATGGCTTGGGGAGCAGGACAGGACGGACATGTCATCGCTGTGAGGGGCGTGGATGTCCCCACCTTCCTGCTAATCCCTAATCATGATTACCCTCTCCCTAGGCAGGAATGAAAACCTTTTGGTCTTTATTTCATATCACTTTTTACAATTTTATAGGCAAAAAAGGAAATTTCACTGCTGTTTTAATTTGTCTCTAGTTGATCAAGAAAAAGATCTTTTTCTTGTTTAGCTATTTGTAGTTTTACTTTTGTAAACAAAATTATTTGCAGCCTTTGCTTTAATTTTTTTCCTATTAGCAATATTTATCTTTTCTCTTTTGAGTTTTTGAGGTTACATACTTAATGTGTAAATGTATCTTTTGTTTTGTCAAGCTTTTAGAAAACCAACAAAACTGGGTGTAGTAAGAAAATGTTAATAGCCTCTTTACTTCCTCGGCAATTCTGAACTCCAGAGGAGTCCATTGATAATTAACATTTGCGGAGTAACTGCTGTTAGTTTTCTGTATTTATACAAACTAACTCAAATACATATATATGTGTATATATAATTTTTCATTTTTTTATAAGAGTAGAAACCTGCTATATCTTTTAATCTGAAAACTGTTTTTAAAAATTCTACATTGTAAACTGAACTAGCCCTGTCTTAGATTCCTATGCCTCTTGTGTATTTCACAAACTCTTTCTTGTCATCGTCACTACAAGAGTTAGTCAAGAATCATTAGGCCAGAGTTATAGATTAGAGAAACTGAGGCCCAGGGAGGAAACGTGATTCACCCAGATCCTTCAACAGTTCAATACTGGGGGGCTTCCCTGGTGGTCCAGTGGGTAAGACTCTGCCCTCCCAATGCGGGGGGCCTGGGTTCAATCCTTGGTCAGGAACTAGATCCCACATACTGCAACTAAGACGCCCGCGTGCCGCAACTAAGACCCGGAGCAGCCAAAATAAATAAATAAATATTTTAAAAGCCCCCAAAACATTTCAATAGTGGGACGAGAATCCCAGGATGAAACCCTCCTGATTCTGGAGGCAGACGCCTCTCTATGCAGAGTGAATCAGACCTTCTGTCCCGAGAGTCACCCTCCTGAGGGGCACAGGCTGGAGTTGGGAGTCAGAGAAAGTGTAGGTACTAAAAGAGTACACGATGGCAGAAGAATTCAAGCTACCCCCAAGGCGTTCCTCAATTCCTGACGTGCTAGGTGACCTTGGGACGAGCGGTCGGCCCTCTCTGGGGTCCCAGTGCTCATCTACGAAATAAAGGCTTGGGCCTAATCATAGGATTTCAAACTGTGCTCTTCAAAGCTGCAGGGAGCCTCCACAAGTTACTGTCCCTCAAAAGTGAACACAGGGAGCATGCTCTGGGATGCTCATCACAGCACCCTCTGTGTCAGTGAAAAGTTGGAAGCAACTGCAATGTCTTACATGCAACAGGTCATGCATGTGTTCATCCCTTCTTTCGTTCGTGGGATAGTTATTGAGTAACAACTGCCAGGCCCTGTTTTAGACACTGGGAATCACCGCTGAACAAGACAGACCAAGCCTCTGCCCTCTTAGAGCTTCCTTGAAAGGCCGGGCCACCTGACCGTGAGCTGAACCCCAGTAAGGTGTAACCAGATGTGTCCCTATGTCACAGCATGGATGGGTCTCCAGGCCACAGGGCTGAGTGCTAGAGGTGGTACCAAGACCTGGGTAGGCTGATTCCCTTGATATAAACCCCACCCCTTCTGGATATCTGGCTGTAGGTGGACAGATACATTAAAAGGTGCTGAGGAGGCTTTGCGGGGTGCATCTCCAAACGATGGTTTTGTTTCTGGAAAGAGAGGGGAGTAGACCAGGGTTGAGGGTACCTTGTGTCGGGCACTTTATCTGTATTTTTTAAACAAGGAAGACATTCAAATATTGTTTGCAATTAAATATATATATATATATATATATGTGTGTGTGTGTATATATATATATATATATATATATATGTCCAGAGAGAGGGAAGGACAAAAAGAAACGTACAAGTTTCAGTCTCACAGAGTCCTTCAAAATCTAACGTGTTCAGGCTCTACGATCTACCCAAACCTAGTAAGTGTCTTGGTTTGGGGATCAGAGATTTTAAATTAAACCAACGAGGAATATTGCCTGGATCCAAGGCTAAGCCAGCTTCGTCATGGAGGCAGCATCCACTGTGTTCAGTCCCAGCTGATTCTCCCTTAGCTACTTAAAATCTCATCTTGGCATTGCTGGGTGGGAAAGCCTCCCCCAAGATTTATTTTACAAGTGAGGAAGCCTCTTTTCTTTTTTTTAAAATTTATTGAATATATTTGACCTATGACGTTACGTGAATTTAAGGTGTACAACGTGTTAAATGATTTCTTATTTTGCCAAGGACTCAATTAACGGTAGAGCCCAGGTTACAAAGCAGGAAGCCAGCCTGCCCTGCCTCCAGATCCTGGGCCCAATGCAGGGGGGAGGGGTGGGGTGGGATGGAGGGGGAGGCCATCCTCCAGACTCCCACTGGAAGCTCCAATGATGAGTCCTGGTGTCCAGCACATGCTGAAAGGAAGCCTTGTCAACATGGAAGGAGATCAAGGTGGCCAGGGGGTGCTGAAACCTCCTGTCGGGTCCAGCATCTCTGAGGAGATAGGGACACTTCGTACGCTGCCCCTGTCCCCGCCCCCTCCTCGAGCTCTCTCCACTCGAATTCCGAGGGGCTTTGGAATCACTAGACTGTCTCCTGCTCCCAGGAAACCCCAGGCTTCAGTGGAGCCAGGCGACTGGCCATCCATCATCCTTATCTCCCGGCTCTGGCGGCCCCAGGTCCCTGGCCTGGATGGGCCCAGGGGGCCAGGAGGGCGGCGGGGGGGGGAAGGATGGGGGCAGGGGGGCCTCGATAACAAGAAAAGCAGCTGTTCCCTGGGGGAACTTCAAAGTGCCTAGAGCTGAAATTTATGGGCAGAGCTGTTCACATTAGGGGCCAGAGGGCCATTCATCCTGTAAATATTTATTGAGCACCTACTGTGTGCCAGGCACTGGGCTGGGGGAATCTTATGGGCCCAAAGAGGTTTTGTTGTTTGTTAGGTTAACATGTCTACCTCAGTGGACTAGGTTTGATGAATGAATCAGTTCATTAATTCATTAAGTATTTATTAAGCACCCACTGTGTGCTGGGGGTTGCTGGAAATCCAAGGCTGTTGGAACAGTTAAATAAATACGCCCCCCTACTGTGGGCAGGGTCTGAGATCCACTAATGCAGTTGTCCGGAGCTTCAGGGTCAGGCAGACGGACAAGTTACTAAACCCTCCTTGGTCTTTGCTTTCTTAGCTGTAAAACCAGGGTAATAACCGCACCTATCCCATAGGGTTTGGGAGAGGAGGAACTGAACAAGAAACTACAGGTCTAATTCTTAGCCTGAGCCTGGGAAACGGTCATCTCGTACCAAAGGCAGCTATTTTTGCAACTGCAAATGATCGGCCCCACATTTATTACGTGTGTGTTGAGTGCCTGCCATGTGCTCTGCAGCTGCTGTCAGGGCAACTGGCAAGTCGGCCTGGGAGGGTTTGCCAGAGTCCCTACCTCTCCCCTGAGGTCTCTCATTGGCTGAGCCTTCGAGGTGTTAAAGAGGGGTTTATGTGACCCAGAAGAGGCATTTGGACTTAACCCCTCAAATCCCTGTCACCCCAAGACTCTAAGGGCCCATGATCTTCCAGGCAGGGTCCTGGATGGGTACCTCCCTACCTTCCAGGCAGCCCATGAGGAAGGCCTTCCTGCTGCGGAGCTGAGATCTGCCTTGTGGAAATTTTCCCCATCAGCGTCCCAGCTTTGTCTTCTGGGCCCTACCCCAGCTCTTTGAGCCTCAGTTTATTCATCTATAAAATGGAAATAGCAATAGTTCCTATCCTATAGGGTTACTGGGAGGGTAAAATGAGACGAAGATGGTAAAGCACTTGGGACAACCTCTGCCAAATGAAATCCGTGATAAGGGGCAGCGAATAACAGCAAACAATAAAATAACGAGAGCCTCTGGGAGTCAATGAAAAGAGGAGGTGGAGGAAGAGGAAGACGAAGGAGAAGAAAGGGAACCAGAGCTGTACTTTCTGGGGTAGGAAGTTGTCCTCAGGAAACCTGAGTTTGGCAAAGGAGAGCACACACGATTCCCAAAGATGTTTCCCAGCTCACAAAGTCTGGTAAACATGGAAGGGAAGGCGCTTGTAGTGTTCTTCTCCACGCAATGGGGGCAGTGTTTCCACTTTCACTCACAGAAGAGCAAGTGAGGCCCCTGAAGGGGACTTGATTTCCCAGGGTCAGGGAACAGGGGCCACTGGGCATCCCCAGAGCTCGGTCTCCTCTCTCACTCCCCTCAAGGGAGCAGTGGAGGGGGGCTCTCCATGGACAGTGCTAGGGGTTGAATTGTGTCCTTGCCCTAAAATTCATAGGTTGAAATCCTAATCCCCAGCACCTCAAAATATGCCTTTATTTGGACACAGGGTCTTTAAAGGGGTAATCAAGTTAAAATGAGGTCATTGGGGTGGGTCCTCATTCAATACATCTGGTGTCCTCATGAGAAGGGGAAATTTGGACACAGAGTGATGCAGAGACAAGAGACAGGGAGAAGACAGCCATCCACGACACAGGAGAGAGGCCTGGAACAGAACCCTCACAGCCCTCGGAAGGAACCAACCCCGCCTGCACCTTGATTTTGGACTTCCCAGCCTCCAGAACTGGGAGAACACATTTCTGTTGTTTAAGCCGCCAGTCTGCCGCACATTGTGCCAGCAGCCCTGTGGCAGTGTGTGGAGTGCCCCACGGAATGCTCTGAGGGCTTGCTTCCCTGCCTGTCCCAGGAGGGCGGCTCTTCTCCAGAACCCTGGGATGTTGGTCAGAAGGCGCGTGGCAGGCCCGGCAGTGTCTGACCACAAGGCCGTGGTCTTTGCATTGACCTTCCTTGTTCTTGTCGCTCCCTGAGAAGTGAAAACCCATTTTCCTGGTGCCTTCCAGTGATGACTGGATTAACCTCACCTGCTGCTGTCCTCTGCGAAGACCTGCCAGGCTTGCTCTGGTCTCCCTGGGACTGGGGATTTGTCAGAGATTCTGGGAATTACCAAGTCAGCTGCATCCACTTCCTCCTCTGTGATCTTTTCCCTCTTCCCTCCTTCCTTCTTCGGCGCCCCTCCTCCTGGCCTGTGCTCACCCCACGCCCACCCACATCCCATCCCACGACTGCTTCCTCCTGATTCCCCATCCTCCAGGCCACCCTCACCTGGTGGCCCTCAGCAGAGCAAGGGGCAGTCCAGAACTCAAGGCTTTCCTGGAGACAGAGGCAGGAAGTCTAAACTCACTTCTTTCGAGCCGAGAAGAAGTTATCCAGAGCTGGTTTCTCCTCCCACCTTCCAGGAAGCCTCGTTCTTGTCCCTGGCCTGGATACATTATTATATTTTGCTTTAATTGCATTAAGGCAAATGACTATGTCACCCTGTGGTTTCGATCAGGTCAGGGATCTGATAATCGATCCTGGCACAGTCTAGACAGGAGTCACTTTGAAGCTGTTTTTAGCAGGATGAGAACAAACAATTTTTCCAAAGTGGTCACATTAGGCAAACAGGCTGGTGGGTCATCTCTTTGGGAGGGAGTGTGCCCTGGCTCCAGGCAGCCTGCTGACTGATTCCAAGGCCCCTGGGGAGGAGACAGGACTGCACCCCCTGGGACGCAAGGAGCTTGAAGTAGAGATGCCACAGGCTTAGGCCTCCCTATATGTGAAATCTGGTCCAGGTGCCTCTTCCAGGAAGCCAATCCTGACTGACACCACCTGGCTCAGGGCACAAAGATAGCATAGTGCAGTGTGAGATGGCTGGCTGGAGAGATGGAAGAAAGATGGAATTCATACAGGGCACTGGTAGAGGTGGGACCACGTCCTGCAAAATTATTCTCTCTTCAACTCTTTCGATTCTTTGAAGTTCTTCAAGAGGAAAGCCTCAGTGTGGTCTAGTCTGTCTCTAATATGGTTCTAGTGTTTGCTGATCTCCCCTTTTAACAAGGAGAGCAGGCCTTGGCTCTGCAGGGTGCTAAGATATAGCTAGATTTCAATAACACTGTTTTGTTATCGTTGTATTTATTTCCTACAGTCTCTTTCAAGCAATACTGGTTTTCCCCCAACAGAAAGTGAACCATTGTTCGAGCACAGTAAGGTAGAGATCCTGAAGGTGGGAGCTGAAGGAGGACCTTGGGAGACAGTGCTGGGGCATCTTATGCACAGGACCCATGCCAGCTCCGCACTCGCTTGCTGTGTGACTGCAGACAAATTGCTTTGCTCTCTGAGCCTCGGTTTCTCTGTGTAAAATGGAGTTGATGATGTACTGCGTGGGGCCATAGTGAGGATTTTCTGAGAACGTAGGCATGTAAAGCATCCAGTGTATGCATGGCGGGCGTGGGGTCTGCCCTCTGCCTGGTGGCCTTGTTCCTTACATGGGCCACTGCTCCCCTCAGCCAGTCTCAGAGCCTTTGCTGGTCCCACGGGCAAAACCGACGAGATTCCAGGTTCAGAGGAAACGAAAGGAGCTTGGAGGCCCGCGCTATGCCCTGGCTCGAGCTCCCTGGCCTTGGGCTTGCTCCATCCCTCCACTGGCCCACAGTTTCCCCACCTGTCAGCAGAGGCTCTGACCAAATGATTTTAAGACCCTTTGCTCTGACATAAGGATATTTTGGAGTTACAATGCCACAACAGAAGAATCTCTGTTTTAACAAATATATCTTGTGGTCCTCCCTACTTGCAGACTTGGCCATGGACAAGCGGCATCGGCCTCACTTGAGAGCAGGTAGAAATGCAGATGCTCAGGACCCACTCAGATCTCCTGAATCAGAATCTGCATTTTAGGACTTCCCTGGTGGCGCAGTGGTTAAGAATCTGCCTGCCAATGCAGGGGACACGGGTTTGAGCCCTGGTCCGGGAAGATCCCACATGCCGCGGAGCAACTAAGCCCGTGTGCCACAACTACTGAGCCCACGTGCCACAACTACTGAAGCCCGCACACCTAGAGCCCGTGCTCCGCAACAGAAGCCACCGCAATGAGAAGCCTGCGCACCGCAACAGAGTAGCCCCCGCTCACCACAACTAGAGAAAGCCTGCGCACAGCAATGAAGACCCAACACAGCCAAAAATAAATAAAGAAATAAATTAATTAATTAAAAAAAAAGAATCTGCATTTTAACAAGATGCCCAGTGCGTGAAAAGCACTGATTTATATCACCCAGTCTGAAATGAAGAGTTTTAAATGCTTTTACATCTTCAAATATATTTATATATATTTATACATTTCTCAGGGATTTTAAAAAACAATGAACATGTCATTTTTTTTCTGAAACAATAAAGGTGTTATGAAAATGGTAAATGAACCCAGGCCAGTTCAGAGACAAAATGATTTATGTAAATCTGGTGAACAGTTTTTCCCAGGAAATTTTCCTTCTGAGTAAGGTAGGGTCTCGCACTTTCCATAAGTTGGCCTCTTCCCAGCAAGTGTCTCCCTCATGCCTGATTCCTGGAAGGCTGTGTGTGTGCGCGTGTGTGTGTGTGTGTGTGTGTGTGTGTGTGTGTGTGGTGTTGTGTGACTGTGTCTTGCAGCTGATCCACTGAGCAGGGACTTCAGCCAAGTCAGCAAAACCAGGATGGAAAAAAAGCTAGATTCCTAAAGGCTTCAGGGTAAGCCTGGGGAGCTTGGGCAACCATCCCTCAGATAAACTGAAGCAGCATGTACTGTGGATTAGTCAGGCATCCTGGCTTTCCAGTTGGGCCCACCTCCTAGAGGGCTTCCTGCCTAACCCTCCTGTCCAGCTGGGGTTCTCTGTTTCTCCTCATCTCCAAAACAAAAGCCCCAAACACCATCCCATCCACTTCGGGAATTTATCCCAAAGAAGCGATCTCGATGTAGGCAAAGATCTTCCTAAAAGAATGATCATCACATGCTGTTGATAAAGAGTGAGAAGCCAGAAAAAAATTCCAAGTGTCCAAGAATAGGGGCCTGAGGTTACTTCATGATGTATTTCAATCCTGTGCCTGCCTGGGAGCAGGTCAGCAGTTATGGGCAGGAGTCGGCAGGTCTGGACTCGAGGGATAATTTAAGCAGTTTATTTAGCCTCTCCAAGCCTCACTTTCCTGAGCTGTAAAATGGGAGTGATAATAATACCAAATGCCTTCTCTTGTTTTGAGGATTAAATGAGGACATACACGGAAAACATTTAACACCACGCCTGGTGCACAGTAAGCACTTGGTAAATGGTTGTTTGCTGTGCGCCGGTTCAGATACAGACAAATGTTGGTGGTGAGTATTAATGACAAGGAAATATATATATGGCACAGTGAAAGTGGAAAAAACAGATTATAACTCAGCATGATCCATTTTGTAAACATATGTGTACATATTCACATTTAGCCTTGTATGTAATTGATAAACATGAAGTGGAGATGTAGTTGCTACAAGAACAGGAAATGTCCGGCCACTGGGGAACCCTTTCTCATTTCTCAGGCTCACTTCCATACTCTTTGCCTGAGAATGCCAGGGAAAATCAGATGTGGACCTATCGTTGATAAGGACCATAATGAAAAAACAAAAGTGGCACCACTTGAGTGCTTTCTAGCAGACAGGCACCTTCTAGGTGTACTACCAGCTCATTTATTCTTCACAACCACCTATGAAGCGACACTATTAATATTCTCATTTTACAGATGAGGAAACTGAGGCACAGAGGGGCTGAGTAGTCATCTGTCCAAGGTCTAACAGCCAAAAAGAGGTCAGAAGATAGTTTCAAACCTGGGCTCTAATTACTATGCTATCCCACCCCCCAGGCCTCTCATTGACAAGGACGGAAACTAAGGCCCAGAGAAGCAGGACACTGGCCCAAGGCCACACAGCAAAGCAGTGTCAAAGGAGGAACTAGTACTAAGCCTCCTGAAGCTTTGAGGCTCCTCAGTGCCCCCTTCAGGCAGCCTGAGGATGCACTGGCTACCTGATTCCTCCAGGCTGTAGGAAGGGCACCTGCGCAGCCAATCCTTTGCACTCCTCTGCGTACAACCGGCTGCTAGGGAAGTACAGGTCTTTGGCGAGCAAAGGAGACAACCCACAAACTGTCTGCACCTTCCGCTGAAGCCCTGCCTCCACCCTCCAAATCCCATGTCACTTAAGGCAAATGTAATCCATATGGCTCTAATTCATTTACCCTTAAATCTGCAAGACACTGGGTTCTAAGTGCTGTTACTTACAAAGCCTTCAGAACCTGTTAAGTGAGATTCAGCTCCCCAGCTCCTCCTCTCCAACCCTACCCCGAGTCCAGTCTTCCTCCCCTTCCCCCTTCTGGACCAGAGTTCATACCAGCATCTGGCAGGGCTGAAAAGAAACTCACAAACTCAGACTTGGAAACTGTGGGGGGGGGCACAGGACCAGTTATTAGGATGTTCAGAGCAGCATTGTTTGTAATCCCAAAAGTTGGAAACAATGTATATGTCTATCCATGGGAGACTGGATGAATAAAGTGTGGCAAATGCATACAATGTGACACCAAACAGCAGTAAAATGGACAATCTCACAAACATACTGTTGAGGGAAAAAACCAAGCAAGTTGCAGATTAATTCATAATATGATACCAATTATTCAAAATTTAAAAACACTGAAAAATCATTATATGCAAATATATAAACTACCTTGGTAAAGTTCATTTTCTAACCTGGTAGTGGGTACATGGATATTTGTTCTAGCATATATACATTTCTGTATAATTTTGAAAAGCTACATAATAAAATTTTCAGTAAACCCCTAGATTTCACATCAGCAAAGGAAGTTAGCCTATGTGTTGAGTTCAACTCCCTCATTTCACAGAAGGGGAGGAGGAAATAATTTAATATTTGTTAACTACGTAACACTTACTAAATACTCACTTGTCAAGCACACCCTCATTTCATGTAAGTTTCAATCCCCTGCATGGTAGCATATGCTGTTACTATTCTCATTTTACAGATGAGGCAGCTGAGGCTCAGCAACTTCCTCAAGGTCATGCAGCTTGTAAACCACAAGGTTGCAATACAAGTCGTGGCCTCTGGCTCCCAAGGCTCACACACCAGACCACATGCTGTGGAGGCCAGCACTGTTCTTTTACATCTTTATTGGAGTATAATTGCTTTACAATGTTGTGTTACTTTCTGCTTTATAACAAACTGAATCAGTTATACATATACATATGTTCCCATATCTCTTCCCTCTTGCGTCTTCCTCCCTCCCACCCTCCCTACCCCATCCATCCAGGTGGTCACAAAGCACCGAACTGATCTCCCTGTGCTATGCGGCTGCTTCCCACTAGCTATCTATTTTACATAGATAGTGTATATATGTCCATGCCTCTCTCTCACTTTGTCACAGCTTACCCTTCCCCCTCCCCATATCCTCAAGTCCATTCTCTAGTAGGTCTGTGTCTTTATTCCGTCTTACCCCTAGGTTCTTCATGACATTTTTTTTCTTAGATTCCATATATATGTGTTAGCATACGGTATTTGTCTTTCTCTTTCTGACTTACTTCGCTCTGTATGACAGACTCTAGGTCCATCCACATCACTACAAATAACTCAATTTCGTTTCTTTTTATGGCTGAGTAATATTCCATTGTATATATGTGCCACATCTTCTTTATTCATTCATCCCGATGATGGACACTTAGGTTGTTTCCATCTCCTGGCTATTGTAAATAGAGCTGCAATGAACATTTTGGTACATGACTCTTTTTGAATTATGGTTTTCTCAGGGTGTATGCCCAGTAGTGGGATTGCTGGGTCATATGGTAGTTCTATTTGTAGTTTTTTAAGGAACCTCCATACTGTTCTCCATAGTAGCTGTACCAATTCACATTCCCACCAGCAGTGCAAGAGTGTTCCCTTTTCTCCACACCCTCTCCAGCATTTATTGTTTCTAGATTTTTAGATGGGACCTAATGAAACTTCAAAGCTTTTGCATAGCAAAGGAAACCATAAACAAGACCAAAAGACACTCAGAATGGGAGAAAATATTTGCAAATGAAGCAACTGACAAAAGATCTCCAAAATTTATAAGCAGCTCATGCAGCTCAATATCAAAAAAACAAACAACCCAATCCAAAAATGGGCAGAAGACCTAAATAGACATTTCTCCAAAGAAGATATACAGACTGCCAACAAACACATGAAAGGATGCTCAACATCATTAATCATTAGAGAAATGCAAATCAAAACTACAATGAGATATCTCACACCGGTCAGAACAGCCATCATCAAAAAATCTAGAAACAGCACTGTTCTTTGATCTTACCCCACAAGTCTCTGAGTTAGGTTTCATTATTACTGGTTTTAGAGGTGAGGAAACTGAAGCTCTGAGCAGTCATTTGCTAACGCCTGTTCAGGCAGTTACTCCACAGAGACCAGACAAGGGAGCTTCCTGACTCCTAGTCCAGTGTTCTTTCTCTATCAGGCTTTGTCTGGAAGACCTGGTGGGGGGGAAAGTATGGCTGTGTTTACCCTTACCTTCTACTCCTTAGAAGCTCTACGCAGTTCGGGTACTGCCAAGGGGAACGAAGCTCCCAAAGTCGCCTTGGCCAGGTTTGGGGCACAAAGTTGTATAGAAGGGGAGGACCTGGTGAGCCCTGGGTCTTGCAGCCAAAGAAGCCATCCTTAACACCACTTTCATTCACAATCGGCATCCAATCTATCAGTCAGGTCCCTGCAGGAAACAGGTGGCACACTCAAACTGGGTGCTTTGAGGAGAGTTTAATAAAAGGACTATGCACAAACTTACAGGCAGGGTTAAGAAAAAACAACCACTTACAACGTGGTACTCTGGGGCTGGCAAGAGCAGGGAGTTGTCACCACTCAGGTCTGACGGGCAAAGGGAGGAGCCATTACCCACCCCTGAGGAGCAGCTTTTCTGGGTGGGCTGCCTGATTAGAGCTGTGCCCTTGGTAGAGGGCTCAGCCAAACCGAAAGGAGGCAGTCGAGGAAATATACCACAACCTCACACTTCTCCTTCCGTCAGATCCCTTGCCAGTATTCCTTTTGGCCAAACTCAGTGGGAAACTCCTTCGGCCAAACCCAACGGGAAACAGGACAGAGACTCTGGATGGAGTTCATACAGCTCAGTCTCCCAGGGCATAGAGCAGGGTGGGGAGAGCCAGAGACTGAATCCAGAGGGGCAGGCAGAAGAAAACAGAAAACACTGGCTTTCCTTCAGATAGACCCAGACTCTGGCGGTATACTGCATACCACCTCCATGGCTAGCCCCTGGTGTGAGCCATCATCACCCCTAGGCTGTATTTCTACAACAGACTCCTAGGTGATCGCCCAGCTTCTACAGTCTGTTCCTAACAGTCAGTGATTCTTGTAAATTACATGTCAAACCATGTCACTCCTCTGCTCAAAATCTTCAAGGGAAGAGCAAAAGCCAAAGTCCTTACAAAACTTCGCAAGTTCCTGCACAGTCTGTCATCTGTCCATCACCCCTTGACCTCATCTCCCTATTTTTCTCCAGTATTCACTCTGCTCCAGCCACATTGACCTTTCTCTTCTTTGATATACAAGGACAGTTCCTGCTTTAGGGCCGCTGCTGATCTCTCTGCCTGGAATGTTCTTTCCCCTCCATCCTTTACCTCCATCAAGTCTACTCAAGTGTCTCCTGCTCAATGAGACCTACTCTGACCCTCCTTTGTAAAACTGCAAACTGTCTCCCCCATCTCTCGCCCACTATCCCTGATCCCCATCATCCTACTCTAGTTTCCTTTTCCCCATATCACTTGTCATCTTTTAACATGCCACATCATTTACTTATTTGATATTTTTTTTTTCTTGTGGCTGCGCCAGGTCTTAGTTGTAGCACGCAGGATCTTCATTGCAGCATGCTTAGTTGTGGCATGCGTGATCTTTAGTTGCAACATGTGGGCTCTCAGTGGTGGCATGCGGACTTCTTAGTTGTGGCATGCAGACTCTCAGTGGCGGCATGCATGTGGGATCTAGTTCCCCGACCAGGGATCGAACCTGGGCCCCTGGCATTGGGAGTGCGGAGTCTTACCCATTGGACCACCAGGGAAGTACCCTACTTACCTGTTATATTTATTATCTGTATCTTCCCACTAGAACACAAGTTCTGCAAGCATAAGGCTCTGTTTTGTTCATCAGTGGATCTCCAGACCTTGGAATTTTGTAGGTGTTCAACACATACTTGTTGAATGTTGTTGAATGACTGAAATGGGGGTGAGGAAAGATTAGGCTTGGAATTTTCCAGTTAGAAAAGGGTAGAGGATGGGTAGAGCCAGTGAGAAGATTAATGGGTCCTATATGAGGGAAAGGAAAAAAAAAGTCAACATGGAATTATTCATTACTATATACTTGTTAAAAGTTGTATCTTACCAACAGATATCAAAGGCCTGAACATTTTGTAGACCCTTTGTCCTAGCAATTCCATTTTCAAGAATTTGTACAAGGAAATTGTCATCATTTTTTGGTAAAAATGTAGTAATGATGAAATTCTTCACAGTGAAGTGAAGAATAATGAAAAATTGGAACCAAAGTAGCCATCTAACAATTGTGAAATGCCTAACTATGGTACAGCCATAGGTGGAATACTATGCGAACATTAAGTTCATTAATTGACCTGAATGATATTTATGATAATTGCTTAATGAGAAAAGCACATTATAAAACAGCATTACATTATAATCTTGTTTTTTTTTTTTTTTTTTTGCGGTACGCGGGCCTCTCACCACTGTGGCCTCTCCCATCGCGGAGCACAGGCTCCGGATGCGCAGGCTCAGTGGCCCTGGCTCACGGGCCCAGCCGCTCCACGGCATGTGGGATCTTCCCAGACCGGGGCACAAACCTGTGTCCCCTGCATTGGCGGGTAGACTCTCAACCACTGCGCCACCAGGGAAGCCCACACGCAAATTTTTGACTGCATGGAGGTCAGCACCCCTAGTCCCCGTGTTGTTCAAGGGCCAACTATATAAGCATTTTAAAAGTTCGAGAAAGCTATAACCCAAAATATTAATGGCACTTATCTCTGGATGGGCACCATACAGGTATTTTATTTCTTTTGCCTCTATTTCCTAAATTTGCTTCAAGGAACTTAATTATTTTAAAAACTAAATTTATATTTTTTAAATAGCAGTTATTTATGAGCTCTTGGACAAATAACTTGACTTCTCTGGGTAACAGTTTCCTCATTTGTTTGTTTGGTTTTTTGTTTGTTTGTTTGTTTTTGCCTGTGCCAGGCAGCTTGTGAGATCTTAGTTCCCTGACCAGGGATTGAACCCCGGCCCTTGGCAGTGAAAGCTCCGTGTCCTAACCATGGTACTGCCAGGGAATTCCCTTCCTCATTTTTTTTCTTTTAATATTTTTGTTTTTAACATCTTTATTGGAGTATAATTGCTTTACAATGTGTGTTAGTTTCTGCTTTATAACAAAGAATCAGCTATACATATACATATATCCCCATATCTCCTCTCTCTTGCGTCTCCCTCCCACCCTCCCTACCCCACCCTCCCTATCCCACCCCTCTAGGTGGACACAAAGCACAGAGCTGATCTCCCTGTGCTGTGCAGCTGCTTCCCACTAGCTATCTATTTTACATTTGGTAGTGTATATATGTCCATGCCACTCTCTCACTTCGTCCCAGCTTACACTTCCCCTTCCCGTGTCCTCAAGTCCATTCTCTACATCTGCGTCTTTATTCCTGTCCTGCCCCTGGGTTCTTCAGAACCACTTTTTTTTTTTTTTCAGATTCCCTATATATGTGTTAGCATACAGTATTTGTTTTTCTCTTTCTGACTTACTTCACTCTGTAGGACAGACTCTAGGTCCATCCGCCTCATTACAAATAACTCAATTTCGTTTCTTTTTATGGCTGAGTAATATTCCATTGTATTTATGTGCCACATCTTCTTTATCCATTCATCTGCTGCTGGACACTTAGGTTGCTTCCATGTCCTGGCTATTGTAAATAGTTCTGCAATGAACACTGTGGTACATGACTATTTTGAATTATGGTTTTCTCAGGGTATATGCCCAGTAGTGGGATTGCTGGGTCATATGGTAGTTCTATTTGTAGTTTTTTAAGGAACCTCCATACTGTTCTCCATAGTTGCTGTATCAATTTACATTGCCATCAACAGTGCAAGAGGATTCCCTTTTCTCCACACCCTCTCCAGCATTTATTGTTTGCAGATTTTTTGGTGATGGCCATTCTAACTGGTGTGAGGTGATACCTCGTTGTAGTTTTGATTTGCATTTCTCTAATGATTAGTGATGTTGAGCATCCTTTCATGTGTTTGTTTGCAATCTGTATATCTTCTTTGGAGAAATGTCTATTTAGGTCTTCTGCCCATTTCTGGATTGGGTTGTTTGTTTTTTTGATATGAGCTGCATGAGCTGCTTGTAAGTTTTGGAGATCACTCTTTTGTCAGTTGCTTCATTTGCAAATATTTTCTCCCATTCTGAGGGTTGTCTTTTGGTCTTATTTATGGTTTCCTTTGCTGTGCAAAAGCTTTTAAGTTTCATTAGGTCCTACTTGTTTATTTTTGTTTGTATTTCCACTTCTTTAGGAGGTGGGTCAAAAAGGATCTTGCTGTGATTTATGTCATAGAGTGTTCTGCCTATGTTTTCCTCTAAGAATTTCATAGTGTCTGGCCTTACATTTAGGTCTTTAATCCATTTTGAGTTTATTTTTGTGTATGGTGTTAGGAAGTGTTCTAATTTCATTCTTTTACATGTAGCCGTCCAGTTTTCTCAGCACCACTTCTTGAAGAGGCTGTCTTTTCTCCATTGTATATTCTTGCCTCCTTTATCAAAAATAAGGTGCCCATATGTGTGGGTTTATCTCTGGGCTTTCTATTCTGTTCCATTGATCTATATTTCTGTTTTTGTGCCAGTACCATACTGTCTTGATTACTGTAGCTTTGTAGTATAGTCTGAAGTCTGGGAGCCTGATTCCTCCAGCTCCGTTTTTCTTTCTCAAGATTGCTTTGGCTATTTGGGGTCTTTTGTGTTTGCATACAAATTGTGAAATTTTTTGTTCCAGTTCTGTGAAAAATGCCATTGGTAGTTTGATAGGGATTGCATTGAACCTGTAGATTGCTTTGGGTAGTATAGTTATTTTCACAATGTTGATTCTTCCAGTCCAAGAACATGGTATATCTCGCCATCTGTTTGTATCATCTTTAATTTCTTTCCCTTCCTCATTTTTGAAATGGAGTTAAAAACAGTTTTAAGTCCTTCCTATTTGATAAGAGCTGCTCTTAGATGTATACTGGAGAAATCGGCCAAAACTATAAGAGAAAAAAAAGAATTAAGAGATGTAAAAATTGAAAGAGATAAAGCTAGCACTATTTGCAGTGACTATATTTATTGACTTAGAAAAATCAAGCTCAAGCTATAAAAATTAATAAACCATCTAGAAAATGCAATTTAAAAATATAGTACCATTCATAAATGGTAACAAAAACTATAACGTCTCTGGGAAGTAATGAAGAACAAAGCCAAGATATCCCCTTCTGTAACCAAACAGAACACTATGGGGCCTTCCAGAGACAGACACCCCCTCCCCCATATCCTCTTCACTGAAGTGCCTAGATAATATAATATCTGATGTACATTTCCTGAGTTGTTTTACAGATGCTAAAACCACCACCAAACAAAGAAATTAACTACTTGATGACCATGAACATGTAGCCCCCATACCTACTGGTGCCTAAGGATTGATAATGTTAACCTCTGTGACACCACCTTGTTACCTCACCATCAACCAATCAGAGAATTGTGCATGAGCTGATCACATACCCTGGGACTCCCCCTCCCTCGCCATACCTTTAAAAATGCTTTCCTGGAACCCATCAGGGAGCTTGGGTGTTTTGAGCACTAGCTGCCCTGGATTCCTTGCTTGGCGTCCTGCAATAAACACTGCACTTTCCTTCATCACAACCCAGTTGGCTTTACTGTGCGCAGGTGAGCAGACCCAACTTTGGTTTGGTAACACTTTCACCATTTCTATTCAACATTAAAATCGTTATTTTATCCATTGCAATAAGAAAAGAAAAATTAATAAAGGCGTACAGCTTGGAAAAGGAGTAAAATTGTTTTTTTTCACAGATGATATGATTATGTGTGGAAAAACATAGGAAATTTACAACAGAAACTATTAAACTCAGGACACAAGGTCAATATTAAAAAAATTTAATTTTCACTGTATAGTAGCACAGACAATTTAAAAAATTAAGTAAAAAGTATTATTTATAATAGCTCCAAAACCCATAAAATTCTTAGAAATAAGTGTATCAAAAGATGTGTAAGACCTCTACACTAAAAGCTACAAAATACTGATAAAAGATATCAAAAAGACCTAAACAAAGGGAGAGTTATACCATGTTTATAGACTGGAGAGCTCAACATTGTTGAGATATTAATTTTCTCCAAATGTATGTATAGATTCAACACAATCTCAATCAAAGTTACAGCAGGATTTTTTTAAAGTACAAATTAAGTCTAAAATTTATATGGAAATGTAAGCACCCTCAAATATTCAAATCAATCTTGAAAAAGGTTGAAGGACTTATCCTACTTGATTTCAAGATTTAACTATAAAGACACAAGAGTCAAGAATAGATATACGGGGCTTCCCAGGTGGCGCAGTGGTTAAGAACCCGCCTGCCAATGCAGGGGACATGGGTTCGAGCCCTGGTCCGGGAAGATCCCATATGCCGCGGAGCAACTAAGCTCGTGTGCCACAACTACTAAGCCTGCACTCTAGAGCCTGTGAGCCACAACTACTGGAGCCTACGTGCCACAACGACTGAAGCCCACACGCCTAGAGCCCATGCTCCACAACAAGAGAAGCCACTGCAATGAGGAGCCCGTGCACCACAACGAAGAGTAGCCCCCCAGTCGCCGCAACTAGAGAAAGCCTGTGTGCAGCAACGAAGACCCAACACAGCCAAAAATAAATTTTAAAAAATATAATAGATATACAGATCAATGAAACAGAACAGTGTCCAGAAATAGATCCACACATGTATATGGCCAACTGATTTTCAACAAAAGTTCCAAGGTAATTCAATGGGGAAAGAAAACACTTTTCAACATATTGTGCTGGAACAACTAGATTTCTGTGAGGAGAAAAAAAATGAATCTCAATCCCTACCTCATACTATACCCCCAAATCAATTCCAGATGAATCAAAGAACTACTTGCAAAAGCTAAAATTATAAAGCCTTTAGGAAAAAACAGGAGAATATTGTCAACCTTGGGGTAGACAAATATCTCTTGGAGAGATCTCAATAGGCAGGATTTATAAAGAGAATGAGAAGACAAGCCACAGACTAGGAGAAAATATTTGCAACAGAGTTATCTGACAAAGAACTATTATCCACTCTGTTTCTCCAGCCCTAAGAAGAATGACTAGGATATAATAAAAGGTTTCTTGTGGCTCAGAGTGTAATCTCGCAATGATTGATGTGGAAACCGAGTCACAGAGAAATTGAGACTTAAAGATAACACAGCTCATGTGTAGTGGAGCCAGATTTTGAATGCTGCGTGAGACTTCAGAGCTGATAACCACGTGGCCAGTCCACCAGACCATGCTGGAGGTGGTTTTTTAATTACCACTCTACCTCTGCCCCACTTTGCTTGATACCTCAGAGAAAATAATACAGAGATGGCTTTTTCCAGCTGGACTTATCTGAAGCAGACAACCTACTCCTTCCAGGACAGGAAAGGGTACCCAGGACACAGACGTCTTCCCTGGAGAGAAGAAAGTACAGTCCTATGTACTGCTGGCCTATCTCAGAGGCCAGTAGTTGCCAAAAACAAACCAACCAGCTGATTTCCCTGGGCATGGAATGTTTCAACATCCTCTGTCCCACTTGCTCTGCTATATGTTAACTGCAGATCTGTGGCAAACTGCAGGGCACTCATTGGAGATGAAGTTGAGGCAGAGCATGGAGAGTGTGCTCTCTCTGAGTTTTCAAACAAGCAGATACAGGTAAACCACAGTGAAAGTGAAAAAGAAAGGGGCCCATTGGAGGTGGCTGATGAGCAGCTGCTCAGTGAGCTCACAGGGGACCCACGGTGGGGTGCGCCTCCCTCTTGCCTCAGAGCCCCTCTCTGCCTCTGGCCTGTGCCTGTCCCCTACTTTTAGCCAGTGGAAAGGATCTCAAGCTGGGAGGAACAGAGATCTTTCTTATGTTCTAGTGGGGCAAGGGAATTGAGTTCACTGCAGAGAAGTCGGCAGTGGGAGGCTCATGACTATTTCAGTGACCAGAACATCTCCACCCCAGGTAGAGGGAGGTGCTGTGGGAACACAGGGTTTTAGCCGACTACTTAAGTGTTGGCTTAAGTGTTGCTTGTCTGTGGCTTTTCCCTTCTCTCCATCACAATCTGGGAACAGTACCTTGAAGCACTGTCCTTGATTAATAAAGTTTTCTGCCCTATGATGATCCCCTGGATGGAGGTGGTCAGAGGTAGGAGAGGGTGAGAATACTGTTCTTGATTATGAAAACCTATCTCCATTTTGTGTATCCCTGTATAATTTTAGTCTCCTAAATTGATCTATTATTTTTCACACTGTACTTTTGTAGAAAATAATTTTCCAGAAGACATATAACACTGTCCTTAAAGACCGATGTAATCCCTGTACATAAAATATGTCATATATACACTTATAAATGTATATATAATGCTTAAGAATAAATCATTCTGAGTTTTTGGAAAAAAAAAGAACTGTTATCCAAAATGTACAAAGAACACTTGAAACTCAGCAATAAGAAAATGAACAACCTAGGACTTCCCTGGTGGTCCAGTGGTTAAGGCTCCACGCTTTCACTGCTGAGGGCCCGGGTTCAATCCCTGGGTAGGGAAGGAAGATCCTGCGTGGTGTGGCCAAAAAAAAAAAAGGGCGGGGGGACTTCCCTGGTGGCACAGTGGATATGAATCCACCTGCCAATGCAGGGGTCACGGGTTCCATCCCTGGTGGTCCGGGAAGATCCCACATGCTGCGGAGCAGCTAAGCCCATGTGGCACAGCTACTGAAGCCTGCACGCCTAGAGCCCATGCTCCTCAACAAGAGAAGCCCCCGCAATGAGAAGCCCACGCACCGCAAAGAAGAGTACCCCCTGCTCGCCGCAACTAGAGGAAGCCTGCATGCAGCAATGAAGACCCAACACAACCAAAACTAAATAAATAAAATTTTAAAAATAAAAGGAAATGAACAACCTGATTAAAAAATGGGCCAAAGACATGAACATATACTTCAGCAAAGAAGTTATACAGATGGCAGATAAGCATATGAAAAAATGCTCACCATCATATGTCAGTAAGGAATTGGAAATTAAAGCAACAATAAGATACCATTACATACCTATTTCAATGGCCAAAATCCAAAACACTGACAATACCAAATGCTGGCAAGGATGTGAAGCAGAAGGAACTCGGATTCATTGCTGGTGAGAAAGCAAAATGGTACAACCACTTCGGAAGACAGTTTGGCAGCTTCCTATAAAACTAAACATGCTCTTACCATATGACCCAACAATTGTGCTCTCTGAGTCAAAAACCTATGTCCTCACAAAAATCTGCACGGATATTTATAGCGGCTTTATTCATAATTGCCTAAACTTGGGAGCAACTAAGATGTCCTTCGGTAGATGAATGGATAAATAAACTGTGGTACATCCAGACAATGCAATTAGTGCTGAAAAGAAACAAGCTATCAAGCCATAAAAAGACATGGAAGAAGCTTAAATGCACATTACTAAGTGAAAGAAGCAAATCTGAAAAGGCTACATACTGTATGATTCCAACTACACGACATTCTGGAGAAGGCAAAACTATGGAAATAGTAAAATTACAGATCCGTGGTTGTCAGGGGTTAGGGGGAGGGAGGGATGAACAGGCAGAGCACGGAGGATTTTTAGGGCGGTGAAACTATTCTGTACAAAATTATGGTGATACATGTCTTTATGCATTTGTCTAAATCAATAGAATGTACAATATCCAGAGTAAACCCTAAGGGAAACTATAGACTTTGGGTGATAATCATGAACGTGTCCATGTAGGTTCATCAGTTGTAACAAATGTACCATTCTGGTAGGAGATGTTGATAGTGGGGAGGCTGTGCCTGTGTGGGAGCAGTACTCTCTGTACTTTCCACTGATGCTTTCAGCTCACTTTGCCGTGAGCCTAAAACTGCTCTCAATAAATAGTCTATTAAAAATTGATAAATTAGACTTCATCAAAAATATAAACTTCTGCTCATCAAAAGACATCATTGATAAATGAAGAGATGAAGCAGATGGGAGAAAATACTTTCAATACATATACATCTGACAAAAGACTTGCAACCAAAATATATAAAGAACTCCTACAACTCAATGATAAAAAGGCAATCAATTCAAATTAAAAAAAGGGCAAAAGACTTGAATAGACACTCTGCAAAGAGATATAGAAATGGCCAGGAAGCACATGAAAAGGTATTCAACATCATTAGACATAAGGGAAAAGCAAATTAAAGCCAACATAAGATACTACACATCAGAATGGCTAAAATTTAAAACATGGACAATATCAAGTGTTGGTGGAGCAACTGGAACTCTCTTACATTTCTAGTTGGAGTGTAAAATGGTAAAACCACTTTGGAAAACTCTCCGGCAGTTTCTTTTGAAGGTAAAATACACCTACACTCTGACCTAGCAATACCACTTCTAAGAATGAAATAAATACATATGTTAGAATATTATATTTATAGATAATGAATATATGAATATATACACACACACATATATATATATATATATATATATATATAAAAATACATACATACAAAAGGCTTGTATGTGAATGTTAATAGCAGTTTTATACACAATAGCCAAAAGCTAGAAACAGCTCTGATGTCTATAATTCGCTGAATGGATAAACAATTGCTTACAATGTTATACTATTCAGCAATAAAAAAGAACAAATTACTAATATATGCAATGACATAAATAAATCTGAAAAACACACTGAGTGAAAGAAGACAGCCATAAAATGTGTGATTCCATTTATATGAAGTTCTGGAATAGGAGAAGCTAACCTACAGCAATGAACATGAGAACGGTATTTGCTTTTTGTGGGGACTGAGTGGCCAGTGGCCAGAGGGAAATTTCTGGGGTGATGGAAGTGTTTTATATCTTTATTGTGGTAGTGTTACATGAGTGAGGATGTCCAAACTCATCCAACTTTACATTTAAAGTCTGCACATTTTTTGTGTGTACACTATAACTCAATAAAAATTATGTAAAGCTAAAAAGCACTCAACACACAGAAAAAGAATATAACTATATCAAAATTAAGGATTTTAAAATGGAGAATAACATAGATGTCATAAAGAGATGACAGATTGAAGGACGATAAATTGCACTGTCAAAACCTAACAGGGGGCTTCCCTGGTGGTGCAGTGGTTGAGAGTCCACCTGTCGATGCAGGGGACACGGGTTCGTGCCCCGGTCCAGGAAGATCCCACATGCCACGGAGCAGCTGGGCCCGTGAGCCATGGCCGCTGAGCCTGCGCGTCCGGAGCCTGTGCTCCGCAACAGGAGAGGCCACAGCAGTGAGAGGCCCACGTACAGCAAAAAAAAAAAAAGAAACCTAACAGGAATAAAAAGGAGCTCTTGACAATTGACAAGAAAACGACCCTTAATAGAAAACTGGCCAAGGGTATGGGTTAGCAGTTCACAGTTCTTAGTTAAATCAGGGGTGCATATATATTATCTAACCATTCCATTCCCAGCTATAGATTCTAATGAAATTTTCACACAGGTCCATAAAGGACACGTACTACTACATTGAAGGTGATATTGCTTGTGGGGCAGAGTTGAAGCCAATCTGGAGTCCATCAATTTGATGGTAAGGAGTTGCATTAACTCTACCCTTTGTACCTAAAGTCTCACACATAAGCACAGACACACATTTACTGAGGACATACTATATTCCAGTTATTGCATGTTACAGAAACTAATTTAGGCTTCGTAATAAGGAAGAACTACTGTCACCACTCCCCATTTGATAGAGAAACTGAGGCACAGAGAGGTGAGGTAAGGTTCCGAAGGTCACACAGCTTATCATTATAGAACCAAGATTCCAACCAAGCAAGCCTGAAGCCCACACCGCCAACTGCTCACTCTGCCTTTCTGTGCTTCCTCTGTGTGCATGTGGAGGAGGACACTCAGAACTTGAGGGCTAAGGCCCAGGGCTATCTGCCAAGCAACACAAAAGCCCCTAAAAAAAGGTTAACCTGGAGCAAGCCGTATCTGTGCCTTCCGCCCCAATAAACATCCCACGAGCATTTCCTCAAATACAGCCGTCGTCGCAGGGAGGGAGCCAGGCGGAGCCCACGTGGTTTTGACAGAACATCCGTTCAAGTGGCGCTTTATTACAGGGGCACTGCTGGCGCAGTAAAATTTAAGCATCTGTCAGTTTATGATGAATTTTTATTTTTAAGGGTTTCAAGTAAGCAGTAAACATTCACTCCAGACTGAAATTCCCCCCATTTGACACCTGGAAGGGGCAGGGTGGGAGAGCAGGGGTGTGGGTGTTGGGAATTGAGCAGGGAAGAGGTGAGAAGAGGCCGGGCACCGCGTCAGGGGAGACTATTCCCACCAATATCTCCAGGCAGGGGTGTGAGGGGCTTCGTGCCCCATAATGAGGGAGGCCGAATGCTACCCCAAAGGGAGCAGGGCTACTCTCTTTGTGGCCCAATTCAGTTTACCTTTCCCGCTTCCCAGCAAAGCAGGACCGTAATGGGCATTTAAGAACCACAATCCTTTGGGAACTCTGTGCAATCCGCTGCCAGAGGAAGGAAGGAAGTCGGCACGGTATGCACATAAAAATTATGGACATAATTTTTTTAATGCATATATGTATAGAGAAAAGGGGCCAGGGCTTCCCTGGTGGTGCAGTGGTTAAGAATTTGCCTGCCAATGCAGTGGACACAGGTTCGATCCCTGGTCCGGGAAGATCCCACATGCCGTGGAGCAACTAAGCCCGTGCACCACAACTACTGAGCCTGCGCTCTAGAGCCCGCAAACCACAACTACTGAGTCCACGTGCCACAACTACTGAAGTCCGCACACCTAGAGCCCGTGCTCCACGACAAGAGAAGCCACTGCAATGAGAAGCCTGCGCACCGCAACAAACAGTAGCCCCGGCTCACTGCAACTAGAGAAACCCCCGTGCACAGCAATGAAGACCAAACGCAGACAAAAATAAAAGAAAACAAAAACTAAATTTATAAAAAAAAAGAAGGGGCCAACATTTTATAGGATTTTTTTTTTTGCATTTTGGGTTTTTTTAAGAGATTTGTTGTAAACACACATAGCTTTTGTGATCACCAAAAAGTCATTGCTAAACAAACAAAAAACAAACTACAGTGAACGTGCTACCAGCAGTTGTTGACCTTTTCTGTGCTTTCACCCCGTGCCAGGCCCTGGGCAGCCCCTCTTTATCTGCTCTCCCATTTAATCTTCATCCTACCCTCTGCAGTGTTACTATTTTTAATCCCCATTTTATAAACAAGGAAACTGAAGTTTAGGGAGGCAAAGTACCTGGCTCAGGGATATACAGCTAGGAAGTGGAATGGCTGAATCATAGGTATAGTTGACTGAAGTATAGTTGATTTACAACATCATGTAAACAGGGAAATCTTGTTGAAGACTTTTTTTTTCCCGGCCGCGCCCCACGGCTTGCGGGATCTGAGTTCGCCAACCAGTGATTGAACCTGCGCCCTTGGCAGTGAAAGCAAGGAGTCCTAACCACTAGACCACCAGGGAACTCCCTGTTGAAGACTTTTTAAACAGCAGTTCAGCTCGACCCTGAGGTAGCATCTCATTCTCATCTTTAGCAGCACCTAGGGGATCACCTCCAAGAGATGGAGGGCAAACCTGGGTCACTTGGTCTCCTCCTGAGGCCACTTTCCGCAGAGGAACCCTGTCTACCAGTTGCATGTACCCTCCTTACCTCTCCCACAGCTCCATTTGCCCAGAGACAGTTTGGCCTCCTCACTGAGATAGAAGGATGTAGAATAAACGACACAGGAGAGAGTTGCTTAATGTGAACCCTCTGACACGGGGGGCCAAAATTTCACACCAAAGTGTGTACGTCTGTGGGAGAGAGACTGGGACTGGGACTTTACCTTGGAAAAGGAAACAAAACACTGCAGAAATATGTTGAATTGAATTTTTGGTAATTGTGGCTATGTGCTAATTCTTAGCATGAGCAAAGAAATCAAGCGCTGCTTGTTTTAGCTCTGGTGGCACATTGTTTTCTAATCAAGTCATATGACAATATCTTTTACTTTACTTTTGTCTCAGTGTGATTTATGAAGAAAATCATTAGTGTGAAAATATTCAAGGATTTTATCAATTTCCCAAAGGGTTTCTAGTCATCCTTTAATAGTCAAACTGTTCTCTTTTGAAACCCCTGGTGTCATTTCCTCTTTTACAATGTTAACGGGCCTAACTCTGTTGTGTCCCACTTTGTCAACGACATTGCAAGGTTTGAGCAGTTCAAGACCATTATTTTCATTGATTTTGTGAAATCCATATATCTCTATATATTTTAACAATATTTGCAATTTCACTCAATCTCCAAGTTGTACTATTATTTTGTGTCTTTATAAAGACCAGAGAGAAACAGCTGACGCAATGGGAGACAGAAATCCGTATTAAAGCGGCATGTGGGGAAAGGTGACTCATTTTTGGAAGGATCAGTTCCATTAGTAAATTGTTTCATGTTTCAACGCACTATTGCTTCCTTCTGCAAACCTGTAACCCTAGGGACCTTGGATAATGAATATTCAAATAACAGGGGACTCCCTATGTATACAAAGGGGACTCCTTATTAATTATATAGCATACTTTTAAGTATTAGGTATATACAGAAGAAACAGAACACCCCTGTGTCTCAAAAATGCATCCACCCAGGCAGTTGTTGTGGGTAATGGTTTCTCTTTTGAGGTAACAGAGCACTAGTTCTGAGGGCTGAGGTCCATGCTTGCTGCCAGTGAGATGAATCACTTTGATGTGTCCCAGGAGATGGAGCCTGAAGTCAGTCTAGATGTTTCTGTGATGGGGAAGAGGATGGCCAAGGAACTGGGGTACCACACAGCATGGCCACCTGTGGCACCCCTCTGTCTTCTTCCCTGTGTCTATTCTCCACATTGGCAGAGAACTTTCTGCCTCTGGTTGGAGCATGTGGATGAGGATGCACTGGAGGATAAATAGAGACAAATGACAACAGCTATCATTTACTGAGAACCTCAAGTGTGTCAGGTACTCTGCCGATATCATTTCTAATCTTAGCAGCAGTCCTATGAGATAGGTATTATAGTTGTATCATTTGGAATTCTCTGCTTAAAAATGACAGAAAAACCAATCAGGACTAATTTAAGGAAATCAAAGAAACCTATCAGCTGTTGCTGCACAATAAACTGCCCCCAAGTGCAGTGCTTAAAGTAATGAGCATTTATTATTGCTCATAAGTCTACAGGTCAGCTGGGTGGGTCTTCTGGTCCCTCTGGGCTCAGCTTCGGTGGTCAGCTCTGCTGATCTTGGCTGGGCTCTCTCATGCATTTCCAGCCAGCAGGCTGTGGGCTGGCCCAGGATGCCCTTGGCTGGGACAATGGGCTCTCCTCCATGTGTCTCTAGTCCTCCAGCAGACTAGCCCAAGGTAGGTTCATAGGTCCAAGAGAGTGATTGTAAGTGCACAAGACCCCTGGAGGCCTAGGCTTGGAACTGGTCCACTGTCACTTCTGCCATGTTCTGCTGGCCAAAGCAAATCACAAGACCAACCCAGATCCAAGGAGTGAGGAAAAAGACTCCACCTCTTGGTGGGAATTACTGCAAAGCCATGTTACAAGAACGTGGATACAGAGTGGGGCAAGGAAGCGTGGCCATTTTTGTAAATAACCTTCCACAAAGCTTGTGTTGGTTTGTGTATCTGGAAAGTCAAAAGAATTTGGCTTCAGGCACAGCTTAATGTAGGCACTCAAATAATATCGCCATCTCTGGGCTTGGCCCTGCTCTGGGGGGTTGTTCCATTCTCAGATATGCATTTCCTTCATGATAGCAAAACAACAGAAGTCACTTCATATGGCACAGTCTCACAGCTTTACACACACTGAAAAGAGACAGTGGCTGTCCCTCACAGCTGGACTCTCATTGGCTGGAATGGGTCGCGTGTACATCCCTGAACCCATCACTGGAGGGAGGGGTGAGGGAAGTGTGGGTAGCTGAGTCCTTGAGTGGAGGGTGCGGTTGCCGCCACACCATATGGGCCGAGGGTGGAAGAGAAATGGTGCCCTACAGGTACCAGGTGGAAGGTGGAAGATGGAAGGCTGCTGGGCAGCAAAAAGCACAGCTGTGCACTGTATTCATTACTTCTGTTTTATGGAGGAGAAAAGGGACGCTCAGAGAGGTTAAGTGCCTTGAGGGAGGTGATCCAATGTCAGAACAGGACTGTAATCCATGCATCCCAGAGCCTACATGCTTTCCCCAAGACCTAGCTGCCTTTCAATCTAGAGGGAGAAGATTCCTTAACCTGGGCTGCTGCTAACTCCACTCTCCAACTTTGGGTTATCTCTCTGCCCTGACCTCAGAAGGCAGCAGTCAGGATGAGGAGAGGGCTAGAACCCATGTGATTTGGGGAACCGCTGAAGGCACTGAGTGGCTTGGAGAAGATGTGGGGCTGAGCGCAGCCTCCAACATCACAGGGCCTTCCTAGGAGAAGCCCGGGCAGCTACAAAGGGCAGAGCTGAGGCCAGTGGGTGCAAACCACAAGGAGAGACATACAAGAAGAATGCAGGCACAGTGAGGACGCTCTCGGGGGGGGGAAGGGGGATAGAAGGGGGAGGGGGCCGGGACGAGGAAGAGGAAACAGGGAATAAGGACGGGGAGGGATGGGGAGAGAAGGAGCGAACAGGGGCCCACTGGCTACCCTGAGTTGCCCCATGATTCCGGGCATCTTGTGCATTGAATCCTTAAGGTCAACTCTGTGACATGGGATTCTCAGACGGTGACTGAGCTAAGTCAGGGGCAAAACCCAGACAGGAAGAGTCATCTGCTAATCCTCTGTCTCTGAGCCAGGAGACACTTCCTAAATTGCAGCCCAGATGGCTTCTAGGAAGCCTCAGTGACAAGAAAGCGTAGTGGTGAGACCATAGACTTTGCCTCTGTTAGAGGGGGTTTGAATCCTTCCCGGACACCCCCAGCTGTGTAAGAGGGAACAAGCCGCTTCACTTCTCTGAGCCCCTGGTTCCTCATCTGAAAATGAGAATAATCCCAACCTCCCAGGGCTGCTGTGGGAACCCAGTGAGCTAACGTGTGCCCACGTGGAGTGGAGCCCAGGGCACCTGGAGCCAGTATGCATCTGCAACCCCTCAGGGGTCCTCCCCACTTCAGGCCCTGCACAGCGCCCCCTACTGATGCAGAAATGGGATCCAGCTGCCACTTTCAGGAAACCGAGGGGCCCTGAGGGGGCCCCCTCCCCAGCCCTCCTCTAGCCTTCTTCTCTGTCCTCCTCCTCGCCTCCTTGTGCCCACGGATACACAGATCTCTTTCACCTCCAACTTCAAGAACCCAGCAGCTGATTTAGGAGTGTGCTCAGGGCCCAGAATGTAAATCGTTTCTCACCAGGAATGTGTAAACAACCCATAAAGCAAAGGATTTGGGCCCGGGTCACGTGGCCCAGCTGCTCATAAAACCACAGCATTGATCTCCACTCTCCAGCAAGCCTCTAAGCCACGGGAATGATGGAGGGGCTGCGTCTTAGAAACCTGTAATCTCCCACCATACATCTGAGGTGGCGTGTTTGAAGTCCCAGGATGAGTTATTTACATCATTTTTGCAATGTGTACTGAAAGGGCATTAGCCCAACTCCTGGCAATGGGGCTTTATGGGAACCTGGCTGCTTAAAAATATAGCGGGGTGTAAAAGGATCCCTCTGGCAAGTCACTCACAAGCCAGTTTCTCTGGGCGGCCATGTAATCAAAGCCAGATCATTTGGCCTAGTCTTCCCCATGGCCGCTGTAGGACCACCTTCTCAATTTCTGCCACATCCTAGCACCACCTGATCTATTATTTACTTAATGGTGTTTACTTTCAATCATTACCTTTTTACTTAGCTACATTCCAAACAATACCCATGAAATCATGCATTTGGTATCTGAGTTTTATTTTTTCCTCTTATACATTACAATATATTCATAACCTAAAATGACACATGTTCACTTTGTATCACGTATAATCGTCCAGCTCACCACCAGTGTACCACAGGTGGGGAAACACTGACCTAGTCAAACACGTCCACTGTACAAATTGGGAAGCTGAGGCCCATAGATAAGGGTCACTATAGAAGGTCATAGATAATAGGTCACGGCTATTTAGGGGAAGAAATGAGAGCAAAAGAGGCTAATAATAACAGCTTCCTATTCACTGAGCATTTGCTATGCACTCAGCACTGCACTGAGCCTTTTACACATAATTCCTGATTTACATAAGAACAATGAGTTTGTGTCAGTCACTGTCCCAATTTTGTAGATGAGGGAGTTGAAGCCCAGAGAGGTTAAGTGTCTTGTCCAAGGCCACACAGCTAGTCAGTTGCTCAACCAGCCTTTTAACTCAGGTCTGCCTGACTTCAAAGACTGGCTCTTAACCATCCAAGGGAAAGAAGGAGAGGCAAGAGGAAAGAAGAAATGGGGTATTTATTAAGTGCTACCAACTTTTACATCTATTGCTGTGTTCTTCTCTGGTCACCCATTCAGTGTCCTTGTTCCATAAAATCTTCACCATAGACTAGAGTTGCCACAAAGAGGAGTGTCTTGCCCTCAAAGCCTTTGGGCAAAGGAACAGATGTTTAGAATCCAAGGCCCCAGGGGTGGATGCCCTCCAACTCTCATCCTCTCCACAGAGGCCGCCACAGAGCTATGGTTGTGGGTGCTTGCGCATGCTTGGGAAAGTTGGGCTTTGGCTCGGTCAGACCTAAGATCAAATCCTAGCACCTCTGCTCCCTAGTTAAGTAAACGGGGCAAGCCCCTCTACCTCTCTGAGTTTCAGGGTGCCGTGCATTCAATGGGAATAATGTTAACACCTACCTCATGGGATTTTACTGAAGGTGAAAGCACTGCTGTGTGTAAAGTGCTTAGCACAGTGCCTGGGACATGGCAAATATTCTTGAAAAAGAAAGCAGGGATCATATGGGGGGGGGGGGGACAATGAGGAATGACCTCCATCTCCTCCAGGACCCGAGAGCCGATGTGCAGCAGGAAATGCAGCTGCAGCCACCACGTAGACCACAGTCAGGGTGCTGGACCAAGAGATGCTAAGGCATGGAGAAAAAGAGCACAGGCTGGGGAGCACAAAAGATGGGCCCGGCACCCAGCTCCACCACCAAGGAGCCAGTGTTTTGTGCCAGTCACAGGTTCTTGCCAAGCCTGTTTTCTCAACTGCGAAATAACGGTCACCTGGGTCTCGTTTAAATGACTATCTTTATGTTCATGGAACTGACTGAGTCCTTGGCTTATCAGGGCCGAAGATGCTATCCAAGGCCATCAGGACTAACCACTAATTTTACAAATTCGGGGACTCTTCATGCATGAGAACGCATACAAAGTGCTGTGTGTGTGTGTGTGAAGGATGGCACTCAGGGATCTGGGGTTCTGATCTCACCTCCGCCATTGCTCTAGAAAGTGCTGGCTTTGTTAAATCTCAGTTTTCCCGGGTGTGAAATGGGCACATTCAAATCCTCTTTTTTTTTTTAATTTTTTAAACTTTAAAAAAAATTTTTTTTTAACTTTTTTTTTTTTTTTTGGCTGTGCCACACAGCTCGTGGGATCTTAGTTCTCTGACCAGTTTTTGAACCCGGGCCCTTGGCAGTGAGAGCATGGAGTCCTAACCACTGGACCACCAGGGAATTCCCAAAAGCCTCTTCTTAAAGAACTGTCTTGAGGGTTATATGGATGAAGTTTACAGAGCACTTTGTAAAGCGCCTGACATATGGTAAAGGCTTAATACACAAGCTACTGTTCCTTGTTTCTGAGAAACACATTTTCGTGGCCCAATTAGGGAAATAAAGAACTGGGAAATGTTTGCTGGGTTCTTGAACAGAGGAAAGTAAAAACGTGGATTTCACCAAAAACATGGACGGTCAAATAAGTATTAGCTGCGAGATTGGTTACACTTCCTTCATTCAACATACCGTTTTTTGAATACTAAGTGAAGGTGCAAGGCGCCTGGCACTAGGGCAAGAACCCTGAAGACACCGCCCCTGTCCCCAAGGAGCTCAACCCTCCCAACTAGACAGGAAGACATCGGGCAAGCAGCATACAGTTTGCACTGTTAATAACGCTCTGTCAATGGGGGTGCTGGGAAAACATGAATAATTCCAACCAGTGGGATCCAGTAAGCAGGAAGCAGCCTTTGAGTTGATCCTCTAAGAATGGGAAGAATTTCCCTTTTTTAAAAAAACGGAAGATAAAAAAATAAATTGCCATTGCCCACGGCTACATGTCCAAATTCCACCCATCCTTCAAAAGTCACCTCCTCCCAAAAGCCTTCCAGGAGCACTCTTTAATGGAAGTGTCCCCTCCCCCCTCTTTTGAAATTCTATTTATCTGCCCAGCTCATTTGGCCCTTATCACCATTACTATTTGGTATTTATGTATTTCTGGGGCTCTTTAAGGAAAACTCCCTGAGGGCCTCTCTGGCACCCAGTGGGCACTCAATAACCGAACTGGACTGAATGGACATGTGTGTTCTAATGGCCAAATCAGGGCACTGAGACAAAAGCCAGACTGAAGGTCCCTGGGCTAGAGTTCCCTGCCTGCACACATCCCAGTCCCAGGCTCCTCCCAGAGTGGCTTGGGCTCTGCAACAACAAACAAGATACTTGAGCCTCGTCTCCCACCCTGCCCTGGACCTTCTCCATGCCCCACCTTGCCTTGATGATCAGAGCATCCCAGGCCCTCAGCCTCCCCAGGGCAAACCCCCAGAACACATGGTCTTTGGGGGTGACAGAGAGACCCTACCAAGCAGGCTCTGGTTTTTAGGTGGCGGCTTCCTGGCTGAGTTATTTAGGAGTGAGAGAAGGTGATCGGCACATTCTGCTGGGCATCTTATATGTTCCTTCATTTCATCCCCACAGTTCTGTGAAATACCATTCCTTAGTTTCCAGGTGAGGGAATGGAGGAATTCAAGATCACCCAGTTAGTAGCAACCTGGAAATCTTTTATCACCACCCCACAAACCAACCAATTCCCTGTCCAGGCCATCTGCTGGGCGTTTCTCAAGCCCGTCCTTTTGTCTCTATGCTCACTGTCAGCCCCTGGTCCAAGTCACCATCTCCCCTCCCTGCTAAAGGGCACAGACTCAGTGGTTAAGAATCTTCCTGCCAATGCAGGGGACACGGGTTCAAGCCCTGATCCGGGAAGATCTCACATGCCACGGAACAACTAAGCCCGTGCGCCACAACTACTGAGCCCGTGTGCCACAACTACTGAGCCTGAGCTCCAGAGCCCGCGAGCCACAACTACTAAGCCCATGCACCTAGAGCCCATGCTCTGCAACAAGAGAAGCCACCGCAATGAGAAGCCCACGCACCACAACGAAGAGTAGCCCCCGCTCGCCGCAACTAGAGAAAGCCTGTGCACAGCAACAAAGACCCAACGCAGCCAAAAATAATAAATAAATAAATAAAGGGCACAACCTCCCAACCGGTCACCCTGCCACCAGGCGGTCCTAATACTATAGCCAGTGACTTTTTGTTTTAAAAATCTTTTAAATATGATGTCTTTATGTGTATGCCCACAATACATACACACATACATATAAATACGTACACATATAATTTTCTGTGAATACCTTAAAATGATCAGAAATATACTTCATTTCATCAGTACAGTTTTCCTTCTTTCCTTTATCGTTTGGCTCCTCTTTTTCCATCTCTTCCCCTCACCACGGCGCCCCACACTCCATGTCAACAACCTAGTGTGTGTCCTGTGTTTTAATCTGCTCATTCAATCCTAAGTAGAACTCATTCAATTCTAAGCAGGTACCTGTATCCACATTTACATATACAGAGTTTATTTGTCACTATTTCTTTTTTTTAAAATGGGACCACATTATAGTTTTCTGCTCTTTGCCTTCTACACCCACCATTACTTCATAGACATCTATCTTTTCAAGTCAGCTAGCATAACTCTAATTTATTCTTTTTAATGGCTGCCTAATATTCTGTTCTGTGGATGGACGAGTTTATTCAGTTGTTGCCTTGTTGATGGCCATTCCCTGCCTCCAGCTTTTCTCCACTGGGAACAATGGTGCAGTAAGTGTCAGGTAGGGTTCTAAGAAGCCATGGCAGCTTAGCCTGTTTGAGCTGGAGGCTCAGTTTCTAAGATCAAATCCCTAAACCGGGGCTTCCCTGCTGGCGCAGTGGTTGAGAGTCCGCCTGCCGATGCAGGGGACACGAGTTCGTGCCCTGGTCCGGGAAGATCCCACATGCCGCGGAGCGGCTGGGCCCGTGAGCCATGGAGCTGGGCCTGCGCATCCGGAACCTGTGCTCCACAACGGGAGAGGCCACAGCAGTGAGAGGTCCACGTACCACAAAAAAAAAAAAAAAAAAAAAAAGCCCTAAACTGCACCACAGAATAGCCTGGTGAATTCACCAGCTGCGGTCTCACCAAGTCGTGCCCTCACCCCACTGCATGCCATCCTGCACCTAGAGCTCCACCTTGCAGCCCCTGAGAGACAGTCCTTGGTACTGCAGCCACCAGAGCTGGACTCCCTGTTTGCCCCTGCACCCACAGAAAATGAAGGAAGCCTTGGGAATTTCCTGGTGGTCCAGTGGTTAGGACTTGGCACCAGGGGCCACTGCCAGGGTCCCAGGTTCGATCCCTGATTGGGGAACTACGATCCCACAAGCCACGCAGCACAGCCAAAAACTTAAAAAATTTTAAAAAGAAGTCTCACTGGGTGCATCTGATTGGTGGAAACCCGCTGGAATGGCCATACCCAAGCAGCAACTTTGAGATTCTTAAACTGGGAAGGTGGAACTCCAACTCCAACACAGGGATTTCCCCAAACGTCAGAGAAAGGCTATTCAAAAGATGATGGGCAACTGTAAGTATGACAGCATCTACTGTAATATTCTTACACGTAAGTCCTTCCTTATCAGGGTCTTTATTCCTATGGGGTAGATTCCCAAGAGTTGAATTGCTGCTTTCCAAACATCCATCACACTTCACATTTCCACCAGCAACATGTGGGAGTACCACTTTCCTTACGTCCACACCAGCAGTAGGTGTTACAGCTCTGACAGACGCAAAACTCTATCATATTGCTAGACTTATTTAGGTTTTCCTACTTGCATATGTACATTTTTCATAACCTTTTTTGGCCATTTAATTTGCTCAGTCATTTTTTATCTAATCATCCCCTTTGCCCATTTTTCCATTGGGATGTTCTCTACTTTCAATCTATATGCTGGATATCTTCCATCTGCCCCTCCAGATCCAGGCTCTCTGACTTTATCCATCTGCTTGGTGCCTCGTACACCACAGGGACTATAAAGAGCTCCCAGTCCTCAGCTTCCAGTTGGGTTTGGCCAATGGGAGGCACAGCTGGAAGTCACTGGGCAGGAGGAAAGAGAGGTTGGGGTATTTATTCCCAAGCTCTCCCCCCTCCTCCCACTGGGCACAGGTCCTAGGTAGAAATGATTCCCTTCTGATAACCAGCTCTTGTTCACCTCCCTGGGTGTGTTTCCTCAACCCTGCCCAAACCTTTCAAAACAGTCCCTTTGTATTGTCCCTTCATGACATCTCCTTAAATGACTCAATTCTGGTGTGCCACCCACCTCCTACCAGGACCCTGATACAAGATAGGAATCCATTCTCTGCTGTCAGTGTTACACTTCTTTTTTTCAAGTTCTATTTTTTTGCCTAATGACTTTTTTAGCATCTTTTGCCATACTAAAGATTGTGTGTGTATATATATATATATATATATATATATATATTTATACATATGATTTAATATATATTATATATATAAAATAATATTCTATTGTATGGCTATATCATATTTTATTTATCCATTTATCATTGAGGAACAGTTGGGTTGTATAGATTTTTTTTTTTTTTTTTTTTTTTGCGGTACGGGGGCCTCTCACTGTTGTGGCCTCTCCCGTTGCGGAGCACAGGCTCCGGACGCACAGGCTCAGCAGCCATGGCTCATGGGCCCAGCCGGTCCGTGGCATATGGGATCTTCCCGGACCGGGGCATGAACCCGTGTCCCCTGCATCAGCAGGCGGACTCTCAACCACTGCGCCACCAGGGAAGCCAGGTTGTATAGATTTTATATATATTGTATAATCATGTATCTTATATATAATATCATATATACCAAATATATATATGATATATATGACCATATATAAAGTCAAATTTAATTTTTAAATAAGATCTCTTTTCTTTTATAGCTTCTTGATTTTCAGCCTTGAAAGGTGAGGTCTTCCCTGCCTCTAGATCATGAGCTGGCAAAATTGTTTCTGTAAAAGGCCAAGTAGTATCTATTTCAGATTTTGTGGGTTGTACAGACTCTGTTGCACTACCTGACACTGCCATTGTAGCAAGAATGCAACCATAGACAATATATCAACAAACATGTTCCAATGAAACATTACTTACAAAAACAGGCAGCAGCAATTCTGCTCCTAGGTATCTGCCCAAGAGAAATGAGAGCATAGGTCCACCAAAAACCTGTACATGAATGTTCATAGCAGCACTAATCATAATAGCCAAAAGGTGGAAACAACCCAACTGTCCATCAACTGATAAATGGATACATAGCCATACAATGGAATAGTATTCCTTTATAGAAGTCCTGATCCATGCTGCAACATGGGTGAACCTTGGAAACATTAGCCTCAAGGAAAGAAGTTAGACACAAAAGGTCACATACTGTATGATTCCATTTCTGTGAAATATCCAGAACAGGCCCATCTATAGACAGAAAGTAGACTGGTGGTTGCTGAGGGCTGGGGGAGGATAGGAGATAGGGGGTTGATAGTTAATGGTTGTGGAGTTTCTTTTTCAGGTTATGAAAATGTTCTAAAATTGACTTCGGTAATGGTTGTACATATCTATGAATATACTAAAAATCAGTGAACTGTACACTTTAATTTTATGGTACGTGAATTGTATCTCAATAAAGCCGTTATGAAAACAAAAACAAAAGTGAAAGGCAGCCATGGACTTGGTCCCTGGGCAGCAGCTAGCTGACCCCTGGTCTACTTTACACTTGCAGTCTCCTAGAATCTCTAACAATATATTGTATTATTTTAATTCTTTCATTAAATTTTTTGATCCACCTGAACTTCAGTATTTGATGGTGTACGATGAGTATTCAGTTTAATTTATTCCAGTGGGCTACGTTATTGGGCCTGCACCATTCGTGAAAGAAACTATCCCTTCTTCTGCTGAAATGAGGTACCTCTTTTGTCCAATATTAACACCTACATCTTGGGATCTAATTCTGGATTATTTATCGTGTTCCATGGATCTATTTGTCTATGCCTTTCCCAATATCAGACTGCTCTGATTTTAGTGACTTTATTGCATGTTCTGGTTTCTGTAAAGGAAGTCTCCCCTCATGTTCTTTTCTTTCACACTTGACTTGCAGCCAGTGAGCTTATCACAATGGATATCACTCCCTGCTTAAAAGCCTTTAATGGATTTCCACTGCTCTTACAATTATAGCCCAAATCCTAACTCGCCCTTGAGTGCTGCGTGCTTGGCACTGCCTAGCTCTCCAGCTTCACTTGGCCGAGGACGCTTCACCTGGGACTCTGTACCACACCATGCTAAAGTAATTCAAGGGCTCCTGTTTCCTCCTACCCCAGGGTCTTTGCACTGGCTGTTTCCTCTGCCTGGAATACTCTTCCATCTCTTTTGTCAACTCCTCTTCTTCTTTAACCTCAGTTTGATCATCATTCCTGGTCAGCCTATGCTGACCTCCCTAACCAGAACAAATGTCCCTCCCCACATTGTGAACCTATGCCATGCTGAACTTGTAATATTACATTTATTTATTGGACTAACTTCTGCCTCTTCCAGCCCCCCTGTGCCTTCCCAGTATTTCACACTGCGTCCTACACACAGTACTCCAAAAAAAAAAGAAAAAAAAATGAAGGTGTGAAATAAACAGGTAGAGACTGAACTCAGACACCTCCCGCCTGGCTCTGAAACCCACCCTCTCCCCTTCCTCGGTGCTGTGTGCTGCCCTGAAGCAAGCCCGGGAGGGGATGTCAGGAGACCTGGGCTCTGGACTTTGCTCTGCCTCTCGTGGAGACAACACCCTAAATCTGTTTGCCAGATGCTCTCCCCTTCCTTGCCTCTAGCTTGCAATCCTCACAGCCACCCTGGGAGGCGAGCGGTGTGGGGAGAGATTTCTCCTTGATTTTATTTTATTTATTTTATTTTAAAATTTATTTTGGCCGCACCATGATGTCTGTGGGATCTTAGTTCCCTGACCAGGGATCGAATCCAGGCCCTCGGCAGTGAAAGCGCAGAGTCCTAACCACTGGACCACCACAGAATTCCCATCCTTGATTTTGCAGTAAAGAAACCTGAAGTTGGGGATGAGGTGGCTAGCCCAAGGTCACACAGTCAGTCAGAGGCAGAGTCAAGAGCCCTGCTCTCTGGGTCCCCAAGCAAGTGTTCATCTTAGGAAAGACCCTTTCCTGAGTTGGGCCTCAGTTTGCCCGTTTGTAAAATGGAGACGAAGGATTTGGACTGAATGGTGTCAACGGTGTCACAAACCTCAAGCACCCAAGGTGTTGCCACACCTGAGATCCACCTGTATGATTATTGACTTAAAATCTTTATTTAAAGGGCTTTTAAAAAATTTTAAATTACCTTCATTTTTAAATTTATTTTTTGGAAAAGAAACTTCTAAAAATAAGGAAAAGTTCTTTTATTACATCTGTTATTCCATTGTAACCGCCGGTCACATTTTATCTAAGACACATTTCAGTGGACATGTACGTATGCAAGTCAGCCTGGCTCATCTGGGAGCTATCGACAGCCCTCTCGTCCCTCTGGCAGTGGAGGGTCTGTGCTGTGGGAGAAACTTGCTCAGTGTCTCTGGCAAGAGCACCAGGCCAGATCCTGCCACATCAAGGTAGGGCGGGGGGCCGGCCAGGGGCCGTCTGAGGGAGGCATGGGGAGCACCGCTGTGAGCTGTCTGGCTGATGCCCATGTCGGAGCATACGTGCCTGCCGTGCGTGTCTGCCCACGTCAGCATTCATGTGTTTCTGTACACACACCGGCCCACACGCCCTCCTCCCCGGGCTCCCACCACAGCCCGTCCTTCCAAGGCCCGAGCTGGGGTCAGCTCATGTGACTGCCAGGGAGGGGTCTGCTTTCTCTCAGGGCCAGAGCTGTGGAGTGAGTGAGACAAGGGGGGCCACCAAGGCGGGCACCTCGGCCCCGCCAGATCGCCCGGAGGCCAGTAAGCAAAGCGGGCCCCTCAGGCGTTCTCGCAGGGACCAAGCCACCCTGGACCTAGAATTCTGGAAGGTTCCTGGTCTCATCCTCTCATCCTACCAGTGTGGAGATAGGCCCTGACAGGGGAGAAGACTTGCCAAAAACACTGAGCATGCGAGTGGCAGGCCCGGGCCTCGGGGTTCTCTCTGACTCTCTGCGGCTTCTCCACACACTCCCAGGGTTTCAGCCAAGCCCTGTCTGCTGCAAAGGTGACTTGAGGAGAAAACCAGTATTACAAAATAATTCAAAGAAAAACTCATGTGTATTGAGCACTCTCCTCACTGGAGGGTAGGCACTGCTTTAAACACTTTACGTACATGAACACATTTAGTCCTCAAACAACTCTAAGAGGTAGTATGACACTATTATTATCCCATTTTCCAGATGAGGAAAGCAAGGAACAGAGAGGTTCATTAACTTGACCAGGGTTGCACAGCTGATAAGTTGGCTTCACGGACAACATTATTTGCTTCTATGTTAAGCAGAGAAGGGGCAGAGGCCTGTGGATAGAAAGACACCTTTCTTCATCTGACACTGAGTTGAGAATCACTGGAGCCCTTCTGCCGTTCCATGGTATGTTCTTGAAGCCTAAGCTTTGCCTGTGCTGCCTGGCCTCAATTCTCAGAGGAGGAGAGCAAGTTAAGGAGGCAGAGTTATATATGTGCTCAAGATCACACAGCTGTCTCCGGGTCCTCTCACCACTTGCCATCATTGTGCTGAACACTTTCCCTACTTTGCTTAATTTAATCTCCACAACAACTATATAAATATGAACTGCCGTTCTCCCCATTTTATGAATGGGGAAGTGGAGGCTCTAAGTGGTTAAGTAACTTGCCCAAGGGCACACAGCTAGTAAGAGGCTGAGGCAGTACTTGAACCCAGGTCCCTCTAATCTGAAGCCTGTGATCTTAACAACCAGTGTCTGCTGCCTCTCGTAACCATGTGCAAGGAGGGAAAGGCACAGACAATGCCCCATCTTACAGAGGAGGAAACAGGCAGCTGGCTTGGGAGCACATAGCCAGTGAACACGGGAGCTGGGACTCAGAACTCCAGGTCCCTCCAACTCCTTGGCTAGTGCCCTTTCCTTTGTTCCTTCAGGAATACTCCAGAAACGGCCCCAGCTCTATGTATGTCTGTGGTCAGCAATGCACTGTTGCCAGTGATGCTTTCCAAAGCAATTTCTCACTTATTATCCCACAAGTCCATGAAGGTCAGAATATGCTCCATTTCCCAGATGGGCAATTAGAGGCCCAGAGAGGGAAAGAGCCTTGCCCAAGGCCTTGAACTAGGGTCCTTGACTCTAAGTCCAGTGAGGGAGGCCCTGGCCAAGGGGTCCGCCGGGCAGGCTCCAGCTAGCTGGTCTCTGCTCTGGCCAGAGGCAGGAAAATGAGGTTATGGTCTTATCAGGCTAATTGCCACCCAGAAGTCAAATCCTGCCACTCAGCTGGAACCTGCAGGAATGATCTCAGAGACAGGAGCTGTTATTGTCCAGATGAGGGGACGGGGGCAGAGAATGGGGCAAGCTGACCCTCTAAATTCCCCATGAAGCAGTTTGCTTTCTCAAAGGCCTCTGGAGAAAGACATTTCTCAGGCTTTCTCTTGGGCGGGACTGAAGCTTTCTACTGCTTTTGTGCACAGTTAGCCGAGACGCCGGCCATAGTAACAGAAACAGCATTAAGACCACGCGCTTCCTATAAATAGACAAAACAGGGCTACAGTACACGCAAGTGGCGGCCGTTTCTCTCTGATGCACAGGAGTTGGTCACTGATAAGAGTTGAGTAACAGAGCTTGGAAAATGTTAGCACAGGGTCACCCTGCCCAGCTGGGGAAAGCCCTAAGGGCTGGTGTTGGTGGGCCATGGGTCAGGGCAATGTAACCCTGGATGTTGAAAGGAGGGACTGAGAATCAGAAGGCAACAATGACACTCACGGAATAGCCAGCATGGATTTAGTGTGGCCAATGTTCCTGGCACCGTGGGCTTTATAAATGCAAAATGTTTGCACCTTGGGTGCCCCTCTTGCCTCACCCTAGAGGTGGCCCTGTTGGCAACTTACTTTCCCTGTCTGAACTCCAGTTCTGTCCTTATGATGGGGATGAGAACAGCAGCTCCTACCTCAGAGGGCTGTGAGAAGTGAGAAGAGGCAGAGAAAGGGCTTAGCACGGAACTGCCATGGTCAGCATTCACTATTTTTACACAGGAGAAGGTGCAGTGCTGTGTGCTCAGCGATGAATAAGGCTGCGATGGGCTGAATGTTTGCGTCACCCTGCCCCCACCCCAAATTCATATATTGAAATCCTAATCCCCAATGTGGTGGTATTAGAAGGTGGGGCCTTTGGGAGGTGATTAGGTCATAAGGGTGGAGCCCTCATGAGAGGGATCAGTGCCCTTATAAAGAGACCCCAAAAAGCTGTGTCATGTGAGGCTACAGTGAAAAGTCAACACTCTGCAACCTGCAACCGGGAAGAAGTTTCTCACCAGAACCCGACCCTGCTGGCACCCTGATCTCAGACTTCTGGCCTCCAGAACTGTGAGAAATAAATTACTGCTGCTTATAAGTCACCCAATACTTTAGTACTTGGTTTTAGCAGCCTGAACGAACTAATAGAGAAACACACCCAATCCCTGACCTCATGCTGCTTACAGTAGACCAGGAAGACATCAGGGATAGACTGTGATAAGAGATCATGGGGGAGGAGGAGGGAGCCAGGGAAGACATATCAGTGAGATGAGAAAAAGAAAAATCCCCTTCCCCAAAGATGGTCCCTTAGAACCATGAAAAGTGTGTTCTCACTCTGAAAATTACCAAAACCAGGATGACACCCTACATCTCACGCTACTTATTTTATTTACCCCTCAAAACAATTTTGAGCTATCCTCATGGGATGAATAAAGAAACTGAGACTCAGAGAGGTGAAGTGATTTGCCTCAGGTCACACAGCTTGGGACTCAAACCCAGGCCTGCCTGATTCCTCTACAGCTTGACTCTGCCACTAGCTGGACGTGTGATCTCAGGCAAGTTACACCTCTTTTCTCAAGCCTCAGCCCGGTCCCGCCGCCCCACCCTTGCACGCGCGTGTGCACACACACACACACACACACACACACTCACACACACACACACACACCATCAAGGTAGAAGGTGAGGGTCACATGAGGCCATGGGTATGGGAGTGCTTTGGACATTGCAAGCTACAGTCCATGACTGAGCATTACTAGCGTAGGTGGTGCAGAAAGCACCAAAGGGCCCCTTATCTGTGATGAGCACCCTGGGGGCCCCACTTCTTCCCACATGATCTTCCTGTGAGTCAGGGTGCCGGGTATCCCCAGCCCTCTCTTACATCCGTCCTGCTCTTAGGAGCAAAAGCATATGGAAGCATTTTAATCAGCAGTTCTGACTACCACCTCCCTATGGGAAAAGTGTTCTTGGCTCCTGTTTAACAGATGAAGAAACTGAGGCACACACAGTAAGGTTAAGTCACTGCCCCAGGTGATACAGTTTGCGGGCGAGGGGGAACCTGGGAGCAGACACCAGTCCCTAGACACCCCGTACTGCGATTTCCAAGTGGGTGAGATGCTCCTGGTGAGCAAGCCGGAGGGCAGCACTTGAAGGATGGGGACCAAGGTACTGCTCTGCTCTGGGGGTGAGGGGGGGAAGATAGGCCAGCTCCTTCCTTCCACCACCGCCCCCCTTTCTGGGGCTGGAGATTTCTTGGCCAAGCCAGCCCTTTCCCCACTATGTAAATACCCCAGGCCCTTTCAAGCTTCATTCTCACCTGCTTGTGAACACTTTAACCCCACACCTTGGTTGCTTTCTTATGGGAAAGAGGAGTCCGGAGCAGAGGGCCAGTCAGATTTAGGGATGGGTTCACGATGGAGGTGGCTGGGCATGGGCGGTTAGGTGATGAAAGAGACCCCCTATCTAGCCAAGCTGACACCCTCATTTTTTAAAACTGCTGGAACCCAGAAAGGGGTCTCACAGTAAGTCAGGGGCAAAACCTGGGCCTGAACCTGGGTGTCCTGAGCTCTAAGTCCAACAACCTTGCCCTCCCTTGCTTTGAGCTGTGACCTTCCGATGGCAAGAGCCTTAGCTATCAGTAGGAAACAGGCACAGAAAAATCCTTGTTGTACATGAATGAATGAATGAATGGATACTGGTCCATCCTCTAGGGGGAGTATGGGGGTGCAATGCTGACACCTCTGTGGGACCCCAGTTGGATAGGCAGGGCTTACCTCTCTAAAACCATCCCTCCTTCCCTTGGATTTTCACCAGGGTTCCTTCCTTTCCCCAGAGAGTTGTGCGCCACCTAGAGGAAGATGGGTGCCCAGCAGCCTCATCTCTTGGGGAGAGTGACGAGCACTTCTAAATTGGCCCCTGCCTCCTTCCCAGTCTCTTACCTGATGCCAGGAGGCATCATACTGGCAAGGCTCAGCTTCAGTAAACCTCTAATGAATGAGGACATTCTTGCAGCAGAAAGGACTTAAAGTAGAATAAGCCACATACATTCCCACCTTGGTGTTTTCTACTCAGAGACTACTGTTAAGACCTTTCTCTTCCCCCTTTTGCACCACCTCGGTTTCCTTACCTTTAAAAAAAAAAAAAATGCAGGGCTTCCCTGGTGGCGCAGTGGTTGAGAATCTGCCTGCCAATGCAGGGGACACGGGTTCGAACCCTGGTCTGGGAAGATCCCACATGCCGCGGAGCAACTAGGCCCGTGAGCCACAACTACTGAGCCTGCGCGTCTGGAGCCCGTGCTCCACAACAAGAGAGGCTGCAATAATGAGAGGACTGCGCACCGCGATGAAGAGTGGCCCCCATTTGCCGCAATTAGAGAAAGCCCTCGCACAGAAACGAAGACCCAACACAGTCATAAATAAATAAATAAATAATTTTTTAAAAATGCAGACAGAAGAAACAGCATCACATCTGTGGTGTTCCTTCTGCCTAACTTGAATCTAATCATCAGATGAAACACAATTAAGGGACATTCTACAAAATAATTGGCCAGTAATCTTTGAAACTGTCAAGGTCGTGAGAGTCAGAAAGTCTGAGAGATTGCTCCAGGCTGAAGGAGACCTAGTAGATGCAACGACGATGCCACACCGGATTCTAGCATGGTGCACAATCGCGGACGGGGTCTGAGGATTCTATGGCAGGAGCGTGTCAATGCAGTGATGGCTATATTATGGTTTGCAGGAGATGGTCCATGTTTGTTGGAAATAAACATGAAAGTGTTCAGGGGAGGTGGGGCATTATATCACCAACTTATTCTCAAGTGGTTCAGGGAAAAACACATCTATGTACTTTACTCCCCCCCCTTCCTATACACTTGAAATTGTTTCAATTTAAAATATATGTAGTATTGAAAATAAATCAAATTAATGTATTATAGAAAAAAATGCAGACAGTAATACCTCTTTCTTCAGATTGGAATGGTGGTGAAGAGGAAATCTGTAATCGTGATATCATTTATTGAGCTCTGACTAAGGGCTTTCCATACACGCCCCCATTTACTTCTCACCTCTCTGTCTGTGAAGTAGGTATCATCACCCCCATTTTCAGGTGGACACAGAGTACCCCACCCTTGTGGACACAGAGACTGAAATCATCAACAATCAAATACACATATAATCCCAAACTGACAGGGGCCATCACAGAAAGAAATGTGCTATGACAGCAGGGTGATGGGGGGGCCTCTGGGGAGGAGACCATTGCGGGCACCAAGGAGGCAGGGGGGACGCACCGGGACAGGCATGCGGCCGGCTTGCTGGAGGAGCTGGGAAAGCAGTAGCTTGAGGGTGGACGTGCCGGAGAACGGTGGGCAGGGGCAAGATCCCACGGGACCAAGGCCATTTTTAAGGAAACTGATCTTGACTCAACTGCCAAGGAAGCCACTGGTGGGTTGTGAGGAGAGAACGGCAGAGATTTACATGTTTAAAAGACCACTCTGGTGCAGCTGTGGAAGATCAGAGGGGACAAGAGTGGAAGCAGATGGGTCCTTATCTCTCCCTCCCTGTTTTCTGGTCGAGTTCGGGTCTTATCTTGCTTTCTAGAGAGCTGCTTGAGGCCAGGGAAGGCATCTGTCTCGGAGGTTGCCGAGCCCAGGCTGTCTCTCTGAGGCCTGGCCGGAAGGCTCCATCTCCGGGCCTCAGCTCTGTCCCTGGGGACGATCTGGGACACGTTCTGCTCTTGGCTCCCCGGGGCTCTGCGGCCCCAGCACGGGTGGAATGTTTGACAGAGGAGTCCACGTGTTCTCCAAACAGACCTTGATTCATGTTTCCAGGAGAAACTTACAAACAGACTTCTGCCGGCTGCATCCATCAGAGGACAGATGGGCTCTGTAAACAAAGGCCCACAGGCTGTCTCCAGCTTACAGGCAGACACCCTTCCCTGTGGGTCCCTGGCAGAGCCCTGCCCCACCCTGGCCGCTGCGGCCACACTCCATGCCAAGGCCCTCTCTAGAGCCAGAAAGACGTACTGCCCCTCACTGCCCCATTTTGCAGGTGAGAAAACAGAGGCTCAGAGATGTTAAGTCAGTAGCCCAAGGTCATGCAGTCAGCCCAGTTACTACAAGTACTCTACTGTGTTCTCCTACTACACTATACTAGTAATAAAAATAACAGCAACTAAAAAAAAAAAGAAAAAGACACCCCCCCAACCCCCAAATTACAGCAATTCACATTTACTTATGAGTAGTCAGGTGCCAAGCACTGTTCCAAGTGCTTTATCAGATTAACTCATTTCATCCTCACAACAACCCTATGAGGTAGGGAGTCTTGTTTTCCCGTTTTTCATATGGCGAAACCAAGGCAAAGAGAGGGTGGCCAGCTGATTGTCCAAAGTCATGCTGAGAGTCAGTAGGGAAGGTAGGACTTGAACCCAGGCACGGTGAGTCCGGAGCCCACAAGCTTCACCCCACCCACTGCTCCCCTGGTCTCCTGGGAGCTAAGGGCAGGCCCATTCCTCTCCCGCACTTCTGTCTCTGTTTAAGAAGTGAAGGCCCAAAGAGGGAAGTTTCTGTGTCCCAGCCACCTGGCTCCCATGGCAATGGGGCCTGGGGTCTGTGGGCTCTCCTTCTCAGAGGCCAGGATAGGAGCCGGGGGCCTGGTTCTACTCCCAGCAGTGCCACTGCCTTGCTGTGTGACCTGCACCGAGTCACATCCCCTCTCTGAGCCTTGGTTTCCCTATCTGCTCAATGGGAAAGACAATTCCAGCTGTTACCCACATTATAAAACGATGAGTGAAGGGTGGTGGGACAGGATGAGTTTCCTGGCCTGGATTCCTAGCCCATGAAGGGAATATCCAAGCAGCTGTTCATTCTGGGGTTGAAAGCCCCAGGGGTGGGACTGGGCTGTGCCGCCTCCATTGTGAGACCCCCCACCTAGGGCTCCAGCCCAAATTGCCAGACAGAGACCTGAGAGGAGGGGCCCCCTCCCGGTGGGGGTGACCAGGAGCCAGTCGGCTGGCCATTTGTCCACAGATGGGTGTGCAGATAACAGGCGTCTGGAGATAAGGCAGGGCCTGCCTGCAGCCTAGGGGAGAGCCAGGCCGAGCCCCAGGGCGGCTGGGGCAGAGGGGGCTGGACCCTGGCCCTGAGGCCTGGGACAGACTCTCTCTCCCACCCCGGAGCACAGGGCTAGTGCCCTCCACTCTTCTGGACCTGCCCCCGCCTCCCACCAAAACAAAACAGAATAAAGCAAACATATAAACAAACAGAAACATATACTTTTATCAGAAGTGCTGCACTTAGCTGGAAACAGCCCTGAGTTCCAGCCCAACCCTGCCACTGACTTCCTGGACAGCCTGCCTGCATCAAGTCGCTGGTGGACTCCAAGTCTCAGTTTCCTCATTCGGGCAGTGGGCACAGGGATGCTGCTCCCTCCTTCCTCACAAATACAGAAAAACACCAGTAACAATGAGCAGCTGACACCGTGCTAATGCTGTGAAGTGGGTACTGTTATTATCCCCACTTGACAGATGAAGAAAGGGAGGAGTGGAGTGTTAGGTCACACAGTCTGTAAGTGGTGAAGTCAGGATTCCAATTTAGGCAAAATCCGATTCTAAATGCTTAAAATGTCACTGCTAATTTTATGAAAGGAACAAAGTAAACTGCAGTTTGAGCCCATTTCACTTTTAAAAATACACATATTTATATTTGTATATTCACAGACATTTTAGGGAAAATAAACCTGCAGATATTTACGGCATCAATCTCTAGAGCAGGGTTTTTAACCTTGGCTCTACTGACATTATAGGCTGGATAATTCTTTGCCTAAGGGCTGTCCTGGGCACCGTAGGATGTTGGGCAGCATCCCTGGCCTCTATTCATTAGATGCCAGTAGGGGCAATACTTCCTCTCCCACCCCCCTAAAGCTGTGACAACCAAAAATGTCTCCAGACATTCCAAAACGCCCCCTGGGGAGCACCCCCCCACCCCGCCCTACCCCATTGAAAACCACAGATCTAGAGGATGTAACTAAGAATGATGCTCACTTTCTAAGCCCTACACTGGAGATGTTGCCATGTGCCAGCACTACACCTTGGAATGAGAAGAAACACCAATAAAGGTGAAAAAAATAAAATCACTGGAGGATGGATGGATGGGTAGAAGGATAAATGAATGTGGCTCAAAGGAGCCAGATGAAAATCAGAGCCTAGGTGTTCTGGGGGAGCATTTTGAATCCAGTCAATCCCTGCCTTTTACAGAGAGGAAAGGGAGGCCCACTGAGGGAAGGGGCTTGTCTGAATTCACAGAATGAGCTGCCGCAGCAGGAGACAAAAGGCTGGTGTGTTGACTCCTGGGCCAGTGCCCTCAACCCCAGAAGGTGAACAAGCAAATGAGAGAACAGGCAAGTTGAGGGCAGAGCTGCCACCCAGCCTGATGCTTTCAGCTGATGGCTAGAACATTCCAGAGGCAAGTGACTCCACCTGTGACCTGGCCCCCACGGGGCCCTCATGTGCAGGGCAGACATGTGCACACACACAACAGCTTGTGCCAAGGGTCCAAAGACGGGGCGGGGGGGAGTCTGCTCCACGGCCCAGTGTGCCCACAGTGTGAACAGGAGACTGTGACAGACTGCGGTCACCCGAAGCCCCTGGAGACAGTGGGAGCCCTAGGGCTGCTGAGGGTGGGATGACCCCAGGGGGGAGCTGTGGCTACGGTTTTGAGAGGAGAACCTCTCCTAGAGATGGCCGTAGTGAGGGTGACAGCTCTCCTTCACTGAACACTTACTATGTGCCCACTGTGTCCCCAGGGTCCAGAGGCAGGATTCAAGCCTGGGTCCCTCTGGCTCCAGAGCCTGTGCTCTCAGCCTCGCTGCTCTCCTCCAGCGCAACCATTAGGAAGGAGGTGGCACCAGCACTCATGACAACAACCAAGAGGCGCAGGCAACCCGAGTGTACGTGCGTGGACAGATGGATAGCAAAATGTGGTCCATACATACAGTGGACGAGGATTCAGCCTTAATAAGGAAGGAAATTCCGACACACGCCACAACACGGATGATCCCCAGGGACATCATGCTCAGTGAAATCGGTCAGTCACAGAACGACAGATTCTGTGTGATTCCTCTCATAGGAGGTATCTAGAGGAATCAAATTCGTAGAGACAGAAAGTAGAGTGGCGGTCACCAGGAGGAGGGGGGAGTGGGGCTGGTTCTTAAATGGGTGCAGAGTTTCAGTTCTGCAAAATGAACAGAGCTCTGGAGATGGGTTGCACGACAATGTGACCGTACTTAACGCAACTGAACTGTACATTCAGGAACGCTTACGATGGTAAGTTTTATGTTATGTGTGTTTAGCACAATTAAAAATACAAAGAACAAGGCAGAACATGGGTGAAAGACTCAGGATTCCCTCAGGGAAACAAAACCACTGTGATTTCTGGAACAAGGGGCTTTGTTATGGGGGAACAACAGAGGGAATGGGGATTCAGGAGAGACCCTGGTGGGTAAGAGGTACCCGTGATCTGAGGAACCAGCAAAAGGGCCACCCTGGCAGGGCTGGGGGACGATGTGCCTGGGTGGCTGCGTCTCTCTGGTCCACCCTGATCCTCTGGGTGGTGGGTCCCGGCCCCTGCCAGTCAGCTGGTAAGAGGAGGGGGTCGTGAAGAGAGTGAGGAGAAGCTGCCACCGTTGGGGCATCTGACCGTCACAACCTTGAGAGGGATGGCCTCTTTGCTTCCACCTTCTAGATCTCCACAAACTCCTCTTCTGGCCCACTCTAACCAGACACCCTACAGTGAAGGGCGTTTGGGGAAACAAAGTTCCCGCCTTGACGGAGGTGACCAAGAACAGATCACCGCATGGGGCGATGGTGGAATAATGTCCTAGACACACCGTTAACTGAAAAAGACGGAGGAAAATATGGATGGCAGGCACATTATGAGTATTTTTCAACTGTAGTAAAAGACACATAAACTTTACCATTTTAACCACTTTTAAGTGTACAATTCAGCAGCATGAAAGACATCCACAGTGTTGTGCAACCATCACCACTACCCTTCTCCAGAATTTCCTTATCATCCCAAACTGAAACTCTGAGCATACCATTTTTTCAGGACACACACACACGTGCACACACACAGGCACCCCTTTACCTCTGTGTGCACAGAATCTCTCTGGAAATATACTCAAGAAACTCGCAGTGGTTATCTCTGGAGAGGGAGACTGACAGGCACGTGTGGCAGGGAGATTTACTGTTAGAGACAATTTTCACGGTTCATTCTTTTGTACCATTTGAACATGTATTTTTATTCATTTTTCCTCCTGGAAGCTGCTCTCATCCCTTAATTCTGATTGAGTTTAGAAGGACGGTATCCTCCCCCTTATCCTAACAGATCAGACAACTGCGGTTGCCCATCCCCACCCCCCTGCCCCCGGGAACGCACAACCTCTGGCACAGTTTGGTGTGGAATAAAGATGGCTGGCCTGTGTGACTCACGGTGTGGCCTTAGGCCAGCCCTTTCCCTCTTGGGGCCTCAGTGTCCCCGTCTGTACAAGGAAAGGCTTGGAATCAATGGCGCCTAAGAGTCTGTGATGCTCAGGGATGTCTTGATTCTAATCAAAGTTGCAGAATTCGCCTGGAGGCTGGGTCTCTGCACTAGGCGAGGAAGCAGAGATGCAGGGTGATAGGGGACTTGCCCATAACTACCTGGAAAGGCAGCAGTGGGAATGGAATGAGAAACAAGAGTTCCCAGTTACCTTTTGCTCAGAGACAGCCAGGGGCTGGCCCCAAACAAACTCAGCTTCAGTAATGGAAGCAGCGACTCCCATCAAACAATCATGGGACACTGCAGGCTTCCTTGTCACCCTCGTTTTATTTCTTCTCTTATATATGAAAATACATTCCTAACTATTAAAACAACAGATGCTCACTTTGTATGATATAAAATTATCGAGTTTGCCATACTTGGGGAAGCACTGATCTGGTCAAATGCGATAACTGTACAGTGGGTACGTCCGGTGCCCTGGAGATGGCAGCACGAGGTGTACGCTCGGGATTTAGGCAGATTACCATTTCGCCTTGCCCAGCACACGGTAAATGCCACCCAAGTGTTAGCCATTACTATTACATGCTGTAAAATGAAATGATTACACACTGTAAAATGTGAAATAAAAAATGAACTTATATCGTGTGTTTAAAAACCAAGATGGATATCACCGATACTTAATTAGGCATAGAAAACCTCCAGAAAGATTCAAGGGACGTTGAAAGATTCATGGGCTGCCTCTAGGGAAGGGGTTGGGGGTTGGGAGTGTGCTGTACATTCTAGACTTTAAAGAATGGCTTGACTCTTAAACCTTACAACTGTATAGCTTTTAAAATGTAATTAATAGGCTGATTCCAGGCCAGAAGCAGGAAATGCACAATCTGAGCATGGAACGTCTTAAAATTAATACTACAGAGCAAGGAAGCTCTCAGAGAATACCGGGGTCATGCTAAACTGAAGAGGCTCCCACTGCCTAAAGACAGGAGGGAATAAAAAGGAGTATTAATAAGGATAAATAACTGCAATGAATCATTAAGAAACATAAACCAACCAACCAACCAATACCTCACTGGTCTCCTGTAGAGGATGCTGGGTTTGGCTAATGGCAAAAATGGACCCAGTTCTTCACCCTTCCCTGAATCTATGGGGAATTCTGCAGCTCCTTCTATTGGGAGGTGCAGTCTTTTTCTTTACCTTTGAGGTTGGGCTAAGTGCCTTGCCTTAGCCAATGGATGCTGGTGAACATGACCCAGCAGAGCGGTGAAATGTACTTGCATGGTTGGGCTTGCTCTTTAGCTCCTGCCCTCAACACGCAGACTTGTCCTGGGGTAGCCAACTGGCCCCAAGAGAATGAGTAACATGGAAAAGATCGGAGCCCAGCAGCAGCCTGTGGCCAAGCCCCATCTGCTTCAACCAAACCCAGCTGCTCCAGCCACATGAGAGAGAACCAGCGCCTGCCTCCTACACCACTGAGTCCGGGATGCTTTGTTAACGCAGCGTTACTATGCATTAGGTGACTGATACAGATGTGATAACGGTATTGCAGTTTACTTTAACAGAAGACCCTTCATTTTAGAGTTGAAAACTAAAATATTTTCAGATGAAAAAATGAATTCCTTTTCAGAGAAAAACTGTACTCTGTTGTCAGACCACATGTCAAACCGTGTGTCCCATCTTGAGTTTACTCAAGTCTCAGCGCCCCCAAGGCACGTGTCTTCTCTCCTGCAGTGATTCTAGGGGTCTGGAGTCCTGGAGGGTCAAAGTGAGGAAGGACTTTGGACTATGCTGTGTGTGTCCTCACTGGGGGAGTCTGTGGCCTGTGGAGGTGAAGGGACTCGCCAAAGGTCACTGTGAGCTGAGACTCCCATCCTGGACTCCTTACACCTCAATTTTCCGGCCAGCTCTCGGCACCTCCTCCCCTTCCCAGACTCCATCTCTGACTCAGCCCAGAAAAAACCAGAATTGCCAATGAGCACAAGGAAGTATCTTCCAGTCTTCACCCTCTGGCTGAGAAAAAAAATCCCATGCAAAGGCCTGTCCAGATCCCGGAGGGCCTGGTGCAGACTCAGGACACCCCCAGTCCCAGGAAAGGGAGAGCTGGTTCTTAAGCTGAAGCCCCGCTGTCCCTCTCCCGCCCCTCTGTTCCCTCCAAGCCCCACTGGGCCCCACCATCACAGGAACAGCAGCCCCGCCACCCCTCCTAGGCTTTTGATGCACAGGCTCACGTCCGTTGGGAAGTCATTCCAATTCTGCGTGACTGCAGGAGCCACATGACTCCCCACTCCCAGTTTTGTTGACGAGGATACGGAGGCCTCCAGGGGCCTTCCAAAGTCTCCTGGGTGTCAGAGGCTGTCTAACCACCTTCTGTGAGGGCCCAGGGCAGCTCGGCAGGAGCAAGCGTTTCACTGTCTGCGGCTGGGCAGTTTGGGCTTCACTGACTGTGCCTTCTGTGCTCTGAGTGTCCTCCCCCGACACCTGCACAGCTGACTTGCTCACATCCTATAGGTCTGTGTCTCGGAGTTGCCCTCCTATGAACCTTGAAAACATGATGCTAAGGGAAAGAAGCCAGACACAAAAGGCCACATGTCGTAGAATTCCACTTATATGAAATGTCCAGAAGAGGCAGATCCGTAGGAACGGAAAGTAGACCAGTAGCTGCCAGGGACTGTGGGGGAAGGAGGAAGGGGGAGTGAGTGCTGCCAGGTACAGGGTTTCCTTTCGGGGTGATGAAAGTGTGCTGGAATTAGACCGTGGTGATGCTCACACAACTCTGCAAATATACTAAAACCCACTGAACTGTATACACTTTGAAAGGGTGAATTGTATGATACACAAACTAGAACTCAAAGCAATTTTTCAAAAATGAAAATAGAAAAAAGAGTGTCCCTATGAAGGAGGCTTTCCTATTTGAAACTACAATCCCTCTTGGCCTCTCACACTTACCCTCATTCTGCTTTATTATTCTCTAACACATTTCCACCACTTGCCATGTTACCTATGTTTTTTTCTTGTCTCTCTGCTCCACCAAAATTTCCATCCCTCAGCACTGTATCTTCAGGACCTCGAACAATGCTTGACATGCAGTCAATTGTTGGTGAGCTCACTAACCAGCCAAGTCCTGCACCAGGTTCCCCGCCCAGGTCCCTGAGAAATGATGCCCTTTAAGCATCTCGGAGCCAAAATGTTAGAGTGACGCTCCCTCTGTAACCCACCTGCCACCCTCCCTCTCGTTCCTCCTGCCTAGTCCCATCCACCCTGTGAAGGAAGGCCCTGCTGCGAGACTTTGCTCCTTCCTGACCGCTGTGTCCCTCACCTGGACGGCATGCCACCTAACCTTCTCCCTCCTCCGCACAGCACAGTGACCTGAGAGCAGGTGCAAGTCTGATCCACACAGCCCCTTCTCTAACCTCTTCTGTGACTCCCCACGGCTCTCAGGGTCAAAGCCTCAGGTTCACAGCCCTCTGTGACCCGGCTCCTGCCACGCTCACCTCAACCAGTCTCCCTCTTGTCTGCTGAACTCCGGCCTCACGAATGCCTTTTAGGCCTTTGAACTCAAAGCCCTCTCTCTTGCTGCTGGTCTCTGCACACTGTTCCCTCTGCCTGGAACACTTGTCCTGCCCCACCCTCTTCTTCAGGGCTCAGCTTAAGTGTGCCTTCCTCCTTGAAACTTCCTGAGCCCCGGTAGATTCAGTGACACCCAGGAAGCGCTGTGCACCCGCTTCTCTCTTTGTCTGTTTATTCATCTGTCCCACTCCTTACAACTGGGTCTTGTCCAGTACAGGGCCCTGCCAAGGCCTGCTGTATAGTAGGTGCTCATTAAACATTCCCATCAACAAACAGGTGAAGGAATGAATGCACCCTTTCTTCCAGGCCTTCCCTCATGCCATTCTTCCTGCCTATAGTCCTTCCTTCCTCCTTTTCCAATCCTGCCCACTTGGCCAGGTGCAGTTGGAGTCCCACCTCCTCTGGGCTGGGGAAACCTTCCCTGATGACTCTAGCAGAAATGCAATTCTCTCCCTCCTGCTTCCCACGGGCACTGGGGTGGCACACCCTGAGCATTGGGGCCACGCCTGCTCTGTCTTCCCCTTCACACTGCCAGCAGTGTGAGGGAAGCAACTTGGCCATCCCCAGCCCCAGAGGCTCGGGGCTTAGGGAGGACACAGGTAAGGCGCTAAGTACAAAGGGTGGTTGGGAGACACAACGGAAGATGTTCAAGCAAGTGCATGTGCCACACAAGAGTCCACGTGTCACAGTCAGAGGGGCTCACGATCAGAATAGATCTTCGAGCCATGCATCACACCTGGCCTCCCAATGAAGGAATTTTATCAACGATTGTGGAACGCTCACTATCTGTCAGGCCCTGGCTGAATTCTTTATCACAGCAACTCATATAATCATCACAACTGCCTTATGCATTAGGTACTACTAATGTCCTCATTTTACATATGGAGAAAGTGAGATTCAGAGAGGTATGGTAACCTCTCCTGGGTCACACAGCAAGCAAATACCAAAGCAGAGACTCTTAGTTTCTCTTAATGACTAAGGCATATGCCACCTGGACAGCATTGGCCACAGATAAATATCCAGCCTCCACTTGCATCCCACTGTTGTCAGAGAGCTCACTACACACTAGGTCATTCTTTCATTTACTTTCAGTTAATAAGTATTTATTGAGCACCACTGTATTTGTCACTGGGGATGAGAGATGCACGAGTTATCTGCTCTCAAGGAGCTTACAGTCTACAAACGAGAAGCAGATAGAGGACAATGAAAAGTAAAAATGACAGTGCTGAATTCTAAGCAGAATTAAAACAGGCTGAGGTGACTGGTTTCCCTGAGTGAAGAGTACTTGTTAGGGACTCAGAGGATAGGGTTTGAGTCTGTGTGACCTTGGATGGGTACCTCCATCCTCTCTGGGCCTCAGTTCCCCTATCTCAACCTGAAGGAGCTGGAACTTGTTCCCTAAGTGTTTCCCTGGCTTGAGATGTGAGTCCACACCTCCCCCTCAGAGGTCTGGTCCCACATAGGACTCTGGGAGGTGGGCAAAAGGAGGACTGGGAGGGCTTCCCTGGTGGCGCAGTGGTTGAGAGTCCGCCTGCCGATGCAGGGGACACGGGTTCGTGCCCCGGTCCAGGAGGATCCCACATGCCGTGGAGTGGCTGGGCCCGTGGGCCATGGCCGCTGGGCCTGCGCGCCCAGAGCCTGTGCTCTGCGGCGGGAGTGGCCGCAGCAGTGAGAGGCCCGCATACGGCAAAAAAAAAAAAAAAAAAAAAAAAAAAAAGGAGGACTGGGGAGCCACAGCTGCCCCCAACCCAGGGCCTCTGCTCCTGGGACCAGAAGCAGAGATGCAGGAAGGACCCCAGCCCTGATGTTAGCAATGCATTCTACCTCCTGCAGGCCCTGTTCCAGGGGGACCTTCCCCCAGAGTTGCCAATCCTATTCCACTTCCCTTAACAGCCCAAAGCTGAAAAGAAGCCGGTGAGAGGTTCTGCCCCTATCCGATGGGTAACCTCAGGCAGGCCCTTCACCTCTCTGGGCCTCAGTTTCCCCAACTCGGACCTTCCTCGCATCTAGGAAAGCCTCTCTCAGTGGGCCTCTGGGGGGGGGGGGGCAGCAGGGTTGCCATGGTGACAGGCTGACTTGCATCCAGAGGCCTCTGCGAGGGTCACAGTACCCACCACGCAGGGTGATGGTGCCTCAGTGGGGCCCTTTATCAGGAGGGAGCTGGCAAGGGAGGCCTGGGGAGGGAATGCACTTTACCTACAGGAGCAGGCCCGGGTCAGATTGCGAGTCTGGTTAATGCCTCCCTGCATTAGGCCTGTCGCCCGTTGACAGGATTTTTTGTTTAATTGGAGGCATAAGAAAACAATAACATCTGTCGGCATGAGGAAAGCGGCAGGAGCTCCAGCAGGGAGAGCGCTCAAGGAGGTGGGGATGGGGGAGTCTGGGCTCTGGCACCCGGGCTGGGTGACCCTGGGCAAGTGGCTTCTCCGTGGGTCTCAGTCTTGCTCACTGGCAATGAGCTGGCTGGACCACAGCTGGCTGACTCCAAGTGTGGTTCAAAGAGCACCTGCATCAGGATTTCCCCAGGAGCCTGCTAAATTCAGATTCCCAGGCCTGGTCCCCCTACACTGACTCAGAGTCTCCCAGGGAAGATGCCCATGAACTACCAGGTCCTGAGTGTGACTTGGGAAGAACTGCATCATGGGGCAAGAATTAGCACTGTGGTTCCTGTATGTCAGCACAGGGTCTGGCACACAGAAAAGGTTAGCTGTCCTTACGAGCTGAAAGTCAAAGGGATATGTACCAGAATGTTAGTGGGTGGTAATTCCAGTAATTTCAAATATTTCCTTTTTTCTTTTTTTTTACTTTTCAGCACTTTCTGATTTTTCTATACTGAACATGTATAGTAATGTACCTGACAAAAATAATTATCGACCAAGGAGGTAAAAGAATTATATGCTGAGAACTATAAACATTGATAAAGGAAATTTAAGATGATTTGAAGAAATGGAAAGATATCGCACACTCTTGGATTGGAAGAATTAATATTGTTAAAATGGCCATACTACCCAAAGTGATCTACAGATTTAATGTGATCCGTATCAAATTATCCATGACAGTTTTCACAGAACTAGAACAAATAATCCTAAAATTTATAAGAAACCACAAAAGACCCAGAATTGCCAAAGCAATCCTAAGGAAAAATAAGAATGCTGGAGGCACAACCCTCCCAGGCTTCAGAAAATAATACAAAGCTACAGTAATCAAAACAGCGTGGTACTGGCACAAAAACAGATATACAGATCAGTGGAACAGAACAGAGAGCCCAGAAATAAACCCACACACCTATGGTCAATTAATCTTTGCCAAAGGAGGCAAAAAAATACAGTGCAAAAAAGACAGTCTCTTCAGCAAGTGGTGTTGGGAAAGTTGGACAGCTGCATGTAAATCAATGAAGTTAGAACACTCCCTCACACCATACACAAAAATAAGCTCAAAATGGCTTAAAGACCATAAAACTCCTAGAAGAGAACATAGGCAAAACATTCTCTGACATAAATCGTAGCAATGTTTTCTTAGATCAGTCTGTCAAGGCAATATAAATAAAAGCAAAAATAAACAAATTGGACCTAATCAAACTTATAAGCTTTTGCGCAGCAAAGGAAACCATAAACAAAATGAAAGACAACCTGTGGAATGGGAGAAAATATCTGCAAACGATGCAACCAACAAGAGCTCAATTTCCAAAATATACAAACAGTTCATACAGCTAAATATAAAAAAAAAAAAAACCCAAACAACCCAATCAAAAAATGGGCAGAAGACCTAAATAGACATTTCTCCAAAGAAGACAGACAGATGACCCAGAAGCACATGAAAAGATGCTCCACATCACTAATTATTAGAGAAATGCAAATCAAAACTACAATGAGGTATCACCTCACACTGGTGAGAATGGCCATCATCAAAAAGTCTACAAACAATAAATGCTGGAGAGGGTGTGGAGAAAAGGGAACCCTCCTACACTGTTGGTGGGGATGTAAATCGGTGCAGCCACTATGGAAGTTATGGAACAGTATGGAAGTTGCTTAAAAAACTAAAAATAGAACTACCATATGATCCAGCAATCCCACTCCTAGGCATATATCCAGAGAAAACCATAATTCGAAAATATACAAGTACCCCAGCATTCACTGCAGCACTATTTACAACAGCCAAGACACTGAAGCAACCTAAATGTTCGTCAACAGAGGAATGGGTAAAGAAGATGTGGTACATATATACAATGGAATATTATTACTCAGCCATAAAAAAAGAATGAAATAATGCCATTTGCAGCAACATGGATGGACCTAGAGATTATCATACTAAGTGAAGTAAGTCAGAGAAAGGCAAATATCGTGATATCACTTATATGTGGAATCTAAAGAAAATGAAACAAATGAACTTGTTTACAAAAGAAACAGATTTACAGACTTCGAAAACTTATGGTTACCAAAGGGGAAGTGGGGAAGGGATAAATTAGGAGTATGGGATAAACAGATACACACTACTTTATATAAAATAGAGAAACAATGAGGATTTGCTGAATAGCACAGGGAACTATATTCAATGTCTTGCAAAAACCTCTAAAGGAAAAAAATTGGGAGAAAAAGAAGATAGATATATACTACATATATATATATATATATATATATATATATATATAAAACCGAATCATTTTGCTGTACACCTAAAACTAACACAATATTGTAAATCAACTGTACTTCAATAAAAAAATAATTATGGGGGCAAATGACATGGCTCTACGGTTTGGATTATAGTCAGTCTTGGTAGGTGCTCCTGTAATCGTATTTTTTTTCTTAATCGTAGGACTTTCAGATTGCAACAGCAGTGCAGGCTTACTAAAACAAATAAAATGACAGAACACAAATGTATGCACATGAAGGAATTCCCTGGCAGTCCAGTGGTTAGGACTTGGTGCTTTCACTGGCATGGCACAGGTTCAATCCCTGGTCAGGAAAGTAAGATTCCACAAGCCATGCAGTGTGGCCAAAAGATAGATAGATAGGTAGATAGATAGATAGATCTATATCTATATATATATATAGGCACATGAGAAGTTGTTATCTTCCCCTTCCCTATCCCTATCCCTGAGGTAACCAATGTTAACAGCCGATGGGGACCATTCCACACTGTTCCTCTGGTTCACACACAGACACGTACCCCCTGGCATAGGGTCTCTTTGGGATTTGTTTTGCTATTGTTCATTTTATGGAAATCAAATCATCTTATACACTAGACTGCAACTTATTTTTCTCTCTTGATAATATTTCCTGGACATCCCTAGGAGAGAAAACCAGCTCTATTTCATTTCTTTTTAGATTCGCTCAGTAAATATTTAATTTTCTTACTTGCCTCTACAAATGGAAATAAATGAAAATAAAAGCTACTCTGAAACTTCACGGTTCCGGTTTTGAGCTTTGAGCTGGACCCATTCCATACTCATCCCCCTCATCCCCCTTGCAACACACACACACACACACACACCCCTGCCTTCTTTCCTCTCCATGTATTGTTGGTGAACGTGAAATCTCACCCCATGAACCCCTACCTCCTTCAAGAGCAGGAACTGGGTCTTAATCACCTGGGCTCGACTCACATTATGAAGCCAGACCTTCCTTCTAAAGGAGCGTCTAAAACCAGTAACAGTCAAAGGCAGGAGTAGCCCCCAGACCAGCCCCACCTTCAAGCTCTGGATAAGAATTCTGCCGATTTGGGGATAGGGCAGCTTTTGCTTTCACACAAATATTGACCAAAGCCTTTAAGCCAGAGTTGCAAATGGAGGCTACATCCGGCTGCAGATGGGTTGAGTTTGGCCCATCAGCATTAAAAGTGTGCTTTAAGTTAAAACCTTTGAAAATTGGGAAATTTCACATAATAACCTAGATTCTCTGCTTTTCTTGAAAACTCCAGGATTTGGCTGCTTTGGGCCTAAACTCCCAAATGGCTACAACGGGCCGACACCGAGCGTCGCTGCCCCCTTAAGACAGGGCACTGCCCTCCAGCTCCATACAGCCCCACCTGAGCCACTCCAGTCAATTGCATCACCTGCCTGGCCTCCGCAGGCCCGTAACACTCTGCAGGCCCTTGGGAGGGGATCCCTCACAGGTCTACCTGGGATAAGGACAGAAAGCCCAAGAGAACACTGGGAGCCCAGGAAAAAGTCCTTGCTACGGGCCTCCTCTGGCCCTTTACTGGCTGAAATGTTTCAAGTCACCCCTGTGTGACAGCAAGTGACAACACAACAACAATTATTAACAGCTACCATTTCCTGAGTGCCCATTACATACTGGGCACCAGGCTAACCACTTTCAGGACCTCCTTTAATCCCCCCAACAATCCTATCTAGGCATCATGGCCCCCATTGAACTGATGAAGAAACTGGGGCTCAGAGAGCTTCGGTAACTTGCCCGATTGACACCATTACCAAGTGGCTGAGCTTGAATTCCAATCTAAGTCCAAAACCCAGGTACTTAGCCTGCACTGCCCCGCTGCCTGGTGGAGCAGTGGTGACTCACTCATCTGCACGTTAACCTAAGGGAGAGGAGGTATGGGGGGCTGTGGCTCACACTGGCTTACCCTTCCACGTGGAGATAGCACATCAGAATGGTTAAAAGTAGGGCTTTGCTGTCAGACCTGCACTCAAAGTCCAGCTCCTAGTAATAGTATTTACTAGCTGTGTAACCTAAGGCAAGTGACTAAACCTCTCTGAGCCTCAGCTTCCTAATGTACTTAGGATGACTGGAGGATTAGGATAGTACATTTACATGCTCTATCCATACTGTTCTTTGGTGGGCATAAGAAAGGGAGTCTGGCTAAAAAGTGAGCAAAAAGGGATAGAAGGATGTGGAATACTCAGAATCCAAAGAAAATCTGAAGAACCAGAGGAGCTCCAGGAATCAAAACAGCAAGGATAATAGAAAACCTTGTCAGGGAGCCACCATTGGAACACTTTTTCACCTCCATCCTTTATTTAGTGTCCTGGGAGATTAGCCCACCTTGGTTCACATTTCTACCTGTGTTACACAAGGCTCCCTTGAAGCAGAGCTTGAGAAGTGGATTCTTGTGCAATGTATTTGTTGAGATAGTGCTGTCAGGAGAAGAGGAGGCGCACAACAGAACTAGGCAGGGGAAGAAGCTGGTCAGAGATGTGGTTTCAGGAGAAGTCTAGCCTCAGCGATCCCAAGGGCAATGCTGGAGCATGGATTACACCACAGGGTTTGTCCTCTCTTGAGGCCCAGAGAGGCTGGGATTACCTTACGTTAGTCAGCCATTGACCACTAGCCACCCCAGGTGCAACCTCTCATCAGCTCCAAGTAATTCACCTAAGGCAATCCTGCCTCGGGACAAGGAGGCAGGTGTGAGCCATTAGCATCCAACCTTCACAGCACCTGGGAGACTCCCAGCCCAGAAAGGGAGTCTGAACAGGGCACCATGAGCATCTGCTGTACATCCCATTACTGAATACTCCAACAGCCCACACACAACAAGGGAGAGGCGATTACCTGAAAAGAAATCAGGACGCTGTTTGCAGAAGAAGAAGAAATGAATACAGAAAGCTAAAAAAAATGAAAAAAAAAATTCACTACAAATGGTCAGCTCTGAGCCTGCCCTATGTATAGTAAGCATCAAATTAAGGGTGACTATCATTATAAGTGTAACAAGATATTCAAGTGGAAGTGGCAGCCGAGAGGCCAAGATACAACAGATGCCACTTCCCAGAGCAAGGTGTAAGCCCGTGGAACACAATTTACAGGGCAGACAAAAACTGGCTGTTCTCAATCCCTCACCCACATTGTGGGCAGGTTTTAAAGGACTGGAAGTAGTTGAGGTTGAGGTTGAGGGGAAAATTTCTGAAGAAAGCAGCTGACGTGCTGTGGGTCCCCCTCCCCGCAAAAGGAGTACCGGGGACACTTCCCCCTTCATCTCCAGATAGGAGACCAGTACTACGAGTAACTACTCTTAAAGCTCAAAACTACCTCCTACGTTTCGGTGGACACAATAGGCTGCTACTTGACCCCTGCCTGTTCCATTTAAAGGGCAACCTTTGCACTGGCCAACAGATTTGACCGCGGAACACAGGTGCGGTGGCTGCCCTGGGTAGCTCACTCTCAGAATTTATCGGAGCAGGGCTTCCCTGGTGGCACAGTGGTTGAGAATCTGCCTGCCAATGCAGAGGACACGGGTTCGAGCCCTGGTCTGGGAAGATCTCACATGCCGCGGAGCAACTAAGCCCGTGAGCCACAAGTACTGAGCCTGCGCTCTGGAGCCTGTGCTCCGCAACAAGAGAGGCCATGATAGTGAGAGGCCCGCGCACCGCGATGAAGAGTGGCCCCGCTTGCCGCAACTGGAGAAAGCCCTCACACAGAAACGAAGACCCAACACAGCCAAAAATATATAAATAAATAAATTATTATTTAAAAAAACATTTCTACTGAATATCTTTAAAAAAAAATTTATCGGAGCAATGGCTCTGCCGTCTTGGGGGAGGGGGAGACTCACCAGCTAGAGAGAGAGCCAGCAGGGGCTTATTTCAGGGTCTGTCCCACAGGGATTCCTGGAGGGCAAGCAGACAGAGGTCTCAGGATGCCGCAGTCTGAGGAAGGCGAGCGGCCAGGCGGTACAGAGATATATTCAGCTTGCCAAGGACCTGCAAGGTGAGCAGCTTCAGAGATGGGGAGTGCGGAACGAGTCTCCAAAGGACCCACGGCAAGGCCCCATGAGGGAGTCTGCTGTAGACGCCTGCCCAGTCCACAGCGCCCAAACTCAGCTACCTCGACAGGACCCGTCAAGTAAGAACTCTCTCCTGCGCTGCTCCAATCCTGGAGGGTTGGAAATCAAGCCTGTCAAATTCTGAGCGGAGGGGGAGATGCACACGGCGGAAGCTAAAGAGGGGAGGGACCAAATATGCTCCCTCACTGACTGCAGGCTTCCTACTGACTTGCGACCAACCCAGATTGGGGGCGGAGGCCGCGGGGAGAAGGCTCCATTTTGAGTCCAGTGTGAAGATGTGACGATTTGGGGGGCTGAACTGAGGCTATATTTAGTAACTGGAAATGGTTGTAGGACTTTTTGGGACCTAAAATAAACAGAAAACTCATCACTAGGCCCACAGAAAAAACAAAAAGGGACAGAGGGGGCAAAAATTCAGTTTCCTTCCATGTTAAAGCCTGTATGTTCCGTGAGTTTCAATAATGGCTACCCGAGGAGAGGCATCGGAAACAACATTTCAGGTATGTGGCCTTGGCAGACTGGGGCTTGAATGTCAGGCCTGAAGGTCTCTTGAGAAAACCAGGCCCCATCATTTTGGGGTTTGGTGAGCCTGAGCCCAAGGTCGTCCTGCACTGTGAGACTTAGGTTCCAACCTGGGCTGAACAGCCCCACATCTGCAGAATGCATCTCCAAAGGGTTTAGTCCTTTAGACACAGGTCACACTCCTCAGGTGAGAGAGGGGAGTGTCCTAACAGGCAAATGATGTCACCAAGGTCTCCAGGCTGGGGTGGAAGAGGCCTGCTGGCTCTGTAGGCTCCTGACCCTGGATTCTCAAATTCTGGCCATGACATCCTGGCTCCCACGGTGCTGCTCTGACACCACAGGCTGTCAGTGAGGTCTGTGGGTTGTGCCAGCTGGGCCAGGGTGCTGGGGTGACACACAGGGCTTCCCAGGGATGGACACCAGGTGTTCAAAAACGAAGCCAGAAGCCAAGCGAAGGACCTTCCAGGTCTCGTTCTGGAACCAGTGATCTGTCCAGAGCTGGAGGGCCTTAGAGACCATCCAGTCCCCCAGGACAGTTCACAGACTGGGAAACTGAAGCCAGTGTATGTCCAGGGACTTCAAGGGGCTCAGTCTGGCCCCGGCATGAACAGATCTGAGCCCTTGACCATCCTCTGGAGGGCACTGGGAGGAGAGGCATTGGGGGTGGAGAGGAAACTCCAGCCAAGGCACCAAGAAGGAGCAGTTAGGGCATGAGGGTGGGGAGGGGTGGCCATAGGAATTGTTCCATTTGGCTTTAACCACAGGATGTGTGAGGGGGAGACAGGCTGTAGGGCAGGTGTGGACAGGTGCTGCTGAGGGCTGCCTTCCACTGTGAGGAGTCTGTACATTACCCTGCAGGCAAAGGAAGGTCCTGGGTGGGAGGGCAGGGGTGGGGGGTGGCTGAGCAGAAGACGTAATAATAATGGCAAGTATCTGCTGAGTGTTTTCTATATTCTGGGCACTGTTCAAAGCACTTTAACGTGTATTACCTCACTTGATCCTCCCCTGACCCCGTGAGGTAGGTACAGATATCAAACATCCATCTAACAGGTGACTGAGGCACAGAGAGGCTAAGCCACTTCCCCACAGTTACCCTTGGTTGGAGTCAAGATGCCAACCCCAAAGGTCTGACTCAGCAGCTTGCTAAAGCTGGCACCACTGCCCAAGAATGTTTTAGGCAGAGCACCAGAGATGGCCAGAGATAGACTCGGGGTGGATGGCTGGGGTAGGGAACATGTGGAATCTGCTGTAGGAGCAAAGTCAGAATTACAGGGCCTGTGAGGACCACACAGAGTTTGCCAGATTTCCCGGGTTGGAAGAAGCACAGAATGGAGTGGGAGATCCTAGAGTCAGCTGGTTTAACCTCCTCGTGTTTGCAGGTGGGGACACTGAGACTCAGAAAGGCAAGATGAGTTGCCCCAAGGACATGCTGCTGGCTGCCTGAGCCAGGCTACATCCAGATGGCAGGACTGCAGTGCCAGAAACTGATATTCAAAGACAGTAATTATGCTTTCTGGGGACAACATGATATGCTGTAAGAAAAGCCTTTAAAACAGGCATATCCTTTGATACTTTTAGGAATTTGTCATAATATGCATGCAAAGACATGTAATAGAATGTCTTATTAATAATAATTATAATTATTATAAAAATTCCCAAGAATAGGGGGACTGGTTAAGTGATTTGTGATATGACTGCCTGAATACTCTGAAGTCTTTTAAAAAAAAATCATGTTGTAGGTCAGGAGTTCTTAGCCTGGGTACATGAATGGGTCTCAGGGGACTGTGAACCTCCTGAAATTGTGGATGTGGTATGGGAATGTGGATTTTTCTGGGAAGTGGATCCATAGCTTGCTGAAGATTTTCAAAGGGATCTTTGACCAAAATAGGTGAAAAACTGGTATTACAGAAGAATACTGCAAAAACCTTGTATTTTTAAAGGTAGACAGCAGAGTATCGACAATTACCAACTTATGGCCAACCTTATTTTCTCTCTACTCCCACTCAATTCCCCCTCCTGTATTATTTTGAAGGGAACCCCAGACATTTGACTCAGAAACTGCTCAGAATGTATCTCTAAAAGCACTTTTTAAAAAAGAATAGGCACAATGTTATGGTCATATCTAAAATAAACAACCAGGGCTTCCCTGGTGGCGCAGTGGTTAAGAATTCGCCTGCCAATGCGGGGGACGCGGGTTTGAGCCTTGATCTGGGAAGATCCCATATGCCGCGGAGCAACGAAGCCGTGCGCCACAGCTACTGAGCCTGCGCTCTAGAGCCCGTGGGCCACAACTACTGAGCCCGAGTGCCACGACTACTGAGCCTGCGTGCCACAACTACTGAAGCCCACGCGCCTAGGGACTGTGCTCCTCAAGAAGAGAAGCCACCGCAATGAGAAGCCCGCACACAACGAAGAGTAGCCCCCGCTCGCAGCAACTAGAGAAAGCCCATGTGCAGCAACAAAGACCCAACGCAGCCAAAAATAAACAAAATAAATTTTAAAAATAATAAAAATAAAAAACATTTAAAATAAACAACTAACAGTAATTCTTTCTTATCAAATAAATGTCCAGTAATGTACATAATATTCATTGACCAAAAAAAAAAAGAAAAAGTGCTCACAACCCATCACTAAGTGAGAAAAGTGAACAGGATAGACTCTATGGCCCATTTTGAAAACCATGCACGTCATAATGTTAACATATTTATTTGGGAGTGGTAGAATTGTTTTCTTCTCTTTCCCAAGTTCTCTGTATTATTTTTTGAATTAAAAAATAAAAGGAAGAATAAGAGGGTAGACCTATTTTTAAAAGTCGAAATCCCCCGATCCAGCATCCAAGTTTCAAGAGTTTATCCTGTTCCATCCTGGATGAGAAGACCCAGTGCCCTGGAGAGGTTCGGGGTGTAGGCCACAATTTCACAGGGAGGGGAGGCTGTGAAGGGAGAGAGGAGGGTCTGACTGACTTTCCCAGCCTTTTGAGAGGAAATGTATTAGTGGAGGTTCTGGAACATCTCTCAAGCTCTGGTCCCTGATGTTCTGCCACCTCCATCCTCTTACCTTCCCACTTTTATCAAGCCTCACACGTTTGGGGCACTTTGCTGCTGGAGTTGACAGACCAAACGAAACAGAGGCGGGCGGCAGATAACCAGAGCCCTTTCTGGCCACACATAGGCCTGTTGGCTTGTTGGGCCTGGAAGAGAAGGCGTCTTGTTTCCCCAACACATTCCACAGTCATGTCCCCCAGGCTGCTTGGCCTCCTGGCCAGATGATCCCCCCAGCCTCCCAGGTCTTTCATGGTTGGGAACAAAAAAAGAATGAAAGACCTGACGTTAGGCTCCCCTTTCCAAAGCAAGAAGTCTCCGTTTTGCTGTGTGACCTTGGGCAAGTCTCTCCCCTCTCTGGGCCTAGGTTCCTGCATCCGGACAGGAAGATAGATAATTTCTGAGCCACCCATCCTTCCTCCCACCCACCCAACCCTTTCGTTCTGAATTCTTACATTTATCAGAAACAGGAAGTAGACCCACCGCACCTCTAAATGTCAGCTTGGAATTTCATGGCTGCCTCAGGCCACAGTGTGAAGGCCAGTTGCTAAAACTTTTTTTGACAGAGAGTGCATAAGACACATCGTACCACAAGACCCAGTACACACCCTTGAAATAAAAGTTTCATGTAATAACCCTTACCCTTCCTTTGTGAGATGCACTCTGATATTTTCTATTCTTTTTTTTTCTTTTTTTCAAGTGTCTGATTGCAATTCATTAAGGCATTTTCCCAATCCATGAAACAGACATGACTTGGACCTTGAAAAACACTGATTCATGCAACTATGCCCCCATTTCTGACAAGGTAGTACCAGTCCAGACAAATACAAATGGATTCTATATTTACTATCTTCAATTACTGGGCTTCCCAAACTTGGAATCCCAACAATTCCCAAACAATCCCTTGGAATGTTTTTAAAAATGCAGATTCTGATTCAGTAGCTCTGAGGTGAAGCTGAGATTTTGCATTTCTGACTAGCCCCTTAGGTGATTCCGACGTGAAGTTAGATGACGGATACCTCAGACATCTACTTCATTGGTCCAACTATTCTTACCACAGGGATCATTTTTTTCCCTCATGTCTTTTCTTCCTCCCTCCCTCCCTCTTTTCTCCATCCTTTCATAATTGTGTTTGGAGAATCAACAGGTTAAAAAAAAATCACAACTCTGCCTCTTACCAGCTGGAGAACTTGAATAAGTTACTTAAATTCTCTGTGCCCGAGTTTCTTTATCTGCAAAATGGGAATTAAAACTGCACTTTGGGGCTTCCCTGGTGGCGCAGTGGTTGGGAGTCCGCCTGACGGTGCAGGGTACGCGGGTTCGTGCCCCGTTCTGGGAGGGTCCCACGTGCCGCGGAGCGGCTGGGCCCGTGGGCCATGGCCGCTGGGCCTGCACGTCCGGAGCCTGTGCTCCGCGGCGGGAGAGGCCACGGCCGTCGGAGGCCCGCGTACCGCAAAAAAAAAAAAAAAAAAAAAAAAAAAAAAAAACCTGCACTTTTTTGATAAAGTACTTTTGAGATAATTGAGATAATCCATGTAAAGTATTTAATTCATTGCCTATCACGTTATGAATGCCAAATAAATGTTATTGTTGTTATTATTTTTGTTGTTAAAGTTGCATTAGAACTTTTTCTTATTGACTGTCTCCTGTCATATGAGTAGGCTGTATATTTAGTTTGGAGTATGAATTCTTTTTTAATTATAGAATTATAATTATAAAATACAACAAGCAATACATTTGGAAAATTGAGGAAAAGCAAAAATATCATCCATTATTTCAATGATTCCACCAACAAAGATTATTTTAGGGTGTCTTCTTTCAGGTGCCTATTTGATGGTTCTGGTATTTAGCTGACACCTGAGTGCATCTTCCTCTTTTATAAAACCCAGTGAAATCACTCATTTATTTATTTTTTGGCTGCACTACGCACCATTCGGAATCTTAGTTCCCCGACCTGGGATCAAAACCGTGCCCTTTGCAGTGGAAACTCGGAGTCTTAACCACTGGACTGACAGGGATTTCTCCACTCACTTTCATTTAGGTGTTGGTTCATGCTATTTTTTTTAATAAATAAATAAATTTATTTATTTACTTACGGCTGTGTTGGGTCTTCGTTGCTGTGTGCGTGCTTTCTCTAGTTGCGGTGAGCGGGGGCTGCTCTTCGTTGCGGTGCGAGGGCTTCTCATTGTGGTGGCTTGTCTTGTTGCGGAGCACAGGCTCTAGGCGCGCAGGCTTCAGTAGTTGTGGCTTGCGGGCTCTAGAGCGCAGGCTCAGTAGATGTGGCACACGGGCTTAGTTGCTCTGCGGCATGTGGGATCTTCCTGGACCAGGGCTTGAACCCGTGTCCCCTGCATTGGCAGGTGGATTCTTAACCACTGTGCCACCAGGGAAGCCCCATGCTATTTGTTTTGTCTTAAAAATAAAGCCTTTCTTATTTTGGAAAAAAAAAATCCCAGTATGTTTAATTTTATACCCTCCTTTTTTTACTCACCTTTTTCCTAAAGATGGGTTCTAAAAGTGTAAATGGGAGTAGGTGCAAAGTATGACTTCTGGAATCAAGGACTGGATGCAAACCTCAAATCATTCCAATGAACTTGGCTGAGGTCTGACTCCATGCGATGCTTGACCTGGTGATGGACACACAATTTAGGACCATACAAACACTCAGACCTTCAGGCCTGGATGATCCTTGGGGAAGATCTGGGGACTGGGATCACATAATGAGGGGCACAGAGCTGAGATCAGAAAACATAGCCTTCCTTATGAAGGAGGCAGCAAGGGACTTAACTAAGATGGAGAATCTATTTTACTAATTTCGGTGATACTTTATTTTAAAAATAATAAAAATAAAAAACATTTAAAATAAACAACTAATAATAATTCTTTCTTATCAAATAAATGTCCAGTAATGTAAATAATATTCATTGACCAAAAAAAAAAAAAAGAAAAAGAAAAAGTGCTCACAACCCATCATTAAGTGAGAAAAGTGAACAGGATAGACTCTATGGCCCATTTTGAAAACCATGCACGTCTTAATGCATGTGCCAGCTCTCTTCCTAAAAGATTATTCCTTCAACCATATCTTCCTAAGCACCCACCATGTGATGGGGTTATATTGTATGATTAAGTTCTGGGTGATCATATCGCCAGAGGCATCTCCCCACAACTGTCTGTAGTAAGCAAGTTATCATTCATTCACTCAACAAATATTTATTGAGTGATTTCTATGTGTGGGTACTATGCTAAGTGCTGGGGGTACATTGCTGAGTAGAACAATTTGGCTCCTCTCCTCATGGGGTTATAACCTCATGATGACGGATCATCTCTATAGATGAAACCTGTTGAACACTGGTGCTACTATTAAAACTGATGAACATGAACTCTGTGTGGCAGGAAGGATTCTTAGTATATAGTGTTTGTGGGTGAGGGAGTGAAACAGAGTTTCACTGTTTGGGTGGCAGGTTATATTCTTCTTTCATGAGAGTACATTATTGTTAAAGTACTGTTGGAGAACATTTTTCCAAAGAGGAGATGCAGACAGCCAACAGGCATATGAAAAGATGCTCAACATCACTAATCATCAAGAAAATGCAAATCGAAACCACAGTGAGATACCACCTCACACCTGTCAGAATGTCTATTATCAGGAAGAACACAAATAACAAATGTTGGAGAGGATGTGGAGAAAAGGGAACCCTCATACACTGTTGGTGGGAATATAAATTGGTGGAACCACTGTGGAAAACAGGATAGAGGTTTCTCAAAATACTAAAAATAGAAGTACCATATGACTGAGCAATTCCACTCCTGGGTATATATCCAAAAAAAACAAAAACACTAATTCAGAAAGATACATGCACCCCAATGTTCATAGCAGCATTATTTACCATTGCTAAGATACAAAAGCAACCTAAGTGTCCATCAACAGATGAATGGATAAAGAAGATGTAGTGTGTGTATACACACACACACACACACACACACACACACACACGCAATGGAATACTACTCAGCCATTAAAAAGAATGAAAATTTGCCATTCACAGCAACATGGATGGACTTGGAGGGCATTATACTAAGTGAAATAAGTCAGAGAGAAAAAGATAAATACTGTATGATATCACTTATATGTGGAATCTAAAAAATACAACAAAGTAGTGAATACAACAAAAAAGAAGCAGACACATACAGAGAACAAACTAGTGGTTGAGGGGGGAAGGGCAGTATAAGAGTGGGGGAATGGGAGGTACAAATTATTGGGTTTAAGATGGGCTCAGGGATGTACTGTACAACATGGGGAATATAGCTGATATTTTGTAATAACTATAAATGGAAAGTAACCTTTAAAAATTGTATAAAAAATTCAAAATTTAAAAATACTATTGGAGAAATAAAAGTATTTTTAGCATTTTAACTACACCCTTACCCACCCCCTAACACACACATCATTGTAGTGGTTAAAAACAAGCAAGGACTTTGGAGTCAAGGAGACCTGGCTCTGAATTCTGCTTCTCCAATGTCCTAGCTGAGTGGCCTTGGGCATTAACTCCGTATCTATAAAATGGAGTTAAGAGTGTTGCTCGGAGGATTCAATGAGAGTCTGTGTAAAGTGCATGGCATACAATAAAAGCTTAACACCACTGCCATTAATATTGGTACACTCTGACAGAAGGAGAGGAGCCTGTCTCATGGTTTCAGGAAAGAATTGCACATTTGTGTTTGTTTTGTTTTGTTTGGCCACACTGCACGGCATGCAGGACCTTAGTTCCCCGACCAGGGATCGAACCCGTGCCTCAGGCAGTGGTAGCTCAGTGTCTTAACCACTGGACCCCCAGGGAAGTCCCAAGAATTGCACATTTGTGAACTGCAGACACCCCACTATCCTGTTTCTGGAGCTGTCTGTGCAATTTTGCTGGAGTCTTCAAAAATCTACTCTGACTGTTCTGTTTGGTATAAGGTGGAGACCGCCCCACTCAGTTCCAATCCACAGTGATGGCTGGACTGCCTCAGGCAAGGACAACGGTAAACTAATATCAGGTAGAGCAAGCAGAAAGCTGTCAGATCAAGTGACAAGACATGGAGAAGAAACACACACATGTTTAAATGTCAAAGAGTCCCAGTGACAAATATATCTGAGTTTATGCAATTACATTTTTTTCCCCCTAGAGCAGAGAATGAAAAATAGAATGTTAGGGTGGGAAGTAACTTTAGAGATCATCTAATCCTACAGCTTTGTTTAACCAATGATTTCTTTCAGAGAATATTTTTTGGAGGTCCTACTGTGTGCCAGGTATGTGCTGGGTGCTAAGGGTAGGACAGGGGAACACGAGAGCCTTATCCCCTTTGGGGGTCTATAGGATTCCGTGGAGAAAGCTACAGCCCAGGGAGCTTAAATAACTTGTTAGAATCAAGGAATTTTTCTTCCTGTATTTTTCTATACCTTCTACATTTTCCACATTTACATTTTCTATTTCCTTCTACATTATTCCAAATGGAATAATGGAAAACATTATTATATTTAACTGTGTGTATATATTAACTTTGCTAGTCACACACAGCTAACAAGACAAAGAACTGATGTCAGTAAGTGGGTTACTCCTGAGTCTCTACCAGAGCGGTATAAGTCCTACTCTCAAAGCCTGGTGCCTGCATCAGAATCCGCTAATGAGCTTTACTGAAAATGCAGATTCCATGTCCACTCCTCCCCTACAGGGTTCCCTACGTTAGAAACCTGCTCAACAAGGGGACTGTGATACCCACTAAACTTTGATAATGAATGCCTACTAGGATGATTCTCATGTAGCAAAGAAAGCAGCAATGATTTTTCTAAAAAATTGGCCCCAGGAATTTAATGAATTAAGTTCATGAAAACAAAGACATTTATCTCTTATTGGAATAAAGTCAACTCCTCCCGTTTTTTCCTCTAGTGCCACAGCTAATTGCATCCATTATGTGTTTTTAACGGGCGCTATAAATCAGTGTGCCCGTGGAGAGGGGGTAGAGGTACGAGGGAGGGGCAGTCTCCACGTCACAAAATGGAATACAAAACAAGCGGCACATTTCCTCGGAGCAAGCAGCCCAAAGCTCTCCTTTCTGTGCGCTTCTCCCTTCCCGAATGCTAGTCTCCTCTCCCAGCCACCCTGCTTGCCCTGACAACATTTTGGGGTCCTACAAATCACAGCCCTGTCCTAGTTCTTGAGCAGGCAGCCTTTACACTGCCCAGCCTTAGGGTCCTCAGCATTTACAACCTCTCTCTTTTGCAGGTTATCATCCTCTGTCAGATCTGAAATTAAAACAACCAGAAACACGTCAGGTGAGTGGCTGGGAGAGACATTTGGCTGTTTACGAGAAATATCCCATGACATCTGACGCAAAACGTTAGGATGCCTCTGCCAGCGCCCAGGTTCCCCTTCCGAGGGCAAGCTGATTAGTGTGTGGCTCCAACCGATGTTTATCCTCTCTGGCTCCGTGGCGAACGCCATTGGAAAATCCTGGTTCACTTGATGCCTGGTCGCCTGGTACATTCAGATTCATCCAGTTAGGATACCCAGTTTAAGACAGAATGGATTTTCGCGAGCTCCGTAGACTGATTGGGTTTTACACACATGCACAGAAAGATCTGATTTCCTCTGTGGGATTTATGGCAGGGGAAAAGAGGTAATTAAATTAATTTCTGCTCTGGTTTCTAGGCTTTCCTTTCTGTTCTTTCTCCTGCTACTCTTGTTGTTGTTGTTTAAAAAAGTAGGCTTGCATGGATGAAAATGAATTTAATAACTAGCAGCAGTTGGTTTAAGTTTGGGAGCTGGGTTCCACTATGACTTTTTTTCTTGTTCTTTGCTCCATGCTCTGAATGGTTTGGGGAAGCTAATGAGGACAATCTTGTGTCCTGTGGGGTGTGTGTGTGTGAGGTGACATGGCTGTCCACATGGCTAGGGAGAGATGTTCACACCAGGAAAGGTGGCCAAATCCAGGCTTTCTGGAAGGAAACCTACTCTGATATTTGATAAGGAGATTAAACCAGAGTACACTTCCCCTTTCTCCAGTCACCACTCATGCCTCTTGCCTTTCTTTTCTGATTTCTGTTTTTTCCATCACTCAGTTATCTTCTCATCTCCCCACTCCACAGCAAGGTTCTGCTGCAGCAAGGGGAACGGTAGGGCAGAAAGAGGCTGAAACAGAGAACGGTGCTGGTAAGAAGATCGACAGTGACAGTGAAAATGATCAAGACTCGGTCTGCCAAGTTTGCAGGTTCCTACTCCATTCACTCCTGCTTCCCAAGCCGAGGCCCATTGATTCATCCATGACTTTTAAAGGGAGGACTTCTCTTGCTAAAGAGACCCCTGAGAGATTTAGAAATTCAACGGAAACAAAACAAAACAAAACCACTAAGCACTTGACTTCTCTCCCAAAGGACCGGGGAGCCTGCCAATTCCCCAGCAATGCCAGTGCTAAGCATTTTCCTAGCATCAACATTAAATCCCCTTTTTGCTTTTCTCTTGTAAAGTGTGTTTACAACTGACCATTATGGGAAACATGACAGATGTATTCTGGCCCCGTTTAAAATAATAAGACTAATAATGATACCGTTTACTGCCCAGAGGCTCAGTTTCTGAATGCCTATATGCAGAACGAAGAGTTGGAGAGCTGAAATATTCACCAGTAAGTGTAGTCAGCTGCTGATCTATATGCCCCAACCCAGTCCAGTGCCGAAAGTCTTAGCACAGATTTCCCAAGATTAATACCTCGGCCTCCTAGCAACTTTGAAAATCCATCTCCGGCTCTGGTCCTGGCAGGGGTGCAGGAGAATGTGCGGATCCCACCACTCCTTAGAGCAAGGCCCTTTTAGGTTGGGAGAAAGCAGGCCCAAGGAAGGAGGGCTACCCTCCTCTACCATCCTGGCCCCAAGTTGTAAGGGAGGATAGCAGAAAAGGAGCCCTCTATCCCCTCACCACTTCTGGCTCATTCTACCTCACACCAGTTCTTAATCTCCCAGGACGGGCTAGATTGATCCAGCTGGGTTTTCTCTACCGAAAGGTACTGCGTTTCCTCCAACCAACGCTATTGCGTAGAGATCAGTCCCAAAAGGTGGTGGCTGAGGGCTCCACCAGCGGATGGGTTATGAGGCAGGTGGCCCCAGCAGAACAGACAGGTTGGAATAAGTTACCACACCACCTCGGATTCCCGCACTCCCACACACCTGGCTGCCGTTAGTGCGCAGAACTGCGTCGTTCCAACGCGCTCCTTTGCCTACTCTGGAGAAAGGAGCGCAACAGTTTTGAGTGAATTGCCAATGCCTCTCCCCGAGATAGCAGCGCTTAGACGGACAAGCAGGGAGCAGAGAGCCTGCCCTCCTCCCTGCGGGTACGCTGCCAGAGTGGCGCTTGATCCTTAGTTAAAAAAAGTCGGAGAGACATGGCTCAGCCCTGTGTTTGCAGGAGAAAGCAGACTCGATGATTGCTGGTGAAGGCCCCATGCGTCCAGCTCTGCCTGGACTATGGGACTCCCCAGCCTATGGGGGCTGCGGCGCCTGTCCTCAAGGACGTGTTCGCAACTCCAGCTTTTTCCCAGTCCTCAGCTGGGGTAGGCTGGCTGAAGGATTGAGGAAATTGGTGGAGTGGGTTGATTCCATCCTCCTGCCGAATTCAGATTGAACTGAAAGGAAAAAATTTCCCTGACCTGGGAAGCAACGGTCAGGCGGTGAAACTGACCTTCATGACACTGACCAGAGATAAACCTCTTGGCAAGGAACAGTTCGGCACACAATTGATCAATCAGTTGGGGACCAGCGGCTACATGCAACCCAGCACCACGAAACTTACCAGGGTGCACTTAACGAAAAAACCTGATATGCCTAAAACAGACTGGTGCACAACGGAACACTGTTAACCGACCACCTGAAACTAATGGCTGTGAGGCTGCCCTGAATGAAATTGCCTGAAAGGAAACTGACTGGGTGAAAGGAACCAGAATGAAATCCACCTGCCTGCTAACACGCCACTAAACCACGGCAAGGGACTGCAGCAGGGAAGCTGAAGAGGGCGGCAGGGTGGAGCCGGGAAGGGGCTCCTCTCCCGGAGCTCCGAGAACCTGACTGGTGCTGCTGCGGGGACTCGACAGGGACTGGGGAGGGGGGTTTGTCCAGTGCTTTTTAATTTACGACCGCCGCGCCCCAAGCCATCCCATAAATTTGGGGACCGTTTTCACCAAAGCTGTGAGTTACGATTTTTCAAATAAATACATTTTCCAATCAGACGGGGCTCTGTTTAGGTTGAACGCGTCCTGAAGCAGACATCTCTCTGCCCGGAAAATACACAGAGGAGGAAGCGGAGCCGGGACGAAGCTCAGACGACATAAAAACTTGTGTAAACACGTTGTCATTTACGGACTTAAGAAGAGAAAGGGAATGGGGGAGGAAAATGTTTAATTCTCTCTTGAATCCTCAGGTCCCAGAGCCGAGGGAAAATTTAATATTCTTTTTCCATAAGCTTGATTTGTGTTATGCATTATACAACGGGCAGCATCAGGTTTACCTTAAGCAGATTTTGTAATTTTGAGGCTGTTACAAACCTAAGAACGGACCGGGTTGCACCACTCACCTCCCCCCCACCCCCACCCCCCCGCCGCCATGCACACATACCTACAATCTCTCTCTCTTAGGTTTTCTTTAGGAAAGAACTTGGGGGAGATAAACCAGAAGGGATTATTTCAGCAGGAGGGTCTTCGATTTCTAGCTGTGTGCCCCATCCTCTAGGCCTGCTTGCCACCTTTAAAACAAGGGGGGCTGGGACTACGAATCAGAGCTCCCCCCCCCACACACACACAATATCATTCACACATAATTCTGTGCACAGTTGGAGGAAGCTCAGGGATTCCCGAAGCTAAACGGTAGAGAATGGCATATCAGCTTGTGGCTTGGACCCTCTCTGGCTAGTCCACTCCTCATCCCAGGAAAGGGGGAAATAGGGGAAGACAGAGGCTGCCGTGGAGCCCAGGTCTCCACTAGGTGTCTGGGCTCTAGCTGCGTCTCTGCCACCCATTGGCTGTGTCCTTAGGGAAGCCCCTTCCCCTCCTCCCTAGGCCGGTTCCTCTGTAGGTCCTAACACGAAATCTCAGCCGACTTGCTACTCTCACGTACTGGCGAAGGCAGGGAGGCCTCTCACCCCACGAGCTTCTAGGGGAAATCGACCCACTTTCTGTCTCTTCCCTGCCCTGACTGTCCCCCAAACCCCCAGCCCCGCCCAGGCTTTCCCGGCCCCGGGGAGCAGGTTGGGCCAGATTGGAAAATCCTAGACACTCTAGATGCTGCAGAGAGATGTTTAAGGGATTTGCGCGCTCAAGCCGCGGGGTAAATGGCCCGCGGGCTGATTTATGGCGCGTTACTGCGCGACGCGATTCCCCAAGACAGCGAGAATATTTTACACCGCGCTAATATAAACAGGCGGCCGGCCGGGTCCTTTTTATGGAGTTCCTGTAATTACCCGGGCCCTGACAGCTCCTTGATTTACGGCCCTATTTAGATAAGGGGTCCGGTGCGGGGATTGCTGGTGGCGTCAAGGTCACGGGACGCGGCGGGAGAAGGTTTTGCGGTAGGCGCCGCGGCACGGGTTCTCCCAGGCCTGCCGGTCCTGGGGGCGGGAGTGAGGGGAGGAGCGGGGCAGGCTGGAGAGGGACCCCGAGGCGTCCGAGGCTTGAGTACAGCCAGTCCACTGTACAGATGGGACAAGTGAGTCCTGCAGGAGGCAGGAACTACACCCCCAATCCATACAGCAAAGGAAATGCGGGTGGGTGGGATCTGGAACTGGAATTCAGGTCTCTGGCAACATAATCCCTCCGCACCTGGCGATGCTCGGTCTCCCCCATCTCCAGCCTCCTGACAGTAGGGTTTTGTAGGGGCGGTGGGGAAAGAAGAGGACTCGATGCAGTCCGAAACGGGAGCGGTCAGATCAGAACAGAACACTGCAAAGGGGATGCCTGGATTCCCTCCCTATCCAGGGCTATGTAGTCACGACTCATGTAACTCCATTTCTTCCCCTGTGGAATTAATATTCCTGAAAACAGAGCCACCATTTATCCAGGTTTACTGTCACTGTGCTAAGAGCTTCACCTATATAATTTCGCTTAATCTTAAACCAGCCCTCTGCGGCGGGTGTTACTGCACCCTAATTTACAGAGGAGGGAAACGAGGATGCGAAGGTTCACACAGGGCAGAATGCCAGTGCTGAGTTTCAGTCCCGGTGGGTGGGCGCGATTCTTCCGCGAGGCTCTCTTAAACACTCCCTTAATACAAAGTTTTAACCTCTATGTGCTTAAGAGCCTGTAAAATGGGGTGAGGGTGCTGGCCCGACCTCACTAGCATAACTGGAGGAAGAAGCGTTCATTTACAAATGCTCGGAGCGCCAGACCTTGTGAAGGCGCAGTCCCCACAAGCACCTCGGGATGTGGGTCCGGAGGGGAGGTAGTGGGATTTGAGACTGGTAGATAGGACGCCCCGCCCCACCCCAGAGTCCCAGATTCCTGTTCCTTAGTCTGTTTTCGTGGGCCTGGGCAGGCTAGAGTCTTCAGGCCCCAGAGCCAAGTGCGAAGTCCCAGAGCTGGGAGAGAGGAACCAGAGGGGAGCCGTGCAACAGCCCTGAGCTGGGAATTACAGAACTCCATACTATCAGTCCCCGTTTTTCTGAAAATGGGGGAAACTGAGGCTCAGAGAGGGAAAGGAACACAGTGAGATGCTAGGTAGAGCCAGAACTCAAGGCACATCTCTTGCCTCTCAGCTTAGAAACATTTCGACCAAACTCCTGGGACCCAGACCTCCCACACCATATAGCCTGGGAAGGAGAGAGAGAACATCGTTACTGGGTTCCCACTGTTGTTCCAATGCACCTGAGCCACGCTGGACTTAAAAGCACACTGGGGTCTTTCAGAAGGCCGGGTCTGGAGCCTAGGCGCCTCGTGTTCTACACAGGCCATCTCCCTGGCGTCCAACCCACTGGAGGCTTCCCAGCCTGGAGCCCCAGTGGTCCTCGAGGGCCAGGCTCCCACAGCAGGTACTGTTTGGAGGACTACTTAGACTCCGTGACTCTGGGTGGAGAGCAGTGCTTTCTGGGGCCCAGGGGACTGCCAGCACCCTGCTCTTTAACCACCCACGGGGGACTGTCGGGGGATCTGGGGGCCCTCAAGGCTGCTCATGGGACTGGGGTTCATCATCCAGTACTGATAATGCGTTCCCTACCACACTAAGCAGGCTGGATATTTGGAGGGTCTCTATGGGCCCTGAGTGATCTGTGTAACCCTGGAAAACTCTTGGGACACGAGGGTGGGTGCTGGAGCTGTGAGTGTGTGAGCATGTGGGTCACTGCACGTACCCGTGCTCCTCGTTCATGGGGGTGGGGTATGTGATATTGTGCATACTATTGTTTCAACTTCATCTCCAGGGCTTGTGATTGTGACTACTGTAGGTAAGACAGAATGGATTTCAACTTGTCTGAGTGTTTGGAATTTGTGTGCCTGTGTGTAATGGGCGCACATGTGAAAACTTGTACTTCTGAGCACCTGTGCATATACTGTAGTAATTGTGGCTGTGTACTTGAGTGTGTTTGTGGGAACTGAGAACACATGAAATGTGGAATGGGGTTTTCAGAAGTCTGTGCTGTGAATACAACTGTGGGACACTGTAAGAAACTGACACAAACTGGTTGGACCTGTGCACAAGTGTGACAGTAAAGAGTATGTGTCAAGCCCTGCAGCTGTGATATTTGTGTAGAATTGATGTTTTTCTGCTGTGATGGTATCTGTATGCATGCCTGCATGGAGGGTTGGGAGTGGCTCAGAGCTGTAACACATCTGAAGCGAGGTGTGTTCCCTGTGGGTGACAGAGAGATAACGTGTAAAATCCTAGGAATGCACGAATATTGAAATGCCGTGTGTCGCATGGGTGTAAATAGGTTACCGGGAGAATACACATATGTTGTGGCGTCTGCACGAATGCATGGACTTTCATGTATGCCCGTGATTTTTTGTGAGGCCGTGTACATATATATGTGTATGTGTAATTGTGGGCCTGAGGGTCTGCCGGTGGAAATCCTGCCGGACTAGGACCACGGCTGGATGTGCGTCGAGGATTGAGGTCCTTTTCCACAGAGTAATTACTGTCTCTGCCCGCACACCGGCACTCCCGAGAGCCTCCAGGCCAGGGAGGCGCGGGACCCCGCGGAGCCGCGGCTCAACCGGGCGCCGGGTGCTCCCTCCCCGCGAGCCTCCGGCTCCGCGCTCGGCCCAACCCCAGCGCTGCTGGCGCCAGACGCCCGGGAGAGCAGCGGGTTTCCAGCCGCCTCAGGCAGGAAACAAGGACCTCCCTCCCCCCACGCACCTCTAGGGCCCACAGCCCAGCCGAGTTCCCACATGGGGAAACGGCTCTGGACTAAGCATTTGTTGGCTTCGCCCTCGCAGTGTCGTCGCCCCTCCGCCCGCCGCCATCTATTTATTCCCTGTACGGGAGGGGAAAACCGCATACCCACTGGCTACCCGACCCCCAAGGAAAATTGTTCATCTTCTCTGGGCCTCACTGTTCCCATCTGTAAAATGAGTTGACCTTTCTCCCCCTGCCTTTGGGCTGCTAAGTGTGCCAGGCACACAGCGGGGGTCAGTAAATACTTGTTGAAGAAATGGGTAAAGGAATGAATTTGCCCTCTAAAAAGAGCAGTCATGGGGGCTTCCCTCGTGGCGCAGTGGTTAAGAAACCGCCTGCCAATGCAGGGGACACGGGTTTGAGCCCTGGTCTAGGAAGATCCCACATGCCGCGGAGCAACTACACCCGTGCGCCACAACTGCTGAGCCTGTGCTCTAGAGCCCGTGAGCCACAGCAGCTGAGCCTGCGTGCCACAAGAGAAGCCACCGCAATGAGGAGCCCGGGCACCGCAACAAAGAGTAGCCCCCGCTGGCCGCAACTAGAGAAAGCCCTCGTGCAACAACGAAAACCCAACACAGCCAAAAATAAAAATCAATTTAAAAAGAGCAGTATGTATTTCTTTTCTCCTTTCACCCTCGCCTCCACATTGCTTTTGAGAGAAGGGCACACTCCCTCAGCTTCCCTATCTGTAAAATCTAGGTGAAGGCCTTTTTGCTCCATGATTCTAGATTCCTTTTCTTGGGCCCATGGGGAGGGGTGGCAGACGCTGTCCTGGGCGTTGACAGGCCACATAGGGAAGGGGCTTGGCTGGGAAAGGCTGGTGAGGATGGAGGGACCCAGGTATGAGGACATCAGCTGGGAAGCTACCCATCGGGAGGTAAGACAGAGAACTCCAACCGCAAGCGCTGCCACCCTGGGATTCCCAGGTCCCAATGCCAGCCCAGAGAAAGGCCCCCGCGGACAGAATCCAACAAGCGTAAGGGCCCTAGCCGGGAGTGGAAATAGCGGACGTCTGCGCGGCCAGGACCGCGGCATCTCTACGCCAGTGGGTGTGAAATGCCAGGTTTCTCCGGCTGCGTGAGCCTCTCGGAGAGTGTGGAGGTCGTGGTCTCCTCGGTGTGTGTTTACCGCCAAACGCTGACTTCTCGCAGTGTGACCTTTGGCGCCGAGAATCGAACATTCTCAAGCTGTGATAACCTGCATGGGGTGGCCCAACGTAGCCGAGCTCTGGGCTCTCCGTTGAAGCCCCGCGGGAAGGAGGCTGCCCCTGCATCAGCCTGGCTGGCCTTTGGACTGGATCAGGCGCCCAGGAGGCGAGAAGAGTGGACCTCAAGCTCTGGAGCCCGGAACAAACCAGTAAATGCCTGTGGGCTTGGAGCCCTCATCCCCCTACTCGCCACCCCTCTCATTCCACCTCCAGTCCCCGGCTTCTTCCCCAGTGGGTGGCCGCCTGCGCCGTAGAGGACAAGACTTGGCCAGAGTTGGCGGGGGCTCTACCGAGTGCAGGACCTGCTGCAGTCCCGCAGAATGGGCCGGTGACTAAGGACTGGGGGTGCTTAGGGAACAACATTGGGGGCCTATCTTGCCTCCAACAGCGGTCTCTCCTTTTCTGGCTCTGAGACCAAGTAGAGCAGATGCCGCTCAGGACTGGGAACCTCTGGAATTTCTATTTTGGATTCTGGAAAGTCTAGAAACAAGAACCTTTCTCTTTTTTTGCACCTCAGTTTCCTTATCTGTAAAATCTAGGTGAAGGCCTTTTCTCTCCATGATTCTAGATTCCTTTTCTTGGGCCCACGGGGAGGGGGGTGACAGACGCCGTCCTGGGCGTTGACAGGCCCGTGTCTCAAGTACTAGCCCCCGTCTCCCCCACAAGTCGGGAACTGGGGGGGGGGGAGGGGCGGAGGCGGGGCCGCCTCCCTGTCCCCGCAGGCGGCCTGAGTCGAGTAGCGCTAGCTGAGCTTAAAACCAGGGACGGCCATCCCCCTTTCCTCCTCCCCGCCCCCCTGCCATTGGCTCCAGGGAGAGGTTGACATCAAAGCCCCAGGCTTATATAAGCCAGACCCTGAAGGGGAGGCCGCAGAAGGGTTAAACAGGTCTCTCGGCATCCTCGTCCTCGCCTGCAACAGAAGCCGACCAGAAGACGGGCTGCGGGTGTCATCTTCAGCCTTGCCCCAGAATCTCTCAAAGCCAGTGCCCACCAGAGCGCCGCCCCAGAGCCCACGGGTGGCCCCGGCTGTCTCTGGGGCGCATGGGGCGGCGCTAATCGGGCTGGCGGCGCAGGCCAGGGGCCGCTCCAACATGAACCTCGTGGGCAGCTACGCACACCATCACCACCATCACCATCATCACCACCCTCACCCCGCGCACCCCATGCTCCACGAGCCCTTCCTCTTCGGCCCTGCCTCGCGCTGTCACCAGGAGCGGCCCTACTTCCAGAGCTGGCTGCTGAGCCCCGCTGACGCTGCCCCGGACTTCCCCGCAGGCGGGCCAGCGCCCGCAGCCGCTGCAGCCGCCGCCTCCTACGGTCCAGACGCCAGGGCCGGCCAGAGCCCCGGGCGGCTGGAGACGCTCGGCGGCCGCCTGGGCCGGCGGAAAGGCTCAGGACCCAAGAAGGAGCGGAGACGCACAGAGAGCATTAACAGCGCGTTCGCCGAGCTGCGCGAGTGCATCCCCAATGTCCCGGCTGACACCAAGCTCTCCAAGATCAAGACTCTGCGCTTGGCCACCAGCTACATCGCCTACCTGATGGACGTGCTGGCCAAGGACGCACAGGCCGGCGACCCCGAGGCCTTCAAGGCCGAACTCAAGAAGGCGGATGGCGGTCGTGAGAGCAAGCGGAAAAGAGAGCTGGTAAGTCCGGGTCCCGTACGCTCTAGCCAAGGGCGCGGGCGCGGTGAGCATCCGTAGGCCGAGTATGCAGGGGAAGGAGTCTGCGTTGCCGTTCATGCAATTTTGAGAGACTGCGGGGAGTTCTGAGATGGTTTAAATGTGCGATTGTGTGCATGCAGGGAGGCAGATTCATATTTGAATTCATCTGTAATGTGGATAGTGTTTGTAAGGCTGTGAATGAAGACAGAATCTTACACTTTTTGGACAGGCTCATAGGATCCCTTCTAAGAATCCATTGGAAGCTTCAGACCCCGAGAAAATGCACCCACCATATATTTCACTTCCAGTTTCAAGGGGTCCTGATTCATCCCTGGGATCTCCTGGAAGCCAGGTTAAGAATGCTATAGGAGTTCGTTACTTTAATTTGCCTGAATGTGAATTGATGCATATGGGCTCCGCTGCTGTTTTCAAAGGGCCTTTGCCAGAGAGGTTGGTCTGCTTTCATCATTGTACAGACAGGGAAACTGAGGCCCAGAACGGGACAGGATGTGAAGGCCACCTACCCGAGGAGTTGTTTACTTGGGTAAAACAAGTCAGTTTATTCCCTGGAGGAGTAAACATCTGGAGGACATTTCACCGCTCCACTCCCCACGGCTGGTTCCTAGGGCCACCTTGATGGTTTTGTGTATAAACACCGACAAGCAAGTCACTCACTCCTTTTGGCTTTGGAGATCGCAATCCCTACTCGGCTTTTTTCGATCCTCTCCAGTGAGGCGACACTTCTGGAGCTCAGTTTCGCTGGCGCAGGGCTCTGGGACCTCTGAAGCAGTGACTTCCAAGCTGAGGAACTGAACTAGTTTCTCTAGATTGGTGCGCTCAGGAACACCGCGCGTTGGAGACTAGAGAGCCTCCTGGGTTTTATCTGACCCGCAGGGGCTGTGGTAAACTAGGGAAGTCACCTGAGGAGACTGGGAAAGACCGTGGTCATCGAGTCTCTAAACCGCCGCCCTGGGCTGGAGGACATGCAGGCCCGGGCGACGCCCTCGTTGGAAGTAGTTATTGGGCGTCTCCCCACTCCCTGCACTTTGCCGCCTCCTTCAAGTAGCAGGGAAGGGGGATGCTAAGCCAGGTCGACTCCCCCGCTCATTCGTGTAGCCTTCTGAGTGCCCAGAGCCGGCTGCAGAGACCCAACCCTGTATCCAAGCCCAGGCGCTATAAACTAGGTTGGAAAGTGGGATGTGTGCGGGGAGCATGTCCGCGAGTGAGGAAGCTGTTGATTCCCACCCCTCCCATTCCAACCCCTGCTGTCTCCCTTCGGTGCCATAAAGCCAAACCTAAGAGCATTCGTTCCACCAGCCGCAGAAAATTCTCACTACCAAACCCCCAGAAGCTGCCCAGCCCATCCCGGGCCCCCCCAACCCCGCCCCGGGAACTCGGGCACATAAAGGCGAATTTATGAGCCTGTTTGCCTATTTCACAAACAGAAATTCGTCACTTATTTAAAGGCTCCCAGTTACTGCTCCCAACGCCTTTTACCCCACCCCCACTTTTACCCCACGCCTGGGCGAGCGGAGCAGAAACATTTAAACCTGTCTCTCTCGCCTCTTTTCTTGTGTGTGTCCTCTGGCAGCAGCAGCACGAAGGCTTTCCTCCTGCCCTGGGCCCAGGTGAGAAGAGGATTAAAGGGCGCACAGGTTGGCCGCAGCAAGTTTGGGCGCTGGAGTTAAACCAGTGAGCCGAGGCCTGCGCCGAGGACCCCGCCACGGCTGCTCGACCCCGGAGCCCCGGGAGCAGAGGAAGGCGGAGGCGAGCGCCAGGCTCTGGGTGCCAGGGGCTTATGGGGAGCATCCCGCCTGGCCTCTGCTGGGGCGCTGGCAGGTCGCTGGGCTGCATCTACACATTTGGATCGCACGTGCAATGTCATTTGAAATTGTTTTTAATGCGTGAAGAGAAAGAGAAATATATATATAAAACCCCCACCCCTGCAACCGAGAGGGAGGCTCGTGGCTGCACGACTCGAAAAGGAAGGACTGCGGGACCCAAGCGCGCTAAGACGTACCCTTCCAACCCTTCTGGGGCGAGTTTAGAACCCCTGACGCCTTCCTCACTACACTGTCTGCCTGTCTTTCTCGCCCCCCTGTCGGCTTCGCGTCAAAACCCTCCTCGAGCTCTCCTCCCTAATTAAAATGCAATAAGAGGAATCAATCGTTTTCTGCCAGGGAAAGAGAACCAAACCAGGAAGATGGAGGGCTGCCTTTGTTGTTGTCCTCCCTCAAACAGTGGTGTTTTTTATTTTATTTTATTTTTGTCGCTGCACTTCCTACTTAGTTCCAAGGGAAATGGCTCTTTCTTTACCTCTCTTTCCTTCCTTCTTGCGTTCTTTTGTTTTTTCTTCTTGCTTTTCTTCCTTTCTCTTTCTTTCTTTTTCTTCCTTTTCGTTCTTCCTTCCTTTGTAAATAAAAACTTTTCCCTTTGTTGAAAAGTTTTTATGTATTAAACTACCTACCATGCCTGCTGCGCTCAGGTGTTTTGTTTATCCCCCGTCCTCACCCTTTTTCTACCTCAAATCTATATGACCACTCACTGCCCCCTCCCTTTGCAAAGCAGTATCTATGCTCTTGACTAATAAAACATTTTCTGAAATCAGCAGAAGCCTGTGTGGTATCTTGGCGAGTATCCCCACCCCGCTCCATCGTTTCTGCTAGTTAGAGCACCTCCTGTTCTACTTCTCTTTTGATAAATGCCAAGCCAAACTGCAAATCAAATCAAGGGAAGGGGGCAGATAAAGGACTCCTGGAACAAAGAGTAGAGTTCTCCTTAGAAGATAATGGGGCGGGGGCGGGGACAGGATAGATTTAATGAACCCACAGAACAGAAGACTGGAAACGAATTAGGTCCAGAGGGGGATGAGCTAGGACTTTTGTGGGTCAGCATTTGGGCCTGTCTGTGGGTTAGTAGGCACATCGGTGTCTGCAGGCCGCGGTTTGGGGTTATTGGGAAGGGGGTCTGTCACACAAACGAAGGACAACGCGAGGGCAGGGTAGCTCGGAACAGGGGAATGCCCTCGGGAATACTTTCGCGTATGTGAAATTCTGAAACTGCAGTTGCACGTGTCATGGTGCAGGAACTCACACGGAGCCCCGTGGCTGAGCGGGGGCCAACGAGGGGCTGCGGAGCACAGTCCCAGCACGCGGTAAGGACTCGGCAAGGCGCAGCAGCTATGATTTTATACATGAGTGAAAGAAGCGTGTGAGTGCTTATGGTCAAAGTGAGACGTTTAGGTTTCTCTCTAGCAACAAAGCACTCAAGTATCTGTGAGAGTATATAGATTTTGTGCAAAGGGATGGGGGGGCGGTATGTGCAGGCTAATTCGGGCACTTAAGAAATGTACGGAGAGCAGTTTCCGAGCCTCCACGTGCGCACCCATGGCTAGGTGTAGGGGTGAATAAAAGCGGGTGCATTTGTCAAGGTGCGGGTGCGTGCTGGGCTGAACTGGGGCGGGCAAATGCAGGCGTTTCTGTGTCCCTGAATAACAGCGTACGGACAACCAGTGTGGTTTGTGCGCAACCGTGTGCGAGGCTCTAGGCTAAGCGCTTTTATGTCTCCTAACAGCTCGCACGATCGTCCGAGGGAGCTCGTGGTCTGCGGTGCCTGCACGGCCCCCGGAGCGCGCTGCGAGCGAGGCGTTAGGACGCGCGCGGGTCTCTCGGCGCTTTCTCGCTCCACATCCGGAGCTGGAGGCCCGGGCTTGGGGCCGAGAAAGGAGACCCTTCGCAGCTCCGGGGCCAGGCGTGCCCCAGGCGCCTCGTCCCGGCATCGGGGTGAATATGGGGCCCCATTAGTTTGGGCTGTAAACACCGTGGCAGTGCTGAGCGGCCACGCGGGCCTTTCCGGACGCGAAGGAGTTAATAAAAGGTGTTTTATGGGCGCGAGGAAACGGCGGCGGAGGTATGAGCTTCTCTCTACTCTGACGCCCTACTTCTTCCTTTTTTCCCTCTCGCCACCCGCCGCCAGATCAAACAGGCCCGCGATTTAACTAGGGCAACACCTCACGGTAATGAGCAGTCCTGGCACACCCCTCCCCCGGCCTCAGTACCCGGCCCGAGGCCCCAAGGCCTCTCCGGGAGGAGCAGAAAAGAAAAATCGACTTTTCCTTTTTTCATTTTATTTCCAAGAGCTGGGAAGCTCCTAAGAAATCCGGAGAAACAGACCCAGGGAGCAAGCCGACTGAGGTGACCCAGCCCGGAGGGGGCCTTTCCTAGATTTGAACCCAGGACTCCAGTTTAGTTTACAGACCATTTTCTGCCTAAACACAGAGCACGCCGCCCGCGACTATTTTTAGCACCACGAAGTATCCCAGGCACGGGAAGAATGCGCACCCGGGTCTTGCTTTCTTGTAGCCCCGGCCAGTGAGAGGAGAGAGGGGTACCGAGGGGTACCGCCCGTGGCAGCCACAGCCAAGTTTGGCATGTGAACAGGCCTCCTCCGAAAACACCATCCTGCCGGGCGCAAACCCTCTTGGAGAAGACGGCGGAGGAACCTAACATTCGGTCCCAGCCATGTCTGCTCCTGATCTCAGACCTAGCACCCAGAAGCTGAGACAGGGGGCCAGTGCCCATTGAAGGGGTCACCGGGATCTCTTCCCAGTTGCCCCAAGACTGACTTCACCGCCTAGAACGCCCGTGCTACATTTCCAGCCCTCACTCCCCGACTGCAAAAGCCGAGCCCCTAGCACAGAACAGAGTCGCTCCCGGTTTCACAAACCAGTTTTCGCCAAGGGCTCCAGATTCGGGGTCCAGATCTTCTCCCGGCACCAGGCTCTAACTCCTTTCATCCGTCATTAGCTCTCCCTCCATGGAATAGCTTTAGAGCCTGCCTTTTACTTTCTTATTCTCTCCCAGGTTTCAACGCGGTTTGTCCGAAACCCACCTCTACCTGGCTGTGGCAGATGGCATCATTATTCATTTGAATTAAGGACATAACTTTTTTTTTTAATCTGGGGGGTGGGGTAATGGAATGATCACTAACTTCAAAGCAGAGTCCAGGCATTTGTTGTAAGGAAATACTAACTGATGTTACGAAGCTTTAACTAAAGGACTAGTCTACTAAAGAGTAAAAAGTATAAAGGGACCGCCAATGTGTTATAATTACAGAACTGTTTGAATAAATCCATCGGTGGGTTACTACTCAGCCCCTAGAAAAAATGTGGTAATTGATACGGAGAGTGTTCCTGATACAAGAGAGGGAAAACAAAACCCTCTCAGCTTACTAAAGCAGGCAGTGACCTGCTTTATGTAAAAATAAATACATAAATATCATTCACGGAGAAAAAGTGGAAGAATATACATCAAAACATTTACACCTCTACCTCTGAGTTGTGGGAATAAGGATCATTTTGACTTTTCCTCCTACTTAGCCATATATATATATATATATATATATATACACTACAATGAATAAGTATTACTTTTGCAATAAAAACTTAAGCTGAAATTTCCTTCTAATTTCTCCTGTGGCCAGTGTAGTTTCAGTATGCTGTTTATTCAACATACATTAATTGAGTGCCCACCTTGTGCTCGGCACTGTGGGTATAAGTAATGAATAAGAAATAATCCTAATAATTACTATCAATTAATATACAATAGTAAATATTTGTCTTGAAGCGTTTATTATTCCTTCCACACAGTAAATGTAGTCTTTTTCTCACATTTAAAACCTATAATACATGAAATAATAACAAGTTATATTTTATTAAGGAAATTTATTTACGCCCTTAGCATGTATTATTTCATTCAAGCCTCACAAGGATTGTGCGAGGTTAATACTCAGGCAGCTAAGGCTCAGAGAGGTGAAGAACTTTGTTCAAGGTCATACATAGGAGGTAAAAGGCAGGCTGGGCTTGGATGAAAGGGCAGGTCTGGCTGCCTCCAGAGACTTGGCTTTTCCCCACATCTTGGAGCACCTCCAAGTTGTGTGTGCTTGTGTGTGTGTGTGTGTGTGTGTGTGTGTGTTTACAAATACAGCCTCTCTTAGTCTGATCTTTGGTCCCCAAAGTAAGTAGAGAAAGAAAGAAGGGGGTTTGTGAAGGGATCTGGGATTCTAACTCCAGCCTTCCCCTGGAACCCTCTTCCTCTGTCCTGGATCACAGTGGATCCCATCTATAAAATGAGGAAGGGGTGGGCTCCTTGACCTCTAGGTTCTTTCCTAACTGTAAAACTGATTCTAGGAATATACTTTCTGCTGGTGAAAAACTCAGCACTTTATTCTTTGCACCAGCCTGTGATGTTTGTATAGTGCATTCACCTTTCCTTGGTACTTTCACTTCTTTGAGCACATTTTTCTCCTTATAAACTAGAAGGGAGAAGGGCAGGAATTATGCTCCCCATGGATGGAAGAAGACTCAGAGAGGGAAATGACCAGCTCAGGGTCACACAGCAGTCAAAGACTGAGTTGTCATTAGCTGGCAGTCAGCAGACTCCAGGCCCAGGGCTCTATTGGAAACGGCTCTGTATCCTTCTCTTCAGGCAACCAGCAGTGAAGCTTGTGGTCTTACTAAACCTTCATAAAAGAAACAAAGCTAAGAAATCAGCCAGTCTCATTTTTAAATGAAAAGTGACTGCTAAGAAAAACTATGCAGGCTCTAAAGTATCTGAAACCAGCCTCCTGATTTAAATCTAATTTGTTTGAAAAAAAAATTTTTTTTCAGCCAAGAGAGTTTTTACAGCTGAGCTCTCCCAAACCCATAAAAAACAAGATTTATATGGGACTTCCCTGGTGGCTCAGTGGTTGGGAATCCTCCTGGAAATGCAGGGGACATGGGTTCAATCCCTGGTCTGGGAAGATCCCACATGCTGTGGGGCAACTAAGCCCGTGTGCCACAACTACTGAGCCTGCGCTCTAGAGCCCATGAGCCACTACTACTGAGCCTGCGTGCCACAATTACTGAGCCCACGCGCCTGGAGCCCGTGCTCCACAAGAGAAGCCACTGCAATGAGAAGTCCACGCACCGCAACAAAGAGTAGCCCCCACTCACTGCAACTAGAGAAAGCCCATGCACAGAAATGAAGACCCAATGCAGACATAAATAAATAAATAAATAAATTTATATATTTTTTTAAAAAGGTTTATATGGGAAAATGTGAAAGACTCTTAACAATATTACACAGCGTCTAATGTAAGCAGACATAGACACTATATAAAAGCTCCTACAAGTGTTATTAAAACAAACAGAAATGCACATTTATCCCCACAGAATGGACAATGGAAGGCATCGGACTTTTGAGGAGTTCCAGAAGTCTATGTTCCCTGAATTGTTCAAAGCGTCCCATCACACTGGGACTTCAAAAATCCTTACCTGCCATCCAAACATTTCCCTCATTTTACAGAAGGGGAAGCTGCAGCCCACAGAGGGGAGGGACTTGCCCAAGGTCACATGGGGAGTTGTACTCTTCTTTCCCTCTTGTCTACTTAACCCCTCTCCTTCCAGCGCAGGGCATAGAACCTGACAGTGGCCAGGAGACCCTGCACAAGGTACTGAACAATTCTGAGCCTCAGTTTCCTCGTTTACAAAATGGCTGAGATCATTGCCCCAACTTCCTGGGGCCTGTGAGGGTCAAATGAGATAAGGCATGCAGAGCACTCAACATGGTGTCCACGGCAGAGCTATTTTTATTATTTTATTTAATCCTTGCAATAGCCTTGTGAGGCACTGAGGATTTATTTTGGTTTGCTTGTTTGTTTGTTTTGGAAAGATCAGCACAGAGGTTGCAGTGACCTGCCCACGGGCACATAGCCAGTGAGTGGATCCCTGGTTCAAAGCTCTTATATCCCACATCACTAAGACAAACCCAGGGGCAGGCAGGCTGAGGCAGCTGACTTTCTGAAACTGTCCAAGGCAGCACTAAGTAGCACAGTGCTCTTAATATACGAATATAGTAGTATATTTCTCTTAATGCAAGCCACCAATGGGAGCCATGTGTGTAATTACACTTTTTCTAGTAGCACATTAAAAGAATAAAGGGAAACAGGTGAATTTATTATTAAATTTAATATATCACATATTAAGTTTAATATATATTTAATATTAAACTTATTATTAATTTTTATATATTTATTTAACTCAATATGCCTAAAATTTAGTCTCAACATGTAGTCAATATAAAAATTATTATTGAGGTATTTTACATTTTTTTTCATAGTGAAATTGGGGTGTGTTTTATACATCTGTGTTTTAAAGCACATCTCAGTTTGGACCATATTTTAAGCATGCAAAAGCCAGCACACATGGCTGGTGGCTACCATTTGGACAGTGCAGGTCTAACAGATCATGTAGCAGGAATATTAAATATGGAGCTTTAGTTAGTCATATCAATAAGTAGCCACCATTTACTGAGCACTTCCTGTGTACCTGACAGCAGTGCTCAACCTATATGGACACATCTACTCATCCCAACAACCACAGAGGGTACGTGTGTAATTTATTCATGGTCACATGACTAATACGCGGCAGGCAGACCCAGACCTGGCTGTCTCCCAAACCTGCAGTTTTAGCCGCTGAGTTCCATGATTTCCAGGGACATCAGCAGGGCTGTAGGTGGGGCAGTGAGATGTGGAGTGTCCTCTGGAGTGTCCCGCTCAGTGGTGGAACCTTGGGTTCCAGATCCAAGTCTCTCATGAGTCAGGTGACCTCAGACCAATTATCCTCTTGGGCCCCAGTTTTCTAACCTCTAAGATGGGCTAACAATACCTTTCCTCACCCCACTGAACTCTTGTCGGGCAAAAAGGGGAAAAGCTCTTTTGACGGTGTTTTGAAACAGAGAATATAGCATACGAGACGGGGTGAATGTCAACAAGGAGGTTGGGACTGGCCCGCAGGCCTGTACTCACAGACAGATGAGCTTGTTAGATGGGCTGTGTGGCACTGGGCAGGTTTCTTAACCTCTCTGAGCGTTTTTCTGTAAAAAGGAAAGCAGAATAGCTTGCAGAGACATTGTGAAGATCCAATCATGATTAAATAACAAGCGGTAAGCTCATAGGCTGGCCCAGAGTAGGAAGTGGTAAACATGAGCTGTTATCACTGCTGCTGTTGTAGCATTTGGGGCCGGACTCCAGGGCCTGGTTAGGAAGCAACGGGGAATGGCAGGGAAGCTGAGCCAGCTCTGGCTCAGCGTAGTATTCTGGCAGTCCCAGGTGGGGTGTGCGAGGTGTTTGGGGGAGTGTGAGAACAGTTAGTGTGGTGGAAAAAGCACTAGGCCCACCGGTCAGGAGAAGGGGGTTCAGCCTGCTCTGTGACTTTGGGCACTTCCTGGCTCCCACTGGACCTTGTTGTCATCTGTAAAATGAGGGGTTGGGACCAGAGATCTAAGTCGCTTTCTGCTTTGACTGTCCAGATTTTTACAGTGGTATGAATCAAGGCATTCACCAAACACAGCAGCTTGTGAGGGGGACAGAAAATAGCCCTGAGCCTTCCTTCCCAGGTGGCCTGGGGTTGCCACTGACTAAGGGGAGGGCGCCACCTGGTGGCCACTCTCCCTCCTCTGAGTTCAATGTAGAGAATCAGCCAAGATTCTCTCCCCTATGCAGTGACCCTAGAGCCCCAGGGCACACTTTTTCTAACTTCCGTTGGTAGTTGATGAGAGCAGAGAGGGGACCCAGAAAGTTCACAGAGCCAGGAGTCCTGGGCATGAGGCTAACTCCCGAGGGACATTAGGGTTTTGCAATCCAAGATCCCCTAAAGTGCCTTGGGGCAGGGGTCTGTGCTTCCCTACTATGTAAAGTCTAAAATGCATCATATATGTATGTTTTTTTTTCCTTTCTTTTTCTTTGGATAGGAGCTACTGAACAAAACATAATCTTCTCTTCGTAACTCGGAATCCTTCTGTCACTATTGCTTTGGGCTAATGGAATGCAGAGGGTTGTTTCCCCCTAAATACCCTAGACTGCTGGGATCCTGAGTTTTTCTAACTGCTTTTACTACTCTTCCATCTCCCCCACACAGCCAATATTCTACTTCCTTCTGTGGTAGAGGTTGCATGATGCAATGGAGGGGTCAGACTGACATGGGTTCAAATTCTGGCTCATTATAAGGCCCTGGGTAAGCTATTTAACTTTTCTGAGCCTCAGTTACCCCATCTGAAAACTAGGGATGATAACAGCTTCTCTGCAAGTTTGTGTGAGGATTACAACCATGCACATAAGTATTCTAGCCCAGTGTCCAGCACCTAGTAGGTGTTTAACAAATAAAAGCTACCATTGCTGCAGGTATGTCATCCTGACCACTTTTCCATGTTCAGCTTTGGAAATATTACTGGATAGAAACATGAATAGTATGCATTTGAAGATGACATTAGCAACCACAAAGAAAACATCCTTATCATTGAAAATGTCAGGGCCTCCTTGGACTGTTTAAACTGGCTCAGTCAAGTTCAGCTTCCCCCAGCTGAGCTGTGGCCTCTCCCGTTGCGGAGCACAGGCTCCGGACCATGGCTCACGGGCCCAGCCACTCTGCAGCACGTGGGATCTTCCTGGACCGGGGCACGAACCCATGTCCTCTGCATCGGCAGGCGGACTCCCAACCACTGTGCCACCAGGGAAGCCCAGTCCTCATTCTTTGGGCGGTGCTGAGCTTCATCAGGTGATGTCACTCCAGGCGGTTGCTTCTTGACATGGCTGGGTCTGACCCCTGCTCCTTGGACTGCACTGCTCCTTGGGGCTCGGCCACTCTTGCACACCCCCTGTCTCCTGAGCACGTTGCTCAGAGGGGTCTGGCTGGGCACGGGTGTCCTCCCTCTGCTCACTTAGCAGAGTCTAACCTTGCTGATGGCCATGAGCCCTCAGGAAGTCTCATTAGCTGCCCCAGCTTAATTAAGCTCATTACATTTGCTAAGCCTCACTGGCTTCTCCAAGACGGCAGAGCTCATTACGCTTGGCTCCTTCATCAGAACTCAGGGGCTCCAAGGCTTCCTCGTGGACCCTAAGATTTCAGCAGTGGAAGGACTGCCTTCCACCCCTGTCTAGGTATGAACTCCTCTGAAATTCCCAGCTCCTGGAGGGCAGAGTCCATTTCCAGATTCCCCCAGGTACCTGGCTCATGGCAGACACTCAAACATCTTCTTGACCACATTCTGTTGTTTGGTTTGATTTTTAATGATAGCAGATTTGGTGACTCCAAAGTACAAACTCCTCACTCCGGCATGTGGGGCTTTCTGCTCTGGACTGGACTTCGCCTCACCCTTGTCTCCTGTCAAACCTTCCATTTCCCTCGAGGGCCCGCTTAGGAGCCTCTTCTTCCAGGAAGCTCCCTTGATTTTCAGAAAGCCCTTTCCTTCCTGACCATTTCCCCCTTACTCTGAATAATATGGATACAGATATAGTATGGCTGTACATGGAGTTGGTAGATAGATATTTTGATATACCTACAGATACACCCATAGTCACAAATTCAGGAATGTGTGTGTATATACACATATACATATATAAATACACACACACACATATATATACACACATACAGTGTGTACAGTCGTCCCTCTGTATCCACAGGGGAATTGTTCCAGGATCCCTACAGATACCAAAATCCATGGATGCTCAGGTCCCTTATATAAAATGGCATGGTGCAGTTGGCCCTTTGTATCCTCGATTTGGAACTTGTGGATATGGAGGGCCAAGGGTATACATACGATATATAAATATGCATATCCACATGCATATATATATTCATACAATAAGCATATGTATATATACATATCTGGTATTTCTAAACTGATAGGAACATCCTTCTATGTCATTAAATATTTTACAATTTTGACATAAGTATAATACTTTTAAAACCAGTCACCTATTATTTGACATATTTGACAGTTCTTCACTGGTCTAAACAATGCTCCCATGAGACGCTAGCTTATCCAATTAGTAGGCAGCAGGACACAGTGGACTCGGGTCAGATAGACCTGTGTCTGATTCGTCCCCACCCACCACTCTCTGGTGACCTTGGAAAAACCATTTCACCCTTCTAAACTTCTGTTTCCTTATCTATCAAATAGAGAGAATAATAGTACTTCTAGTAAAGTGCTTATTGTTGGACCTGTCACATAGTAAGTGCTCAGTGAAAAAACTGCACCAGTCTGGGAGGCAGAAGAGGAGGCTTGCTTTCTCCACTGACCAGTGACTTTGTACATTCCTGTTTTGTACTGTGTGACAAAAACCCACGGAGGTAACAGGTGATAGCCCTTTATAACAGTTAAGTGCTGCCTTAATTTAAGACTATTATCGTTGTTGTTACTTCTCTTACTGTTTTCTACAGGTTTTAGAAATATGTAACAAACTATGCGAGTGGAGAGTAAATGCTTTGAGAGCACTTTAAAAAAAACTGCTTTGCTATTTTACAGTCTTGGTGAAGATGATTCATGCTCATTATAAACAATTTAGACAACACCAAGAAAGCACAAAGAAGAAAGGAGCATTCCAGATCCCACCAACCAGGACAGACCATGGTCCGACCATGGGCTTCTTTTCCTTGCTACCCCTGTGGTGCCCAGGGCGAACCGGGGCAGGCTTCTGCTCTTTAATTCTGTTGACCTCAACCAGATTGACTCGTTAACGGAGGCATGCTCCAGTTCTGTCTCTCTCCGCCAACCTCTGACAGTTTCATTAACCCCATTAAATCATGCAGGTGCCTTTACACCTCCTGGGCTTGTTAATCTCTGTTCAGCTCTGGTAAGTTAAAACCTGGCTGGAAAGTTGGATATACCTTGTTAACCTCCATTAAACATTATTAAACTTCCTAACTAGAGTCTTAGTGACTTCGAGGAATCCCTCATTGAAGTTTAGTGAATCCAGTTGATCAGGGCAAGGGGAACTGTTGCGGCTGCACTGCTTCAAACCGCGGTGCTCCTGAGTTCTTTGATGGTGGAGTTGACAGGTGTCCCTAGGGTCGGACGACCATTGGACTCACTCCCAGGAGTGCCTCCAGCTCCCACTGGTACTTGGGCAGTTCCTCAACCTCTCCGAGCGTGCATTTGCACCGCCATAGACCGGAGTTAATAACAGCTCCTGCTTGATATGACGATGGATCAATGTATGTAAAACTAGTGACAGGTTGTCTGGCACGCACACTGCACTTGATGGCTGTTACTATATCGGGATGTGGAAGATCCTTACAAACTAAAAAACTGTTAAGTAAATGGAAGATTCAATTCCACACATTTGTTGTTTCCTCCTATATGCCAGGCACTGTGGTGGGAACTGTGGATTATTTCCATTCTGCTTTTTCTTTTTCCAGATGGAAGATCATCTATTCCAATGATTCATCTTAAAAGTGTCTTTGTGGCTGTGCATGTCACTGTATTTGCTCAGGCTCTGACCTTTCTGAGCTGCTTGAGGTTGAACGTAGCTCCTTTCCCTTCCTGGGCCTGAGGCGGTTGGACTCAGTGCCATCTAAACCTAGATGTGCAAATTCCCCAGGAGAATTTTCCCTGGGCCGCCCTTGTGGAGATTCTCATTAAGTAGGTCTTACTGGGGATTTCTAACCAGTATTCCTGATCAGGATGAAGCTGCTGGATTGGGAAACCTCTGGACCAGTTTAGTACTTCTCAACTGTAATGAGCTTAAGTCTTATTTGGGGAAATTTTAAAAATTCATATTCCTGGAATTCGGCCCCTGAGCTTTGCATACTGAGAATCTGGGATGGGGCCCAGGAATTGGCATTGTAACAGGGTTCGTAGGGGATTCTGATGGGGGTGGGAGGTGGCAAGTGGCACCTTTCAAAGAGGCTGGACCTCAGCTGACCTGATATTCAATATTCTCAAGGTCTATTTTGAAAAAAGGATGTCTGGTTCCTAGTGGAACTTCTGTCCTAATGGTACAGTAAGATATGGGTTCCTCCTTCCATCACAATCAATATCTGTGGATCCTCAAAGGAGGCTGACCCCAGCAGGGGCCGGCCAGTTTGGGGGAAGCTTGGCAACGAACCACCTCTCCTAGGTTCGGTGTGTGAGGGGTTCGAGGCAGCCCTCAGCAGTTACATATGAAAAACAGGGAGGGCAGCAGACAGAAGAGTGAAAGGAACTACTTATGCTATACCTCAGATCAAGAGGCAACATGGTATGAAGACTAGACCTTCCTTTGCTTTCTAGAGGAAGATGACTCAGACATCCTTGGGCAACAAACCGTCGCTGACTCTGTGGGCTCCCAGTGACAGTCAGGACTCCCCACTCTCCTCGCCCCCCAAAATGCCTCCTGAAAAGTCAACCTCCACATCATTTACATGGGAGCGGACTGGGAGAGGGGGAGGGTACTGAGGGGAAGAACCATACTTTGTAAATTTCTGTTTAAAATTTCAGAGCTAGCATGCAGTACTACTAGTCAACTAATATGAACAGAAATATTTACTGCATTTTCCCCCTTTCATGATGCTGAGGACAGAGATGTGGAAAAGTGACACTAGTGACAGATCTGAAATGAAAGACCTGTGTGTCTGAGGCTTGGCTGGCCAAGGGGCTTCATCCCAGAGGCCTCCGGGGCCTCCACCAATCAGCTGAGTCAGATAGCCCAGCATGAGCAGGCAACTTGCTGGGGCCTCTGACTTAGTGGCCGGCTGGCGGGCGAGGCCGGGCAGAGATTCTGCAGGTCTAACAAGCGTTCAGATGATGGACCAACTTTAAATACCAAGGCTCTACTGTAGGTGAAGAAATGCCGGCTCATACATTGCTAAATGTAAGTTTTTGAGATAGTTAAACGTTGAGATATTTATGTAAAGGTCTGTATTTCCAGTTCCTCTTGAGAACTTGTGAGAACTGGCCACACAGGGCTGGCATTCCCACGTGGCAACAACAGGCTGGAGCTCAGCGGTGGCTGTCCTTAGAAGGGACCTGGATTTTCCAGTTTACAGCTCCCCCGCCCCCCGGCCCCCAACAGGCATTTTAATTTGCAACCCATCCATCCAGTTTACTTAGAACTTTTATAGGTGGATAACTGAAGACCAGAGTGAAGCTCTGGGGCCAGGGTACCTGCTGTGCTACGCAGCACTCAGGCTCGAATCGGGACGTCCAACCACAGCCAATCTCTTTGCACAGGAGTGAGTGGGAGGGCAGGGTCACACTTCTGTGAGCTCAACTCACATGATGCGCACTGGGAGTGGAAGGGCGAGTGGAGGACAGATCGCTGTCCCCAGTCACTGTCCTACACAGCCAGGGGCCGAATGTGCAAGTGAAAGCATCTGAGCTCCATGTGGACATTCAAAGGGTACAACAGAGTGTGTCTCTTGTTTCTCATTCAGATCGTTTATTAAGAGCGAAAGTCGGGCCATCCCATCTGTGTGATACTGCAACATGAAAAGTCACATACATACTAAGGAGACCCCACAGAATTGAGAGCCTTTCAACAGTACAGAGCCATAGATTACAAAATTAAAATACAAATGATCCCCCCAGTTTGGCAGGAAACATGTACAATATGAGGAAGCCTGGAATGGAAGGGCACTTGCTTTTCGATAAGGCAGTCACAAAATGGAAAAAAAACCCAAACCAACCCGCACCCCCAAAACACTCTGACGGGAATAACAGATAATAGACATGTGAAAACAGGGATCCTGTACAAGCCTCTGTCATTGGCAAAGATGTGTTCATTAAGTGAAAGCCACCGAAGGGTTTGTGTTTGAAGGTGCAAGCTAGATGAAATGACTGATTGTAGACATTCCTACTCTAAGAAAAGGTCCCACCTTGCCCCCGGCTGGATTCCACCTCAAAAAATGGGATCACTTTACCCTTCCTAACCATAAACTTGAAAACAGTCTGTAATAAAGTGAAAGGAATACAAAGGCATCCCTAAAGCACCATGCTTCCCAGGGCATGATCTTGAGCTCACCTGTCCTTCAGTTCAACTGCCTCTCTCGCTAACAGGGATGGGGGCTGCAAACGGCAGGGCCACAGAGCTGTGTCTGTTCATGTCAGGGTCACCTGAGTGACCCACCTGAAAGGCAAGTGTATTTAGTGAGAATTTAGAGTCTAGGACACCACCACATTTCCCGCCAGGACTTTGGAACCTTGGTCTTAAATTACAGGCTCCTTCTGTTCTCCCCTCCCATTCATTTTGCAAAACTCAACTGACTGCCTTCCCAGTCCTGTCTCACAACCTTGAGTTCTACAGGTTGGTTCCCTGAAAGCCAGGCTGGCCTTGGGAACCTCTGCTCAAGGGCTAGGTCTCAAGGTTCTGAGGGCAGCTCACTGCAGACTGGGTTACAGCTATGCTGCAAGTTGGAAAGTGAACGAGCGCCAGAAGCGTCAGGAGGACAGAAGGCTAGTCCAGATGATGCCACAGCACTCGGGCAAGTCTTTGCAAATCTCAGTTTCCCCATCTCTAAAAATCAAGGACTGGGCAACGGCGACCTCAAAGGACTTTCCAGCCTGAAAATACGGCACTTCTCTGGCACTGAGACATGTGGTTCTCGCAAGTTTCTAAGCTTTGTTTTCTCCATAAAAACAACGTGTGACGTACTTGCAGGAATCTTAAGGTACAAGCCCTCAGGGGCCCTATAACCTTTCAACTTCAGACAGAGCAATGATCATATTTTAAAATCTTCTAGCTACAACTTTTCCTAAGTGATATGAGCATCAGTTTTTGTGAGGCAAGCACAAAACTAAGGCCTCCTCTGTCTTAAGGTATTTTTTTTAGCAGCCTGATAGCACTCCCTCCTACCCTGACCTCCTCCATCAGCTTTAGCAAGATCAAGGGAGTAAAATGATGTTATACTTCGTCCCAGCAGGATGACATTGGGGTTACCTCAACATCTCCAATAAGGAACTAATACTAGGGGGGAAGGACAGCCAGGACACCAGAGTGTCTATATGCTAGCTGCTCCTTCCCCAGAGACAAACACTATGCCCTGGGACAGTGCAGCAATTAGGTCCTTGGCCAACTAACTTGGCCCCCATTAGGCAGAGACTAAGATGGAAATTCCAGAGAACATAGAAAAGCCAGAGGTTTACAAAGATAGAACAGCCTTCCCCAGGAGGTAGTGAGTTCTCTGTCCTCAGAGGTGTTTAAGCCCAGACTGCTCAAACCTTGGTGGGACGGTTGTAGGCAGAATGCCAGCACCTATGGGGAGACTGGACTGGATGACTTAAAGGTCCTTTCCCAACTTCTGGATCTTGTCATGGTAATGACTGAGAGCCTTCGGATGATTTCTGTGCAGCAACAACTCTGGGATCCATGGTCGGGCCTCTGAGTAACTTCCCTCTCCTACTTTCTCCTTTCTACCAGGCAGGTGCCCTCCAGGATATTAACAAAAAAGTCCCCACAAAATAAACAGCTGAAATGCCAAGGTTAGATGCAACATTCCAGCTGCAAACAATTATTAATATCTGCTCTCTGGAAGACTAGATGTGACTATTTAGCTATGACAGGAACGTCTAACAACTTGGCGGCTGTATCACATAAATGAAATTCCTCTTCCTTTTACACCAGCGGTCTTGAATCCTTTGGTTGCAATCTTTCAAGGGATTCAGCTATGATTTTTTTCACATGATGTTGCCAACCTAAGGGTTTGTTCGTTGAAATAAGAAGTTTGTCCGTTTGTTTTTTAAAAACCTTAAAATGAAGCAACACAAATGGCAAGATGTTGACAATTCCATGTGACACCCTTCAGGGCCTATGAAAGAATCACAGCAGGCTGGAAACTGAGGCAGGAGCTGTGCTGTTTAAGACAGTGCCAGTTCTGGATTGCACATTCCAGTTTTGCCCAGGAGCACCAAGAGGAGAGAAGGCAATGTTGCAACATTACAGGTGGAGAGACACACAAGTCCTTGACAGGTGGTATAAAAAACAGGCAGCCACGATGAGGGCTGCTTTCCCCAAGCCCCACTGCTCCCCAAAGCCAGATCCGGTTGCTTTGGAGGGTCGGCCACCTCTGACAGGCAGAAGTCTCCTGCCCCAGATCAAGCCATGGGAGACTGCAGAAGAGGCTAAGGCAAGTGGCTTAGTGGTCTGATGAAAGAATAGATTTCTGCACACAAGGAAAATATAAGTTCAGAGAGCTCTGTCTTCTCTCTCACCTGACATGCTTTCAACAGTTAAGACACCCATAACCTCCACTTTCCAAAGGACCTCTCCTTAGAGGAAAGACGGCTTGGGACTCGAGTATGCACAGCATCTGGCTGAGAGGGGAAAGTTTCCCCAGGCTTCACGTGGGAATGAAAGCACTCTTACAGACACACTTGAACAGACGGAGCCTAACACCACAGCTTCTTGTATAGAAGCGTACTGCTGTCTCTCAACTGGGAACACAGATCTGCTATTGAAGAAACAGTGACAAGACCTACACATCCACAATTCTGGTTCAAACATCAGAAAGACACACTTTTTTTCTCAATAAGATGTGGACATTTCCAGAGAGCAGGTTACCAACGCCTTAACCCCACCTGTCCCCAAACTCCAGCCTGATGAGAAAACACTCCCCTTGACAAAGGGGGTTTGGTGTTTGACACCGTCAAAGCCTTTCTAACTCAGCTTCTCAGGAAAAAAACCGACATAAGCCACATACTTTAGAGCCTTCCTGATGCTCACACATCAACAGCCTTCAGCTGTGAGTAGCGAGACACTCTGAATACCTATTGAACCTGCACAACTAAAAACACGCAGAGAGCACCCTCACGGGCCCAGGTGTATGAAAATAAGATCCCTTCATAGTCTAGAGTATGCTCTATGTACATTCATTTATACATATTTTAAAAGGCTGCAATCTGCTAGACATGCATCGTGAACACTGGTGAAACCTTGGCTACAGCGAACACACATCGTTTTATTTAGTGAGAGTGGTGGCCCTGTCCCCGTCCACGGAATGCATGCTCCACGGAACTGAGACCTTTGGCCACTCCACCACCATGCTTGGGGGCCAGGGGGTGGGGTTGTTCTGACTTCTCTGCGTGGATGCTCAGATTAAGCCGTCAGTGAGTCACTAAAATGCTCCGCCAGGCCAGGCTGTCCACTGCTGCTTTTATTTTATTTTATTTTATTTATTTATTTTTTGCCGTACGCGGGCCTCTCACTGTTGTGGCCTCTCCCGTTGCGGAGCACCCGCTCCGGACGCGCAGGCTCAGCGGCCATGGCTCACGGGCCCAGGCGCTGCGCGGCATGTGGGATCTTCCCGGACCGGGGCACGAACCCGCGTCCCCTGCATCGGCAGGCGGACTCTCAACCACTGCGCCACCAGGGAAGCCCTGCTTTTATTTTTTAAGGCTTAAGAAAGAACTCAGAATGAAAACTGAGTAAGAAAGTGATACCTTTGACCACAATATATGTCAAGATGGTCAGAAATTAGAATTCAAGTCCTTTCTTCTCTTTCCTTCCCACTCCCTGTCCACACCCTCTGCCCCCCAACACACTGACTAGAAAATTTTGCAAAAGCATACTTTTGGATATAAAGCTTTGTTTTCAAAGGATACTTTGGCTCTGATATAATTAGATAGAGGAATCTGAGTTTTTGAACATAAAAAAAATCAGGTAATTGTTAATACTTAAAAAACTTTAGCAATCGTCCCCCCTAAAGGAGAGGCAAATTGCTCACAAAAATGAACATCGGATGGCACTGACCTGTGTTGCTCAAACCCATGATTTGCTGCTGACCTCCAAGGAGGTCAAAGCTGGTCAGACTTTCTATCCCAGAGCTGGACTTTGGAGCAGGAACCACATGGTCCGTGGCAGCTTTCTTGTGGTTGTGAATTAAGGATTAGTACTTCTGAGAACATGAGCCCCACGCCACTAAATATCTTCATTTGTCAAAGCATTTCTGGCACAGGAGAATGGCTGAAGTCACAATACATAACTTGACCATGAAGCATGAAGGGGTGAACAAAGAGCCGTGGCTCCCGGGAGGGGCTCTGCCTCAGTGTTTTTGGAACCTCCACAGATACAGCCTGGCACATGAGATTGCCCTGAAGTTCTCGTCTGACCTGAAATATCCTGTTGGTGCGTCAGGATTTCCTCACACTCCGGAAGTTAAGTGGTGAGCAACAGAAACGGCAGAGGCCTCAATACCTGGAGGTGGGAAGCACAGGGCTGGCACTGTTAGTGACAGCTGGATTAACCAGCAAATCCTGACTGAGTGCCTACTGTGTGCAAAGCACAAAGCTGGCGAGGGACCAGTGTCAAATGGATTTGCTGATAAGCGACAAAGCCTGCAACAAAGAGGGGCGCCTATGTCCCCAGCAGACGGGTCTGCTCATGTACCTCCCCGCCAAGCCATACCTCGCTGCTGGTCCAGGGCTACACCTCACATGTGGCAGCATGGAATTACAAGATGACTACCAAAATATCTGTCATCCCACATTTCCAGTAGAACTGACTTAATGCTTTGCTGAATGTGGCAATACATTGTTTTTCTTTCATTCTTTTTCCGATCTTGTTTTTTCTTTTTTTAGTCCAGTAGTTGCCTTAAAGTCTGTGTATAAACATGCTGAATCATGAGAATATAATCCTCCTGACCGAAAAGATTTACAGTATTCATCATTCAAACTTTTTTATTTACAATAAAATTTAACAGTCTTTACGGGCTTAAATGTAGCAGATATCACCTGTGCATTAAGCATTATACTTCACTTCTTGAAGATGTGCTTCATCATCACTCAAGCTGCTTGCCGCCCTCTGATTTCTGGTCCAGTCTACTCTTGTTACTCTTCACCATGTAGATGAAGTAAGCGAGCGTCTCCTTTTCATTCACGGGTATGTTCCTGAAGTGTCGGCTGACAGTCTACATGGGGAGGAAAACCAGAGTCCATTAAACCACGTGAACCACGAGGGCCACAAATTCTAAGCTGTGCGAAAGAGGGAACAGCAAGTTGCTCCCAGAGCTATGGAAGGGGTTATGATTACTGCAGAACTTCCTGCAGCGCTACAGGATGCAGAATGCCCTTTCTTCCCAGGTTTAGGTGATTTGGTTTCCAGGCTTCCAAAAGCAACACTTTATTCCACAACACTCCTAAGGTGCAGTTCTGTTTCAGTGGCAGCCAACTGTCCATCATGGCGTAGTCTCAAGGTCATCCTCATGGAGCAAGAGACTGGGACTGCAAGGGTTGACCAGCTGCTACCATAAGCTCTCAGGCCCAGGAACTGGGCAGAAAAGTGTCCTTTTAAAATTGTGTCAAATAAATACCCAATTGAACAGATGTAAGTGTCTCACCCAAAAAACCATCTAAATAGTACATAACTGCCTCTTGAAAGACACGAGATTTGAAGAAAAATTCATCATTTACTATGTATTCCTGATACTTTATTTCCAAGCCCTGAGAATGCAGGTCTCCTCTTGCCCCATCTCATCCCACCCCTCCCACCAGGGGTGGACACTGGCTAGGGTAATGTTATCTTGAAGTAGGAAAGGCTTGTGTGCTTCTGTGGTTTATCTGGACGCTGGTGAAGGAGAGGTTTAAGGAAAAATGATGGATCGGCAAGAAAGCTCTAAAGGGAAGACCAAAAACCAACAGGGATGTGACCCCATAAGGAAATCTCTGGATGGACCGAGGGCACTGGTTCAGATAAAAAGGGAGTCAGAGAACGAAAACTACAGAGTGGTTGTCTCTGAATAGTAGGATGGCATTTTTCATCATTTCCCAAGTTTTCTACAATAGACAGAAAAACACATTTAGAAAAGAAGGATGAGAGGGTACCCACACAAATGCCAACAGGACGGAAGTATCAAGGCAGGGCTGTCAGTATATTAAAATAATGGCCAGTGGAGCACCCGCATCCCCATCCCACGCCCGGAACTGTGTTAGGGACTCAGGGCAGGAGAAAACGTTCTTAGGCTCCGTTCATTGTAATAAATACTTCCATTACCAACATCAGAGTAGAAGAATTCAAGGAAAACAACCAAAGAAAGAAAAATAGCTCCTACAGAACATGAGTAAAGGTTTGGGGATGATTAATCAGACACACCTCATGTGCAGAATGGAACATATCTAGAAAGAATCTTGCAAAACAAGATTCAAACAAATGAACAAACAAAAGAACACTCAGAACTTAGAATCAGGACTCTTGAGATTCCAAGCTACCAACTTGCTGTATGGTTTTAAGCAAGTCCTTTCCTTTCTCTGTGCCCTGGTTTCTTTTATGGAAATCAGGCCTTTCTAGGTCTAAAGCTGGGGGATTCTAAATTGTGCAAAAGAGGAAAGAGGAAGTTGCTTCCAGAGGTATGGAAGGGATTACGTATAGACACACATGGAGAATCAAGGTCACCATCAGAAGCACAACGCCGGCTCTCCCTCTTTAGAGCGCAATTTTGTCTACCTACTTCTGCTAACTGGGCCTTATTGAAGCCTGGTCTGGTCTGCAATTTGTAGTGCCGTTTATAACGTCGGAGAGTGTTCACCTGCAGCTGGAACAGATCAACCTAGAGAGAAGAGGAGAAACACATTATCCATCACCTGACCAGCCACGACTCACTGAGAGCCCACTGTGTGCCTAGCACTACGTTAGATAGGGGTGGGGATGGAGAGACTACAAAGAAGTCTTAGAAATGGTCCACCAAGGACTAATAACTGGCTGGAAGGACAGAAACAACAGTGGAAGCAGAGTTCTGGCGGGGGAGGGGTGGTCCCAGAAGGCTGATGGAGGTTGTGAAGCTTCTGCTAAGGAGAGGCAGGGTTTAGAGAGACAGTGAGGAAAAGAACTAGAGTAGGGAATGAGAGAGAAGGCCATGGGCTCGGAAAGCCATGAGAGGACATACGGGCTAGGGGTCAGAGGCTCTCGTGATGGGTTTAAAAGGTGAGACTGGGTGGTAGCGTGTCTTGACAAGCAGAAGGAGAGAACCTAGATGGGAGGGCGCTGTTCTAGGAAGATGGATCTGTGGTGGTTTGTGGGAAGCCTGACTGGGGGTGGAGGGACAGCAGAGGGAGATGCTGCAGCAATGGTCCAGAAATGAGATGGTGAAGTTGAGCTCTGCAGGGGTGCTGATGCTAGAGGGCATAGCAGGCATGGAGAGCAAAGGTAAAAGCAGACAGACATCCCGGAGGAAGACAGGCCAGAGCTCGGCACAGAGTAGATAGAGGGGCATGACGGAGGATAGTGGGAAGTACTGGTATTCTCAAATAGTTCTCCCCTAGGCTCAGCCTTCGGGTATTAGGATCCTTAACAGCCTTCCAGAGAAAGCTCAAAGCTACTGTAGCAAATGTACAAATCAGCAGGTTAGGGTCAGGGTCTCTGCAGATGACTGGGTAACAGAGGGGAAAGGACCCTCCCTTTTTTTTCTAACAAAGGAAGAGAGGAAAGCTGCACAGTCATGAAATATTGAAGGCCCAGAAAGTTGGGCTGCCTTTACCTGCCTCTAAAAGAGATGTTCTTGCTTCAGGCAGGTGGAGAGCACTTAAAAACAAAATGAATGATCAATATGAGGGACCAAAGTCCTTCTTTCTTTTCAAACATTCCTCAAACCTTTTTTTTTTTTTTTTGTGAAAAGCATTTAGAAAGTAAATACATCCATTTTTTCATAAAATAATAATAAAAATGCTAAAAGCATTAGAAAGATACTGTAAACCAATGCTAGAAAAGGGGACACAGGAAGGGGCAGAGGGAAAGGGCCATATTTTCAAAGGTTTCCTCCACATCTGCAGACAAAGGCCTGCCTACTCTTTCTATTCCTACACAGTCATTTTCACTTTGAGTGCTAACAGGCGGTTGCCTTATGAAATATTCATGCATCAAATATCCAGTGTACATTATAAACGGTTCTTCTTTTGCTGAGTCTTAAGTGAAAACAATTTAGATAGAAAGAAAATTCGATATTCCTCCCTGTAGCCTTGCTTAATAGACACTGGCACCTTGAAGGAAAGGCAGGCTTCTGGTTTGAGAAGCCTAGGGCTCATCATCTAGTGCGACGGTTCTCAGCAGGGGATGATCCTGCCCCCCAGAGGACACCTGCAATGTCTGGAGACACTAGGTGTACATGGCACCTAGTGGGTAGAAGCCAGGGATGCTGCTGAACATGCTACGACGCACAGGACAGCCCCACCACAAAGAAGTATCTGCCCCAAATGTCAACAGTGCCAGGTTGAGAAACCCTGGGCCAGTGTAACTGACCTTGGAATAGATCTTTGGGAACAAGCCTGGACCAGGAATCAGAGAGTGACAGAAAATCAGAGCTGGTGTGACCTGACAACTTACACCTTCATTTTGCAGACCAGAAAACAGAGGGGAAATGACTTCCCCCAATCCATATACACTCAGTCTCTAACTTTAAGGCCAAAAACAAAGTTTTTAAAAACTTGACATTGTGCTTGTATTTAGGTATTTCGCAGGGTTTTTTTTGAAGAAAGTCAGCACAGCCTACTGGAAAGGGCACTGGACTGGGGCTCCCAAACTGTGTGTGTGACTCTGAGTGTCTGTAAAATTGTGGGGCAGTCAGACCAGTTGATTTCTAAGCTTTCAGCTCTCAGATTCCATATTACTATGATTCTATTAGTCACTTTTCAAATACACCACAGCAACAAAGAGGAGACTAAAATTACTTCTTAGGCCAGGCCAGAGGTAAGGATCAGGTTAGAATCCATTCTCCCAGCTTTCTTAAGGTAAAGTTTTGGACCTTTACCTCAGGAATGTCAGTGTCATGCTCAGGAGAATCTCCACCATCGTCACTTGTCTTCCTCTTCCTTTTATTTCGTACACTCTGGATGAAATTTTTGTGGAAATCGCAAATATACAGGTGTCTTACCTGTTGGGAAGCAAATTAAAGTCAGAGTTGCCAATTCCATGGAAACAGCAACAGGTATCTGTCAAATTATGGGGTTTTTCTCCCTTGCGAGGCATTGGAGACACCAAGGAAGAACAAGATGCAAGCCATCATTTCCACCAGTTTCCTACTGAATTGCACAATGAGAACCCCTCAAAGAGAACGCTAATATCGCACCGGGCAGTGCGTTATAAACCAAGTCCCCCCTGAATGATAAATACAACAAATGGTATGGATACAGCAAAGGGCAAGGCCCTGCGGCTGAGCGAGCTAGAGTGGAGGTCCCTGACCAGAAGGGAGGATTTGCAGGTAGTCAGGAAGCATTCCAGATGGGAAAGGCCACGACTTAAGTTTCAAATGAGGCCGATGGAAGGCGTGAGTGAAGAGGCCCTGAGGAGACCATGTCACTTAGATGCAGGCGGCTGCCTGTGCAGGAGCATCAGGAGAAATCTGGGGGTCGGGGCATGAGAACAGCTTAGACTTTCCTTCAAACAAGACAGGGTCGCCCAAGGTTTTTGAAGCAGGGAGAGACGTGACATTTTCAGACCTGTAGGAGTTAGGAACTTATACCTTGCTGGAATGCACTGCCCCGGGAGCAGGAAAGCAGGAAAGAAGGCACTGTGGTAATGGTAGATGGGACAGCCTATTTTTACATTGACAACAGTTACTATTGTACGATGACAACCCTCTGAAAAACTATTTCTGTGTATCTATTTATAATTCTTGCATCACCACACATCTAATCCACAAAGAGAAGTGGAAAGAGGTGCAGAAATTCTCACAAGGTGGAACCACATAAAAGAAGCTGGGGGACTTCCCTGGTGGCGCAGTGGTTAAGAATCCGCCTGCCAATACAGGAGACACGGGTTTGATCCCTGGTCTGGGAAGATCCCACATGCCACGGAGCAACTAAGCCCGTGTGCCACAACTACTGAGCCTGCGCTCTACAGTCCACGAGCCACAACTACTGAGCCTATGTGCCGCAACTACTGAGCCTATGTGCCGCAACTACTGAGCCCACACGCTCTAGGGCCCCCGTGCCGCAACTACTGAGCCTGCGTGCTGCAACAACTGAAGCCCGTGCACCTAAAGCCTGTGCTCCGCAACAAGAGAAGCCACCATAATGAGAAGTCCATGCACGGCAACAGAGTAGTCCCTGCTCACCGCAACTAGAGAAAGCCCGCGCGCAGCAACGAAGACCCAACGCAGCCCAAAATATATAAATACATAAATAAGAAACTTTAAAAAAAAAGAAGCTGGATACAACTGCTGCTTTTCTAATGCAGGCTGGAGGCTTATTATAATAGTAAGTGAAGGCGGCAACAGCAGCTAAGATGTGAAGAACGTGTTCTTATTAAGAATATAACTAGCAGGGTTGAATGGAGGATGACTGTAAATGACTTGGGGTTGGTGACACTGAAGCAGATGTTGCGCAAATGTTCTTGAGAGACTTCTGAATGAGTTTATTCCTCAAATGCTTAAAGATAAAAGTAAGCTGATAGGAAACCAGCGTAATTAATTCAGGCCTTTTCACGGAGAAAACAATGAAAACTGTTTTTTATTCAGATGAATTAGCACTTTCATGTGGTTGGATTAGTGAGTCATGAGTAGTTTTAAGTTTACATTGTGAGGGTGTCTTGCAGACAGCAGGTAATCAATAAATGCTGCTGCATCAACACAGCCACCCCCTCGCATCTAAAAGCAGCTTAGGCCAGTAAAAGCCACATTTACATATGGCAACAGATTGGAATAGCTTTGCCAGATTCAACTCTGTCACAGGACCTGCGGACACAGCACGTGTCACTGTCCCAAAGAAGCTCACCTAGCTGATGTATAGACTACCGGATGTGCTTTTATGAGGAAAGCAAGCACACTCACAGCATACCCTACATACCTCACAGGAAGCTGGCCCTCATGTTAGCTAGTCTCACATGTAACGTCTGAGAGACTAAGCTGTTCCTCAAATTCACAGAGCGACAGACTTGGAAAAAGAACAGGCAGAGACGTGATTCCTAAAGCTGTGGCTGGGAGATTTCAAGTCAGGACACTAGAATAATGGAATCCTAGATGGAAGACAACTCAGCAGTCACCAGTGTAAGCCCCCTGGCTCCCATCTCATTTTCTATTGGGATAACCTGAAGCCACCTAGAGTGGAGAAATGACCCGGCCAAGGTCATCCAGACCTTCTAACCCCTGGCACACGTCCTTTCCTCCTGCAATGTTTTCCTTACTCTATTCTCCACTTCTACTTTTCTCCAGAAAAAAGCAGATATATGTCAATTGGAGGGATGTTTGAAAGCATGTTATATCTTAATAAATCACAGAACACTGCCAATGTTTACATGAAAGGAGTTAAACTGCATGAGTAGGATTTAAGGTGCTATTATTTTAAAAGGTTCTCTGCTAGACCCCTTTACAAGATAAATAGTCATTATTCCTCCTTAACTGTTTTCAAGTACATATTGGTTTTCAGAAATTTCAGAGCCCAGTGGCCTTTAGGGAACTGGGGGTGGAGAAAGGAGGGTGGTAGAAAAGGCTCTAGTGTTTTTTTCCTTTTTCACTTTCTGCAACAGCTAAAAATTCTTGTAACACAGCAGTTACTTAAAACTGAATTCCTGCCCAAGCCTGTGAGAATGAAATAGAATCCCTTTCAGAAGAAATGACTCCACAACACCACCTTCAAACAAACTGTGAGTGATTCTGCCTTGAAATCCTACTCCTTCAGAAGCATTACCTTTTGGGAACTCTAGTACCAGGCTCAGGCTGCCTCTCTTCTAGACAGCGTGTGTCAAATGGTCAACATAGCCCAACACAGGTTTTCCAGTGGGGTCACTGGGAAAATGGAGCCTCAGTTGCAGCAGCACAATTGTTCAGATGGTGGGTTTAAAAGAACTGGGAATTTCTTTTTTTTTTAGTACTATAAAATATTATTATAAGCTGCTCAAGTAAAGGCTCCCAACAACCTAAACAGAAGGTGGGCAGTGTTTCCATGAGGATGAATTCATTACTGTCTTAGAATTAAACATTTCATTTCCATACATGTCCTAATCCAGGCCACGACAGTGTCTAGCCGACAGTGTTTGCTTAGATAATTCCTTTTATTCATTTATTCATTCATTGATAGAGATGTGTACTAAGAAAGCCATCAACTCACCCTCAACCACTTCAAAGTAGCATCTTTCCATTCAAGAGTTGCAAATATAATTGTTAACTTGAAAAAAATGGGGGTGAGAGTGAAGAGCGTAGAAGGAAGGGCAGGGAAGAATTTTTTTTACTTATTAAACACTTAATCAAGGCTTATGCATGGGGCTTGGAAGTAAATCAGACAACGGATTCAAGAAATTAACCAGCCTCTTAGGTGCTGTGTGACTTTGGCACTGTCACTTCCTATCTCTGGGCCTCATTTTCAGTTGTAAAATCAGAAATGGAGAAGTGGGTGCCCTTTCAGTTTAACAAGCAATCTCTGATTTCCCCTCAAAGTGGAGAAATTTTGGTCCTAAAAGAGAATGGATGTTAACCACCTAATCTCCTAGCTGGTCTACCTGAATATTAAATACCCCTCTAACTTCCAATTCCTAATCACCAGGCAGCCACTTAAGGCTTGCAGCAACAGATGTCAAAACAAACAGTTCTTAACTGGTTGACAATACGCCCATCTTTAGAATAGTTAACTAGAAGTGGTGAAATCACACAGGAAAAGTTTTCTATTCAAAGTTAAATTACCCACCTCCAACCTCCTGGGTATTTGTAAAGAAGTTAACCCTATAAAAATGGATTTTCTTCCTTTCCGTCACTTCGACTGCCAGGGCCACCTCCCGAGACCAGATCTTGGTCTTATTTCTGCCACATCCTTGAAAATCCCAGATCCCCACAGCTGCCTGCTGAGCAGCGAGCTCGGTGACCCTCTGCAGAAGCTGAGGCCGCCCCAGACAGGGACGTAACTGCCACCTTTCTTTTTCTGAAGGAATAACACGGATCCGAGAAGGAGGGAGAAGTTGGAGAAGAGCTGGGTCCCTTCATCACCTCCTCCCTAATACCTGCTCCTCCGTGGGCGAACCAAATGAACCCACCTCTTCCTGCTCCCATGTCTGCACCAATAAAATGAGCTAAAAACTGGTATCAAATCTTCCCAGGCAGAAAGGGTCCTCGGAGCCCCCGCCGCTAACCTCCCAGATTTGGGCAGAGTCCTAGTTAGAGCCCACCAGCGCCGAGCGGCCTTTGCAAGCCCAACTCCTCAGTTTGCAGATAAAGGGCGGCGAGGCCCAGGGCGGGGAGGGCCCCCGAGTCCCGCCCGCAGCCCGGGGCAGCGGCCCGAGAGCTGCCCGGTGCGGGGGCCCAGCCGGGGGCGGGGGCGGACTCACGCTCTTGTCGATGTCCAGCTTGAGTTTCTTCTGCGAGATGCTCTTCTGCACCCTCTTGCTGAAGGAGGCGTTGCCCGCGGGCCGGACGCAGCGCTCGCCGTCCTCGATGAGGCAGCAGCTCTGGCCGTAGCCCGGGGCGGCGGCGGGGGCGGCTGGGGGCCCTTCCCGGCTGTCCTCCTCTGTGCTAAAGCCGTTCATCTCCCCGCCCCGGGCCGGCCCCTCTGGGGGAGGGTCCCCCGTAGGCCACTCCGCGGCCGCGCTCCCCGCGGGGCAGGTTGCCGAGGCCCCCGCACTCGAGGGTCCCAGAGTCCGTCTGCAGCCGAGGCGCTGCCCTGCCCCGCGACCGGGAGGCCCGGCTCCGCTCCGCTGCGCTCCCGCTCCTTCGGTCTCCGGCCCCGCGTCTCCGCCAAGCCCCTTCCTCCCCGCTCGCGGCCCCGGGGTCGGCTCCTGCGGCTCGCAGGGCCCCGCCGGGAGTCACCCGGAGGCGCCTTCTGCCGGGGGCCCTTAACCGTTACCCTTCGGCGGGGACGTCCGAGAGGGCGTCCCAGGAAGCAGCCGCTCCCCGAGGACTCCAGGCCCGGGTTGGCAGGGGGTTCCGAGGGCCCCCGCAGGCTCCCGCCTTATTTCGGCTGCCGGGCAAACTCGCCGCCGGGCAGCTCCCCCGGGGTGGCGCGGCCTCCCCGCGCGGGGCCCGGCCTCGAACCCGCGGCGTCCGGGCCCCGGGGCGCGTCCGGCCCGCCCCACCCCTGCAGCCGCTCGGCTGCGCCCCGAGTCCCGCGGCAGCCCCTGGGCCGCCCGGCCGCCGCCCGCCCAACGCTCCGCACCACAACAGTTCGCTCCCCCGCCCTCCGCGGGACAGCGGAAGTCCCGCCTCCGCACGTCCATTGGCCGCGTTCGCACTCTGGGCGGGGCCGCCGCCGCCGCTGGCGCGTCCCATTGGGCGCCATCGCCGCCAGTCCCCGGCGCCTGGCTACTTCCTGGACTCTGCTGGGATGGGTTCAAAGTAGAGAAAGTGGAAGAGGGAAGAGTTCCCCGGGTGAGGGAGGGGAACCGGGCCGCAGACTCTCCGGGCCCGGGAATGGATGGTTAGCAGGGTCCCGGCTGGACGGAGGGCCCGACTCCGGGTACGGAGGATCACTTTCGGGGGACAGAAGTGCAGACGTGGGCGGGGACGCAGAGGGAGAGATACGCGGAGGGGCATGTGAGGGGGGACCTAAAGGGGATAGAGAAACTGTCATGAGAGGTTCAGACAGGGTGAAACGGAAGGACCACGGCCAGAGGACCCGCAGACCTGCGGGTTAGAAATCGGATAGAAAGACAGTCGTGGCGGGAAAGACAGAGGGACGATCGGGACAGATAACGTGGCAAGACGTGCAGAAGAGGTGATGGGGGTCTGATGGCAGGTCTTGCAAGGTGGTCAGGAGCTTAGGGTGGCGGAGACCCCCCACTGTGGAGACTGGGACTGGCTTGGTCGGCGCGGAAAGAAAAGGAGAGAGGAAAGGGGACCCAAGGGGCTTGGGTGACCCTTCCGCTGGGAAGAATCGGAAGTCGGGATTAGGTCTGGAGGGTGGACTAGGTGAACCGCAGGGAAGAGGAGGCGCTGCGCAGGAGATGTAGAAAAGGCTGGGCCAATCTCGGCGTGGAGAAGGGCTTGTCGTACTTTGGGCCCTCCCTGGAGCTCTGTAAACTGTAGCTTCTAATGCTTTAAGCCTCCGGATTTACCCGCGAGGTGACCGCGCCCTGCGGAGGCCCAGAGCTTGGGGTTCGGCGCCCAGGACGTCAAACACACACTCAGTGCTGTAGGGAAATCCTCTAATTCGGCACGCCTAGTCAGGCCACCTCTCCACTGGGTAGCCTGGGGACAAATGAGGGCCAAAGGCCCGAAGGGACTAGCCCAGGGTCATGCAGTCTTTTAGGGCTGGGCAGCATTTTCTCAGGAGGAGGGGCGTGGAGGGGACTGGGAGCGTTAGCTAAGCACGTGTACCTATTTTGGTACTACTAGGTGGCATTGAAGAGGCTTCTGGTTTGTTTCTTGTTGAAAACGGGAAGCTACCAGTGTTCATGTTTAGAAGCAGATGTCCTATGATCTTCAGTTTTCCTCAGTGGCCTTAGACGTATTTGTACCCACTAGCCTAGTAATTTCACATGTGGGGCAGCCATTTCAGGAAATCGGCCTACCGGAGAATATTTTATACGCAACAGTGTTCATTATGCGATTATTTATAATAGGAAAAATTTTAAAAGAACCAAAAGTTTCACAAGGGAAGATCAACAACCTAACATCTAACATGGTTAGATGTTAACATGGTTGATCTAACATGGTTAGATCAACAACCTAACATCTTCAGAATGAGATATTTTGCAGTCATTTGCATTCATAACATCAATGTAAACGTTTTCTATATAAAATAATTCACCACTGACTCTTCAACAAAGAGTTGATGAGTTGGAGAAGTGCTTTATTTACGTTAAGTTTAAGATACAGGATATAACATTGCATATGGGATATGATGTGTGTACATCTATGTTTTTAAAAAAAGAAAAACAACTATTTGTGCCTAAGAAATACACCAAAGTACCAACAGTAATTATGATGGATATTTTCCTCCCTTTATTCTACCTTTGCATTTTCCCCAGTAAATATTTCTTGCCTTTACAGTAGGAAAACAGAGAATAAAAAATTAATGGAAAAAAGGCAAGCCGAGTAGGATTCTTCCCTCAGAGTTCATATATTCAAAAATAAATTATTGAGCATATAATGTATACTCACTTCAGGCTTGGCCATACGAGGAAGATGAAATATAATCCTTGCTTTAAAAGAGGATATCTTCTAGCAGGGGAGCTCAGACATCAACACAGAAAACAGCTGGGTATCTGTACAAGGCAGTGTGTGATGTTGCTTTCAAACTTGATTAGTATGGATAAGAGCTCCTACATTTCCCACATATATTTGTTTCAAAATAGCATTTGCATCCAGCACCAGGCTACTGCAGTACACACAGTTTCTTCAGCACCAGCTTCCCCTGGCACTACCCTTCTGGTGGGGGAGGGGCAGGGGGTCCTTTCTCCTGGGTCCTCTCTCTCAGCCCCAGGAGTATTGTCTGCTCCTTCCATCTGCTCTTCCTGTATTCTTCAGAGTTCTCTTTACTTCTTACTGGGCAATGCCTCATTACTACAGTCCCCTGTTACAATTAATAAATCTTTATATTAACCTTTCCCTGTTCAAATTACTGTGCGGTTTCTCTCCTAATTACCCCCAGCCTCTATGTATTTTCTTGGGGGCGGGGCACATGCTTTTAACCATCCTTTACATACAATTTTGTAGTCTTTCTTCAAGGAAAGCTTTCTCATAAGCTTTCCCCATGTTGTTATATAGGTTAGTTCCAAATAGTAATATTTGGAAAAAATTCTGATCCCCTTGCTGGGGGAGTAAATCTGTAACTCCAGAGGGGAGATATAAATAAATATTCAGATATTGAAGGAATGAATACAGGAGAGAAGTTTCTGTGATCTTGTTCTGCTTTGTGTAGGATTTAAGATTCTTGAAATGGCCCAGAGAATCTGACTTGTTACATTTGTAACTTTAGGTAATGAATCTACAACATGTGGTTAAGTGCTTAGAAAGATCTGGCTTTTTAGATTTGTAAGTCTGCCCTTATTGGACATTTAAAGTGTTTGAGAAAATCAGGCATATTAATTTTGTAACTGTAGTCTGAAATGTCTAAGGAAATTTGATTAATTAAGGCTGTAAGTCTGTTAAGTGTTTGAGGACTGAAGCTACTAAATTTAAGAATTAATTTAATAGTAATCAGAACAAGTGAAAGTGATTGTCCTTATCTTCATACAAAAAATTACTAGACTTATAATGGAATAACAAGATTTGTAAGTTGAATTTAAAGCCTTTAGGAGAAGCTACGTTTTTAAATGGGCAACTTGAGTCAGTAACTATAACATTCTTTTCCATACCCAAACCTACCCCCAGATATTTAAAATTGCAGGTTGATAACCCCCAGCTTTATAATTCTAGCTGAGACCTCTCCTCTGAACTCCAGATAACAACATTCAGCTCTTTGCTTGTAATGTTCCAGAGGCATCACAGACCACGATGTTCAAGTTAACCTTCTCTGACACCCAAATTCATAAATTGAGACCTGCATCACCCGTGACTCTCCCTCCCTCTCACCCCACTCCAAGCCAACCCATCATCAAGGCACTTTCTTCTACTTCCAATAGATATTTAGAATCTGTCCTCTTTGCTTCATTTTCTGCAGCCAGCCGCCTAGCCCAGCTCACCATCATCTTTTGCCTGAAGTGTTTCACTGGCCTCTGAGCAGGTCACTAAGTCACTTGTTCTCTAGGGAGCATCTACACAAACTAGACCATGCCACACCCTCCTTAAGGCCCCTCACCAGCTTCCCAGTGCATTCTGACACTGCCCCCTGCCATCTCTTTGCCCTGCTCCCCGTGCCTCAGCTCTAATTATTCTTCTGTAAGTTCCTCAAAAAGGCCAAGCTCCTTCCTACCTCAAGGTCTCTGCACTGGCAGTTCCCTCTGACTGGAATGCTGTTCCACCTGCTCCTTTATGGCTGGCTCCATCCCTCAAGTCTTAATTTAAATGTCATCTCCCCAGAGAGATTAAGAGCAGTTGGTTTCCTGCGCCCATCTGTTCTCTGTTCAGTGTCTTTTCTTATTCGCATTCATCACAACATGCAATTAATCTCTTTTATTATTATTCTTTTTGTTGTGTGACTGTCTGTCCCATTACAATATAAGCTCCATGAAGGCAGGGACCATGTCTGTATTATTTGCTGCTGTAGCTCGAGTGCATACAACACTAATTCTCCAATTCTGGCGGCTACCAGAGTAGGGACTCAGTCAACGTTTTTTCAATAAATTAAATATATTCAACGATACCAAGATATTAAGTGAAAAAAGAAAAGATACAGAGCAGTATGTAGAGTATAAGTTCCATTTGTATTTCAAGAAAATTTTATACACACATTCATGCACATATGTATATGAAGGATACACAAACTAGTAATTGTGGTTGCCTCTATGGTGGAGACTGCAGGTCAAGGAAGGAAAGGCAGAAAGAATTTGAAGCTAATAATGCATTTTCCTATTTGAATATTTTACCATGTGACTATATTTCTTTTATAATAACGGTAAGAAAAATACTGTCTTTTGGTATTGTTAGTAGGCGATACAGAATACCAAAAAAGTAGGAAGAATCTCAAAATAAAGGACAGTCATCTAAATGGAATAAATTTAGCCTTATTTTCCTTATTCCACTGAGAACCTGTGAAAGATTCCTCTGGCTCTGGCCCTTGTCTGCAGCCTGGCACTTGACAGGTATCGCGGCTCTTGGCATCATGGATAAGAGCAAGGGCTCCTTACTCTGAAGCACTTGGTTTGAATCCCACCTCTGCCAATTTATTTGCTGTAGAACCATTGACAACTTAAACTATAAGAGCCTGAGTTTTCTTCATCTATAAAATGAGATAATAGTACTTCTCTTATAGGGCTTCTGTGAAAATCAAATGTGATAAATGTAAAGCACTTAGCACAATGTCTTGCATATAGTAAGTGTTCAATAAGCGGTAGTTATTATTTCACATGTCACATGATGACACCTCTAAGCTTCCCATTGAGTTCAGGTTTCTGCATGTGAGGGAGAGACATCAAAGGACAAGACGGCAAGGTGGCACTGCTTATCTGCCAACTGTTCAGTTTCTGCATGGGTGGTCTCCACATCCATCTGCCTAGCAATGATTGGGAAAGTACTTGATTATTTTATTGCATCTTAATCTCATAAAATTGTGTGAATGGCAAAGTGAAAGTACCAACAGTAGCGATGTGACACGTGCATCTAAAGCAAGTGAGAATGGGAGAAAATGTCTGCAAATCATATATCTGATAAGGGACTTGTATACAGAATATATAAAGAACTCTTACAAGTCAATAATAAAAAGACAAGCCAATTAAAAAGTGGACAAAGGGTTTGAATAGGTATTTCTCCAAAGAGCGTATACAAATGGTCAATAAGCACATGAAAAGACGCTCAACATCACTAATCATTAGGGAAATGTAAATGAAAACCACAATGAGATATTACTTTACACAAACTAGGATGGCTACAGTCAATAAGACAGACAACAGCAAGTGTTGGTGAAGATCTGAAGAAATTGAAACCTGCATCTATTGCTAGGAGGGATGCAAAATGCTGACACCACTTTGGAAAAACAGTTTAGCAGCTACTCAAAATGTTAAACATAGAATTACCAGATGACCTAGCAATTCCACTTTTAGGTATCTACCCAAGAGAAATGAAAGGGTACATCTACACAAAAACCTGTACATGAATGTTCATAGCATTATTCACAATGGCCAAAAACATGGAAACAACCCAACTATCTATCAACTGATGAATGGATAAACAAAATTCTATCGAGAATATGGAATATTATTCATCTACAAAAAGAAATCAAGTACTGATACATGCTACAGTAGGGATAAACCTTGAAAACATTATGCTAAGTGAAAGCCAAACACAAAAGGTCATATATTTCATGATTCTATTTATGTGGAATGTCCAGAAAAGGTAAATCCATAGAGACAGTAAGATTAGCAGTTGCCAACGGCTGAGGGTCTTGGGGTCGGGGGCCGGGGTGGGGAGTGAGCGCTAATGGGTACAGGGCTTCTTTCTAGGGGGACAGAAGTGTTCTGGAATTAGGAAGTGGGGATGGCTGCACAGCCTTGTGAACATACTAAGAACATTGTATTATACACTGTAAATGGGTGAATTACAGCTCAATAAGGCTGTTTAAAAAAGGAAGTATGTGTATCATTAACTCTTTATAATTGATATAGAGATAGAAATAATTAGATTTCATGTGGAATCAAAAAATGGTACAAATGAACTTGTTTACGAAACAGAGTCACAGACGTATAAAACAAACTTGGACGGTTACTAGGAGGGAAGTGGGGGGAGGGATGAATTGGGAGATTGGGATTGACATATACACTCTACTGTGTATAAAATAGATAACTAATAAGAACCTACTGTATAGCGCAGGGAACTCTACTCAATACTCTGTAATGACCTCTGTGGGAAAAAGAATCTAAAAAAGAGTGGATATATGTGTAATTATATATGTATATATGTGATTTTTGTATATATGTATAATTGATTCACTTTGCTGTACAGCAGAAGCTAACAACATTGTAAATCAACTCGACTCCAATAAAAATTTTTAAAAGATAACATTTTACTGACTTAAAACTGGAAAAAAAGAGAAATAACTAGATTTATTGAAAGGAATGAATCTTTAGCCTCCACTGGATGTTCTCAAGCCTGCTTTTTGATTTGTGAAGGAAAACAATCAAATTGAAGTTGTATTAGTCAAGACTGGATATATATCATCAAAGGTTGTGTCCAGAAATGCAAGTGTAATTGCAAGAGTTATACCATATTTTATCACCTAGGAACAGATGTGCTCTGTTGACAGAATGCATTTGTCGTTTGACTTTTGAGATTAGTCACATTTTCAGAAATGAATTTATGTATGGATATAGGGGCCTGTGTATACTCTGTCATGGGGAAGGCAAAAATTCCCTTAGCCCTCTCCACTTCTTTCTTTAACGCTAGGTTACCAAGCAAGTTTCTAAGGAATAATTCAGCTGAGACTAGGAAACTGCATGTAATTATTTGCCTCACTGGAAAATTCTAATGCCCATGAAAAAATCAAGTTTTGATTTATCTATCAATCTTCTGTGAGTGTGATCAGGAAAAAGCCCTGGGTAGCTGTTTTATTTTGGCCCTCACTAAGTATGCAACTAACAGTGACATAAAACATGAGTATTAATAAATCTCACAAAACAAAAATTCCAGAGATAGGTATTTGGTTCAACAATAGCTCAACAATTTTCAAAGTCCGAATCAGTTCTGCTAAGAGCTGGGGATAAAATGGTGAGCAGTACAGAAAGAGCATTACCCTCATGAAGTCCAGTGAGGAGAAAGACATCAAACACCTAAATGAAGGAATAAAATAACTAATAATTAAAATAATCCTCATTTGCTAATTTTGGTTTGCAAATTTGCCTACTCACTAAAATGTACTTGTAACCTCAAAACCGATACTTGCTGCACTTTTGAGGTCACTTCTGGACGTGTGCATGTGTAGAGTGGAGAAAAATTGGAGTCACCCACCATGCATGTTCCCAGCTGAGGTCAATTCAGCTCTCGCACTGTAAACAAAAGTCCTTCTTGCCATCTTATTCTGTGTTGCACTGTTTACATTTCTGTGCTTTCGTTGATGGCTTTGGTTTAAAATGCCCTGTAAGCATAGTGCTGAGGTACTGCCTAGCGTTCCTAAGCACAGAAGGCTGGGATATGCCTGACGGAGAAAAGGTATATGTTAGATAAGTTTCATTGAGGCATGAGTTATAGTGTTGTTAGCTGTGAGTTCATGTGAATGGATTAATGATCTATATGAAGTGAAGTGTCTTTAAACAGAAATGCACATAAAACAAGGTTATGTATTGATGGCTTGATGAAAATGTGGTGACCAGAGGCTGGCAGGAACCTAATCCTGTGCTTCCCCTAGGAGCGATGGGTCTGTATTCGCTCATTTAGTGTCCATGGTGACTTTATAGAACAAAACTGCTGTGAATCACGAGAACAGACTGTGTTATCAGGATAAGTGTGAGGAGGGGGGCTACAGAGGTGCTGAGAATGAGTGAATGATGTGTGTGGGTCTGTTCTTGATAGAGAAGCCTCTTGGGTGAGGTGACAGTTGGGCTGAGACCCAAAAGATGAAAAGAAGCTGCAGAGCAGGTGGAGAACATTCCAAACAGAGTCCAGCGGAGTCTGGAGGTGGGAAAGCCTTGGCCTGTGTGGGCACCTAAGCCCTGTTAGGACGTGATGGAGAAGCAGGCAGGGGCCAGCTCCAAAGGACCTTTTGGGCCTGGCTAAAAAGTTTGGGTTTTATTCTAAAGGCCTGGGGTAAAGCTGCAAGGTGTAAAATAGTGCAAACTGCAACCTGTAGGCAGTGCAGCGGAAATCAAGTTATTCTCTTCTCACCTGTCTGTGTCCTTGTTTGTTCTCATCACTAGGCTCTAGAGGTTGCAGGTGGTCCCTTATTTACCTGTCTTTTTCCAGGGCCGAGGACAGAGCTGGGATCAACCACTCTGGGCACAGAGCATGGACCACCACGAGCCCACAGTACATGTTTCAGTATGGTTTGTTGATTGAATTCTGCCGCTGCAGCCGTGAAGCAACCGTAGCGAGGACTCTCCTAGAACCTGGACAAATCTGGAATTTAGACCTCTGCCTCCCAGGCTGACTGATAGGCCAGCGGTGGGGAAGCTGAGCTCTCAGCTCCAGCAAAGACAGACCCGCCATCCCCTTCTCCCCATCCCCAGGCAGGAGCTGGCAGGAGATCAGACGCTGCTTCAATTTCAAGTAGCTCATGAACGAAGGCTGTAAAGTTGCTAAGAAACCTGCTTTTTCTGAGGGCTCACCGTGTGTTCTTTTGTTTCTATGGCGTTGTGTGTGAGAGTGGGTGTGAAGTGTGCCCAGGGCTGTCAGCCTGCCAACCTGAATCAAGTCAGACTTGAAGGCAAGAGCCGCAGGCTGCCCTGAGCACCATTCGGGACGCCAGGTATTGCCAAGCTGGGCAGCCCAGGCATTGAGGGTGAACAAAAGAGGAGACAGCTGCCTGAGGCCGGAGATTGGCAGAGCTGTGAGCAGCTGCAGGAAGGAAGCTTTGGATGCTGAGTCCTGGACCCACTTCACCAGAGGGCCAGAAGCTCGCGGGTGGGAGACACCAATAATAGAACCAGGAGGGGATCTCATCCCGTAGCTGAACTTGGAAAATAAATCCTTAACACAATCTGGGCCATTGCAAAATACTGGATGCAAGATTTGTGGAACTAGAAGATTCCGGGTTGACCGTTATCTAATTTGCTCCCCTTCTTCTTATGGTTGCAAGGAGAATCTGAGGCCCAGGGAGGGGAAGGGACTTTCTCAAAGGCACACAGCATATAGCAAACACGGTAGAACTCACTGTAGGATCTGTGGGCTGAGAGTGGAGGAAAAAAAGGCCTGAAGTGTAATCTGAAACTAGATTATTCATCCATTTGTCCATTCATCAAATACTTACTGAGTCCTAAGTGCCAGGAGCCCCGAAGTCCCAACCCCACCGCGAGAAAAGAAAAATGCAAACCTTTGAGCACACTGGCAAATTCTCTGAATCTGTTTCCCAATAAGTATGCCAACAACACAAAAGAGCTCCCACTGTGTGTCCGGCTAAGCGCTTTTTTACCTTAGATTCTCCTCTCGCTCGCAGACTTGGGAGGATGAGGAACTAAAATGGATGAGAAACGTGATCTTCTCAGTCGCCCGCCTCAGCTGTCAGTGACTTTGAAGAGCACCTGAGGGCCAGTTGTGCTGGATTTGTTTCTCACTCTGCGGGCTCCAGGTGCCTAGTACGTGCCTAGCACCTTGAGCAACTCATTCCTGGCTCTAGACGTCCGTCAAAGTCACAACTGATGCTCTCACTCTGCCCAAACCCTTTAATGGTTCCTGCTGCTTTTAAAATAAAGATCAGTGGGGCTTCCCTGGTGGCGCAGTGGTTGAGAGTCCGCCTGCTGATGGAGGGGACACGGATTCGTGCCCCGGTCCAGGAAGATCCCACATGCCGTGGAGCGGCTGGGCCCGTGAGCCATGGCCGCTGAGCCTGCGCGTCCGGAGCCTGTGCTCCGCAACGGGAGAGGCCACAACAGTGAGAGCCCCGCGTACCGAAAAAAAAAAAAAAAATATATATATATATATATATATCTATCTATCTATATATAGATAGATAGATAGATAGATAAAGATCAGAGACTGGGTAACACGGCCCGCAAGGCCCCGCAGGGCCTGGCTCGGTTTGCCCCTCCTTCTCGTCTCCTCTGTCTCTCCCACTCTGCTCCAGCTCACTGACCTTCATACCTGTCATGCTCCCCCCACAGGGTCTTTGCCCAGGCTGCCCCTACACCTGGAATGTTCTTCCCTCCCTTTATTTCCTAGTAAAATCTTTTTAAAGAAACCATTAAACTGTTTAGAATTCATGGGTGGTAAAAGATTTTTCAAACAACAACAACAACGAACAACACGAGTTACAAAAGACAGTATCTACCTTCGTGTTCCAGGGCTCAAACCTGCCGCAGTGGCCAGCGATCAGAGCCCCCTTTCTGTTAATCAGCCTTCTCCAAGCCGCGGTCCACAGCGCCCTCTAGTGGGCCCTGAACGACAGCACCAGGATAGCTTCTGTTCATGGCCTCCTGCAGCCCCACCCCAAGACTCAGCCACAGGAGCACAGGTGGCGCTGGAAGCATCATCAAAAAACTCACTTCACTGTGTAAAACTGGGACCTAGTTAGCGGGCAGGATTTGCCCAAGATCTCACCGAGTCTGTTGCAGAGCTGGGCCAACCAGTGTTCTTTCCACTACATGGTATTACATAATCGAATACTCAGAAGCATCGCAACGCTTTGGTAAGCAGGGACTTGTGGTTCATGGGTGAACATAAGACATGAGCTAAGCTTGTTTCATATTTTCACTGAAATCCTCCGCTCGTGGGTGTGGTCTTTGGGTGTAAGACCCCTTGTGGGCTACCTCACCTAAGTCTGTGAACTCCTTCTGTGCCTCCAACACGGGAACTCCTTCCTCCCTCAGGGCCTTTGCACCGCCTGTTCCCTTTGCACCGCCTGTTCCCTTTGCCCGGAATGCTCCTCCACCAAACTGCCTCTTGGCTCGTACACCCTCCTCATATCATCCAGCTCTCACAGAGGCATTCCCTGACTATCCTACCTCATGTTGATCCCTACCCCAGTCTCTAAAATACCTTGTTTATATCCTTCATAGCCCTATTCACACCTGACATCATCGTGGTGAGTTGTTTGAGGTCTGCCTTCCTCTCTAGAACGATGGCTGTTGGGAATTTATTCTGGACCTAGCAGAGGCCCTGGGCACTGAGCGGGTGCTCGACGAATACACAGGGAACGATGGACTGGAGAATGGCGCAGGACAAGGAATTAGCCAGAGACCACATTAGAGAAAAGTCTGGAGGTTTACTCAACAACAGTCACAATCACAGTTGTACATGGTAAGTCAGGTCTTCACAAAGGCTCACTTTTCCAGGCAGGAGATGAGAGGTTGGCGGTCTCGAGCTTTCTCTATGGAATCCCAGGTCTGACTTCTCAAGTGTTCCTTGCTTGTAATCCCTTTGGGATCCACCTTCAGGCCTGTAACAGAGCAGGACCCTGACCTTGTTGGCTGGCATGGCTGAATCAAAGCCATTTTGGGAGTGGATGTTAAGAGGACCTTGTCGCTTGGAATGTAGGTCCAACTCCCACCCCAAAGGTGACAGTGGGCCTTGGCTCAAGATCAAGTTTGAACAAACATATTACTTGGGTTTTCACAAAAATGCATCAGTTGAAAGCAGAAAAGAATTCCAGGACAGAACTCGCACCTTGCCCTTCTCCCACACTTAGAAATCTTCAGAAAACTTAATTAAAAATGCATTGCCTTCTAAGAATTACAAAGGATCACCCAATCTGTGCAAACGAGGGATCCCTGAAGCAAGGAGTCCAGATTTCTCAGTTACTACTGTAAAGTGCTTCGCCACTCTTCTGAAACGTCAGAGACGAAAAGTAGAGAGATGCACAGAAAGAAATATGGCGTCATCTTCAAGGACATCACCTATTCCTTAAGGAGAAAAAGAAATTCAGCAGGTGGCGAATACAATGTGGACTTTGGGAATCCAACAAGAACTACATCTTCAACAAGAACTGCTCTTTCTCCCCAGGTCCTAAGGTCGTATCTCCCATTAGATCCCTTTTGTGGATGTACTCCCTTCTGCCTCTGAGCTGTTTCTTCCAAAAATAGGGAACTGGTAGCTCCTGGACTGTTTTAAAAGTTGAAAGCTCCAACTGGAAGCACAAGGTGGAATGGCTTTTCCCACGTGTGCCTGCACACTTAGCCGCCTCCTCCAAGGCCTTGTACTGACAGTGAAGATGCTCTTTGCATTCCAAAATGTTTCTGGAGTCCCCCTTTGGAAAGGCTGCTGGTGGGCCACACAGGCATGATACTCTCTAGCCACACCCTGTTTTGCGACCCCATGCTCAGAAGAAAGGCTCTAAAGGAAAAAGGGTCCACGTTCTCACACATTACCTGGCTGACGGCACCTCCACAGGCTCCTGGCTGTTTGACTGAGCATCAGCCAGGGTGGAGCAGGGACCTGGATCCTTGAGCCAGGTGGTTTTCCAAAATGAAGACAAAACAATGGGTGGCTAGTATGTGCGATCAGTTGGCCAGTTAACAAATGGACTTCTCTCCTTCCTTCCTTGATTACAGGCTATGTCAAGTCTCAGCACCTACAGATGTGGGCTCAGCAATTACAAATGCCAGAGTGCTCAGAGGACCTGCCCATCCCTCGTTGAGGGTGCAAAGCCAGACTCAAAAGGAGAACCAAAGGATGGAAACGAGGACGACTGAGGACCGCTTGCTGCTGCTCCTGCTCCCCACATGCGTCCTGTCACCCACTTGGAGTGGGACCATTCGGAAACCTAGCCATTGCTCCGCCCTCCACCTGGGCGTGGGATTGGGGGCTGCAGGCGTGGCTTCCAAACAGGGCCCTCTCCCAGGGGCTGCTGAGGCCCTTCTTGGCCACAGATTAAGTGAGTCATGCAGTTACCCTTTAAATTTGGGGTGTTATTTGCATAAAATGGAATAACTTCTGGCCTCTGGCCCTTGGGAGGCATTGCTGTCTCAGATCCTGCTCTAGGCCCAACGCCTCCTGCTTGAAATTAGACATTAAGAAACACACACTCATCCAACAGGAACTGCACACACCACCAAAAATGTTTCCCCTCCCCCCAACCCCTCCCCTTTATGTCTAGCAAGGCACTAGGAAATGATTCAAGTTTAGGGATTGGCTGTACATTTGCATTTTTTCTTTTTAAAAGGCACAGTTTGTATTTTAATGATGCTGAATTACTCTCTGATGATGAATCCTAACTCAGTTCTCCCATATTGCGACACTCTTGTTATCCTAGATTCTGAAAGGGGTCTCATCTTCGACTCCTTCCTACAGAGGGCCACTTCTAAAGATATAGCACTCCCTTGGAAAAGACACCAGGGATCGACAAGCAGGCTTTGTAAGCACGGAGCTGCCTCTCCTGCGGGCAGGTGGCCAGAGCAGGGCTTGTGCTGAGGCAGAAGTGGAAGTGACACTTCGCCCGCTGCACGCTTAATCGGGGTGGTGGTGGCCGGGAATGTTTACTTCCCTCCCCAGATAATTGACAGCCTTGAGATTAGCCAGCATCTCAAAGGCAGATTCGTGGCTCTGCTCCCAGATTTATGTCTCAGTTATTTCATTGGTAAATAACACAGTCGAGAGGCTCGACTCTAATTGGAATACTGATTCAAGGACTTCCTGGGCTAGCTGGCAGAAGCCGTGGGCTGTAGACTGCGATTTCCATGTCTGAATCAGTGGGTGGCAGGCTGGTTACAGAAACACTTCCTATTAGTTTGGGAGCCCTCTGGGAGGCTGACACATAATCAACAAAGCAAAAGGTAAACACAAAGGACCGGCATGGAGCTAGGTACACGTCTGTTCATGGGACACTGGGATCTGTTCTCCATTGCAGGTGTGACCATGGTGGCAGGTTGGCAGGGCTTTAGGTCTGGGCTGAGGACCGTGTCACACCAAGGCCTCCGGTATGAGCTGACGGACACAGGTCTCCTGCCCCCTCCCCCAGCACCACCAACGTTGGACTTCACAGATTGTCTCTAGGCTGGGGGCTGCCTCGAATGTTTTACACTTGGCTGGCTAATCACGGCATCCTAGAAATCCATATTGGATGCTAGAATACCAGAATCCTACGTGTCATTTTAGTTTGTGATCACAGTACAGAGTTCCTTAAAAATTCTAGAATTCCATATGAGAACCAGAACCACAATGAGTCAGAGGCTAGGCATCTGCCCACGGTCCACCCTGGAGGCCTCCGGACCTCACACCTCTGTTCCTCTCCTGAGGCAGGCAATTGGCCGAGAGAGAGAGAGAGAGAGAGAGAGAGAGAGAGAGAGAGAGAGAGAGAGAGAGAGAGAGAGGGAGGGAGGCGGGGTGGGGGTGGGGGGAGAGATATGGAAGCACTGATGAGGGAAATTCAGCCAGAATTTCTAGTTTGGAGGTTTTCTACTGGGCCCGTGCCACAGGCCCAAGGCCATCTGAAACACAGTCCTGAAAAGCTGGTGGCTGGGCTGTCCTTGTGCCCGGAGAGCGCTAAAATGGGCATTTCGAGTACCCTGAGAGCAAGGGGAGACATCCCGTCTGTCCACGGCTGCAAAGGATTATCTGCGGGTCGCGCTGCTGCCCCCAGGCCTGGCAGCTGGCCAGTGGTCAGTACTGTACACTCGGAGGGCCCGAGGCACGGCTTTCGACTGACTGCATCTCCTGGGGCTGTGACAGAGAACAGACGCTGGGCAGGCAAAAATTCAAAGGCTGAAACCAGTGGCCCCGAGAAAGACTTTTTCCCTTCTGCTGCAGATGGGTGGCACTGGTGCTAAAAGCTGCCGCCCCTACAGACAGAGTTTGCCTCTCTCTCTGCAGGACTGTCATGTATGAGCCACCTGAAGGCTAGGCAGCCTCAGAGGACTCATTTTAGGGTGGTCTAGGGCTGCCCTGGCAGTCCTCCTGCATAATGCTCAAGGGAACGTGGCGACAAAGTTGAAAAGGCTCTCCTGGATTTCCGTGATGCCACCAGGGGTGCAGCAGGCTCTGCTCTTGAGCGGGGCCTCTTGTGGGGTCTGCTCTCTATCCCGGCTCCACCACTCTGGGCCTGCAGGGCCAGGCAGACACCTGGCCCAGCTTCAAGCGCCCCCTCTGCCCTGGCCCGGCTGGCCAGCAGCTTTTACGTGACGGAGTCCGCAGAAGCCCTGCCTCTCTTGGGAGAGGGAGGCTGCAGTGAATGCCGGAGAGGACCCTGCCAGGCCTGCCACGGGAACGTGAAGGCTCAGTTGCTATTGAATTTTTCCAAGACTGTTGAGTTGGTGTGTTCAAACAGCCACTGCTGAGTGGGGGAGGAGGGGTTGCAGGTGTTCATGAAGATCCTGTGGTCACGTTCACTGCAGTCCATGCAACTGCCGCTGACGGGGTGATACAGGGTCTGGTCCTGCAAAACAGGCAGGTTATCAGCCGGGCCACGCTGGGGAGGTGAACAAACCGCAGCAGCAGTAACAGCAAGGAGGCAGGGAGGCTCGCAGACCTGTCTGGCTCTCCTCTTGAGCACACAGTGGGCACTGCCCGCCTCCCTTGCAGCTGGCCTTGTCACATGCCTAAGCTGTGCCCACTGGGATGCGGGCAGAAGTGATGCCTGCCACTTCTGGACCGGAGCCCTAATCACTGCCCATCTCCAGTCAAATTTCATTGGCTTTCAAGGTGGTTTTTTTTAAGAAATGGGCCCAGCTGCCAACATTTAAGATTCCAGAGACTTCAAATAAACAGCTGAATTTCTGCTTTCTCTTGATGACTGGAGAGTCGGACATGGTAGGTCTGTGGAACAAACACGTGAGGGAGGGGCTCTGGGGAGCAGGAATGAGGCATTACATTTTTTTTTTTTTTTAAATCGAGCAGGCTTCCCTGTTCCCCCCACACCCTGTCTTACTTTGCGGTACTTCCACAGCTGGTTGCCCTTCATGCTGTGGCAGTCGTAGAGGGTGACGGGGCTGGTGTGGGAGATGGCATCGAAGCAGAACTTCTTGGTGTGCTGGGGGTCTCCAGGCCGGATGTCCTCTCTCCAGGTGAAGGTGAACACCTGTACACACAGGCACATCGTGAGGTGGACAGCAAAGCTAGGGGACTCTCTTTTTTTGTAACCATGGGGAATTTTAAACACAGGAGTCCAGAAAAAAGTTTATTGACCACACCTGTCCCAGTGACCCAGCTTTGAGGATTACCAACTCACGGCAAATCTTGTTACAGCTTTCCCTCACCATATCTCGCCCACAACGTTATTCTGAAGCAAATCCTGGACATCCTACCACACCAAGTGTCATGACTTCAGTAAATGCCATGATAACAATGAAAAGTTATCACAGAATCTTCCATGTCATCAAATATCTTGAGTTCAAGTGTTCTCAGACTGCCTTATACCTCTCTTTTCACAGTCAGTCTGTTTGAATCAGGATCCAACCCAGGTTCACATATGGTATTTGGTCGATAAACTTTCTTTTCAGCAGCTTTACTGAACAATATTTGGCATGCGATAAATTGCCCACATTTAAGTGTACAGTTTGATACTTTTTTTTTTTTGCGGTACGCGGGCCTCTCACTGTTGCAGCCTCTCCCGTTGCGGAGCACAGGCTCCGGACGCGCAGGCTCAGCGGCCATGGCTCACGGGCCCAGCCGCTCCGCGGCATGTGGGATCTTCCCGGACCGGGACACGAACCCGCGTCCCCTGCATCGGCAGGCGGACTCCCAACCACTGCGCCACCAGGGAAGCCCCGTGTTTGATACATTTTGACATAGTTGACACCGTGAAACCATCATCATCATCAAGGTAGTGGACGTATCCATCACCCCAAAAGCACCCTCACGTGCCTCTGTAATCTTTTCCTCCTGTCCCTCTCCACTCCTCATGCCCCTAGGCAATCACTCCTCTGCTTCCCATCACTAGAGATTAGTTCACAATTTCTAGAATTTTATATAAAAGGAATCAGACAGTATGTATTTTTTTGTCTGATTTATTTCACTCAACACAATTCTGTTGAGATTCATCCATGTTATAACAACATTTATTAGTAGTTCATTCCTTCTTATGGTCAAGTATTATTTCACTGCATGGTACTCAGTTTACCTGTTCTTGGACATTTGGGTTGTTTTCAGTTTTTGGTTACTTCAAATAGAGTTGCTATGAACACATGTGTACCAGCCATTGTATGGACGTATACATAATTTCTTCCCTCGTGGATAAATCCCTTGAAAAGGGATGCCTGGATCCATGTGTAACTTTCTAAGAAACTGCCAAACTGGTTTCCAAAGTGGTTGTACCAGTCGCACTCCCACCAGCAGTGTGTGCATGGTTCCAATTCATGTACATCCTTGCCAACCCTTGGTATGGTCAGTCTTTTTAATAGATTATCATTTTAATTTCCATTTCTCTAATAACTATGAACTTAAGCATGTTCGATGTGTTTATTTGCCACTGACATGCCTTCTTTGCTAAAAATGTCTGTACATACCTTTTGCCCATTTTTAAATTGCCTTTGCTTATTTTCTTATTAAGTTTTGAGAAATTTTATACTCTAAATATAAGTTCTTTATCAGATATACGCTTTGCAAACATTTTCTCTCTGTCTGTAGCTTGCTTTTCTATTTTCTCAACAGTACCTTTTAAAGAACAGAAGTTTTTCATTTTGAAGAAGTCCAATTTATCAATTTTTTTCTTTTCTGAATTGTCTTTTGGTGTTGTATCTAAGAAATCATGGCTTGGGTTACCAAGGTCCCAAACACTTTGCCTATGTTTTCTTCTCAAATATTTTGTTTTAGGTTTTACGTTTAGGTCAATGCTCCATTTTGAGTTAATTTTTGTATATAGTCTAAGGTATTTATTGAAAAAATTTTTTTGCATATGGATATGCACCACTTGTTGACAAGATTATATTTTGTGCACTAAATTTCCTTTGAACATCTGCAAAAGTTGGTTGTCCACATACGTGTGGATCTATTTTTGGACTCTCTATTCTGTTCCATTTATCTTTCTTTTTTTTTTTTTTTTTGCGGTACGCGGGCCTCTTACTGTTGTGGCCTCTCCCGTTGCGGAGCACAGGCTCCGGACGCGCAGGCTCAGCGGCCATGGCTCACGGGCCCAGCCGCTCCGCGGCATGTGGGATCTTCCCGGACCGGGGCACGGACCCGTGTCCCCTGCATCGGCAGGCGGACTCTCAACCACTGCGTCACCAGGGAAGCCCCATTTACCTTTCTTTATGTCAATATGACACCTTTAATTACTGACATTTTACGATACATCTTGAAATCAGTGTTAGTCTTTAACTTTGTACTTCTTTTGAAATTTTGTTTTGGCTATTCTAGGTCCTGTCCATTTTCCATATGAATTTTAGAATCAGTTTTTCAATTTTTACAAAAAAGCCTACTACAATGTTAGGATTCTGTTGAATTTATATATTTCTTTGGATAGAATTGATATCAATTATTGAGTCTACCAACCTATGAACACGGTATGTATCTTCATTTATTTAGAACTTCTTTAGTTTCTATCAGCAATATTTTGTAGTTTTCGGTACACAGGTTTTTCACATCTTTTGTCAGTTTCACACCTGAGTATTTCATATTTTTTGTCATTGTAAATGCTTGTTTTTAATTTTAACTTCTGATTCTTCATTATTAGTATATAGAGAAAAAACTGACTTTTGTATCATGCAACTTTGCTAAACTCAGCCATTAGTTCTGGTAGCTTCTCTGTAGATTTTATTGAATTTTCTACATAGATGATCACATACTCTGCAAATAAAGACAGTTTTTGTTCTTTACTTCCCACTTGGATGAAATTATTTTTTTCTTGCCACAGGTTAGAACCTCCAGAACACTGTCAAACAGAAATGATAAGGTTGGAATCCCTGTCTTGTTCCTGATCTTAGTGGGAAAGCATTCAGATTTTTACCATGAAATATGATGTTAGCTGTAGAATTTTTACAGATGCCCTTTATCAAGTTGAGGAAGTGCCTTTCTAGTCCTGGTTTGCTGAGAGTTTTTACTAGAAATGGATGTTAGATTTTGTCAAATGGTTTTTCTAGGTGTGCTGAGGTGATCATATGGTTTTCTTTTTCATTTTGTTAATGGTGAATCATATTGATTAATTTTCTAATGTTAAACCAACCATTCATTCCTGGGATAAATTACACTTAGCCATGATGTATTACCCTTTTCATATATTGTTGGATATAATTTTCTAAACTTTTGTTTAGAACTTTTGCATTATGTTCATGAGGGATATTTCTCTGTGGTTTTCTTATAATGTTTTAGTCTGGTTTTGCTATTAAGGTAATGCTGGCCTCATAAAATGAGGTGGGACGTATTCCCTCCTTTTCCGGAAGAGTTTCTGTAGAATCAGTAACTTATCTTCTTTAAGCATTTGAGAGAATTCACCAGTAAATCTATCTGAGCCTGTAATTTTCTTTGTGGGAATATTTTCAACTACAATGTCAATTTCTTTGATAGAACCAGGGTGTTTTCCACTCGGGCTGGTGAGAACAGGCATTATTCCTGGCTCAGGTCAGTAAGAGCACTATATCACACCCCCATCATCACTGGCTCAGGAAACCCAACATGTGAGAGCTCCAGGACTTCTCCAGAACTCTTGGGAAGGACATGCCTTTTCACTGAGGGGCTGGCAGCCTATGCTGCTGGTGGTCACATCTGCCACCACATGGGAAGACAGCCAGGTTAAGAATGGAGCCAACGGAGAGGGAAGCAGAGCTGAGACCCTAGAGAGATCCTGATGACATCATCTAGACTTTTCAGTGACACCAGCCGGTAACTCCCTCTTTCTGTTGATGGCCACTTGGGCTGGGTGTCTGTCATTTGTAACCAACAGTCCAGACTGATGTGCAGGGTTCCTCTTTCCAAGGTGCTCAGGAGGCTCTTATAATGCGTACCCTGGGCTGACCTGTGATTCATCTTTTTGGCCGTGCTATGTGAGATCTTAGCTCCCCAACCAGGATCGAACCCACGCCCCCTGAATTGGAAGCATAGAGTCTTTTTTAAAAATTTTTGGCTGCGTTGGGTCTTCTTTGCTGCGTGTGGGCTTTCTTTAGTTGCGGCGAGCGGGGGCTACTCTTCGTTGCGGTGTGTGGGCTTCTCACTGTGGTGGCTTCTCTTGTTGCAGAGCATGGGCTCTAGGGTGCACGGGCTTCAGTAGCTGTGGCACGCGGGCTCAGTAGTTGTGGTGCGCGGGCTCTAGAGCACAGGCTCGGTAGCTGTGGTGCACGGGCTTAGTCGCTCCGCAGCATGTGGGATCTTCCTGGAGCAGGGCTCGAACCCGTGTCCCCTGCATTGGCAGGTGGATTCTTAACCACTGCGCCACCAGGGAAGTCCCGAGACTCATCGTTGACCCGTGGCCTCTCCCTCCTAGTCCTGACCATGTGAGCACTGCAGGCCGCGATGGCACAGAGAGCCCGACTACTGGTCCTGAGGAGCGGCCCTTACCTGCATGTTGTTCCAGGCGGCCTCCCCTCGGCCCCGGACGCAGCTCTCCAGCCTCAGTGGGGAGCCCAGGGCCCCATGTTTCGTGTCTGCACACAGCCCTGTGCCCACATTGCGGATCTGGACAAGAAAGAAGCAAAGAGTGGACCAGTTAGCCACCTCGAGATACCTGCCTGGGCCCCTGCTGGGGTGGGGGGAGGGAAACGAGGCAGAGGCATCGCATGGGCTGAGTGCTGGATTATCCTAATAAAGCTTGCCCTGGGTTGGTGGGTGGGCCCTGAGCCTCTCGATAAAGGAACACAGAGAGCCGCTCCGCTAAACCCTGCTTTGTCTTAGAGCACGCAGAGTCCTGGGGCGGTGGCGGGTGCCTGGAGGGGAGGGGCTGTTGAAAGGAGGATTCCCCGGCTCCTCTCCCAGAGAATTTGACCCAACAGGTCCAGGGATCACATTTTTCCCTCATTCCAGGTGATCTAGAGACTATGCCTTGAAAACCACTCTAGAAAAGGTGTAGGGTCTTTGCTGTGGGACCTTGGAGACTCTGCCTTTTAGGGCGGGTGAATGGGAAGATCCAAAGAACAACAGTGGTCTCACTAAGATGGGTGGGGGCGTGCGGGGAAGAGCACCGTGGGGGTGTGGAGGCCCCGGCAATCGCGTGGCCAGCCAGCACGGACAGCAGTCAAGCCACCGTGCCAGGGCCGGCATCACATCGTGCAGCTCCTACTTCACAGACGTGGCTCCTCGTTCGACTGAGGGGGAGGGGGTGTCGGGGCTCAGAAAAGGTCAACTCCAATGTCCGGCTGCAGGGGTCTGACCACCCAGCTGCCGTGTTCTGCATCCACCACCGTGTCCGAGAGGAGGCCACGGTCCCCGGCGCTGCCCCCAGCCAGCGTTTGAGGGAGGCAGGCCCGCCCCCGGGAGATGCGCGCTCCTCGGGCAGGTGACTTGGCCAGAAGACTGCCTGTTAACACGGCCAGACTTCAGTAGAGCCTCACTGCAGGCTGGGGCCCTTCTTCCACAGCATCACGGTCTGACGGCTCTCCCCGCCTCTCTGCTCAATTCTTTCCTCAAGTGTTGCCCCAGTAAGTCTCTTGCACGTCTAGTCCCATCTTGGTGTCTGCTTCTCGCAGGACCTGAACAAACACGGGGGAGAAAGCCAATAGAGTGGCAAAGAAATGAAGAGCTTCATGAGGGAAATCAAGATGACACCTTGTCTAGAAAACTCGTGCTGGTGTTGGGCGGGGCTAGGCAGATGGCTTAGTTGGGAACGGCCCCTCTAAGTTGCTGTGTGAATCTGAACAAGTAACATGTGATGTTTCTGCCGGCCCAACGCGTGTCTCTCCACCTCTGGTAAAAATGCCCTGATTTTCCACAGGGCCACGGCTCCTGGCCCATCCCGTGGCCAGAGCACCCATCCTACCCTTGCTTCCCCCTTCTTCCAATGGCCACAGTGATTGGTGCAGGATCCAAGGATAAGATTTCAATCCTGGACCTTTGCTGGCTCCACTGGGAAAGAGGTCTTTACTTTCTGCTGGGTTGCGCCAAGCTTGGGATTTCTCAGCCTGAAGCTTCTGGGAGCCAATCTTGCTACTCGCGGCGTGAGGCCAACACAAAAGGAAGCGCAGTTAAGCAGGAGAAAAAGAGACTGACATCATTTGAGCTCCCTGGATCCAGGTGTTCACAGCTGAAGCCACAGCTATCCAAGGTTCCTGTGGGAATCAATAAATCCCCCCTTTTCACTTTAAAATGGACTTCTGTCACTTAAAACAGGCGCGCCAATGCTTATGCTTCCCCTCCACAAGCCCCCATATATCCATCTCTAAGCGAGTGGGTGCTCTCAACCGGAGCCAGGAGCCACGCCCAGGATGTGGTGACGGACTGTCTGCCTCCTCCAGCAGGACCAGCTCCATGGGTGTGTGACAAGGGCAACAGCACAGGGTCCCTCACTCAGAGTCTGTGTTTGTTTTTTAATACATTTATTTATGGCTGTGCTGGGTCTTTGTTGCTGCTCGCGGGCTTTCTCTAGTTGCGTTGCGCAGGCTTCTCATTGCAGGGGCTTCTCTTTGTTGTGGAGCACGGGCTCCAGTTGTTGCGGCACGCGGGCTCAGGAGTTGTGGCTCGCGGGCTCTAGAGCACAGGCTCAGTAGTTGTGGTGCATGGGCTTAGCTGCTCCGTGGCATGTGGGATCTTCCCGGACCAGGGCTCGAACCCGTGTCCCCTGCATTGGCAGGCGGATTCTCAACCACTGCACCACCAGGGAAGTCCTGTGTTTGGTTTAAAGCTCTGCTGTCACTGTCTTCAACTTTCTAGTAATTTTATCTTTGAAACCTGCAAGTGAAATCTGATGGGGCAATAGAGCACGCACGTGAGCAGAGGTGACACATGCTCTATGAGCATCTGCCGGTCCTTTCTGCCAAGTTCACAGACAGCAACTGTGAGTCCCTGCAAGCACAGAATCCTGGGGTCCCACATGCAGCAGAGTTCAGCAGGACTCAAAGGGAGAACAGGGTGAGTGTGTCGTGGCTGTGACTCAGTGGGGCCGCTGGCATGTCCCAGAGGCCACGCCCTCCTTTCCAATCAGAACTGGCTTCAGCTGCACAAAGAGGAATGCTGGTCAAAGACACAGGAGGGACTGGGGAGCCCTATCGTGTCCTTTCTGTGATGCTTCTCTGGATGAGCCAACTACTTCAGCAGCAGATAACAGCACAGAAGCAAGGGGAAGGAGGGGGCAACACACAGTTCCTTTCCCTTCAGTTCTTTCTCATTCATCAGTAAGCCCGAGGTAGAGACAGTCGATAGGACGTGTACATTATCAAGAAGTGAAATAAAAACAGCTGAGTTAGTTTTGTGCAGTGTTTCCACTGCTCTGGTAAAAAATACAAATGCATGGACAAGGTCTGAAATACAGACTGTGAAATTTCACCAACTGTGCACGAGTTAAATGCTCTCATTGCCTTTAACACTGGCACTGCAGAATATAAAGATGAATGGTAAAATTCACACTAATCATTTAAAGTTTTAATTTTTCTCTACTTATAACATTCAAAAGCAAACAAACAAAAACACCACCGCAAGGCTAAGAGACCACCGAAAGAAAGTAAAAAGTTTTATATTTTATACCTCTACTGGCAGTTTTTAGATGACGATAAGTTTTTGTTTTTTAAAAAAATTTTTTTACTGAAATATAGTTGATTTACAATGCTGTGTTACCGGCACTTTTTTCTCTCACCTGTGGACCTGGGGTCTGCACGTGCATTTTGCGCCGGGCCCTAATTATGTGGCTTGCCTGGCCCTTCAGACTCACCTCACCCCAGGCTGCGGCCGGGGGCTCCACAGGTGGATAGAATTTGGGCAGGTCCCAGGCGATCTTGGTCATAAACCACTTGAAACTCTTGCAGTTAAGGGAGCTGCGGAGCTTTTTCTGTGCAGTTACATCTCCAGCGGAGAGGTGGCGGTACTCGGGCCGGCGCTGGTAGATGTGCTCCGCGTACTCGTCCATCCACACCTCCGCCACTCGCTTCAGGTTCTGGAGGGGAGAGGCAGGTGCAAGGGTCAGGCTCTCCGAAGGGCCGAGGAGAAAAGTGGGTACAAAGGGTCCTGGAGGTGAAGGTCAACCTTTCTTATTTTATGCTGCATCAAGGACCGTGTTTTTAAGTCTTCTATATTTATTATTTATGCATGTTTTAAGGACTCTGCAACTCACGGTTGAATAATACACTGCTGCTGGTTTTCTTGCCCATCTTGCATCCCCTCTTTTTCTACAGATCGCCTCCCACTGATTTTCCTTTGGGGACCCACCTCTGCCTCACTATTACCTCCTGTGGCTGAAGGAAAGGCATGTGACCCAGCCTGGCCAATGGGAATATAGATAGCCCAGACATAGGGATTGGCCAGCAGTGGGCATGTGACCTGGGCCAAGCCAATCAGAATCGAGAGGCATCAGTCCTGGATTTTTTTTTTTTTTTTTTTTTTTTTTTTGGTAACTATGGGGAAGAATTGCTGGGTAAGATCTGGTGGGTAAGATGCCGAGAGCTGCTGGGCCATTTGGAAAGTCTGTCCAAGGTTGAAGTCAACCCAGAATGAGGCAGAGCTGAGGGTTAGAACCAGGAACACATTGCTTCTTTTGGTTCCTGAATCCAGCCATCTCTGAAGCCAGAACTACCTCAGAGCTTTCCATTGACATGAGTCAGTAAATTCCCTTTCTGCTTAACCCAATTTGAGTTGGGTTTTGTCACATTTAACTAAGAGTGCTGCCCAAGTTGCCTTGTAAAAACGAATTATAATTTGCAACCAGAAGGTAAAATTCCCTCAGCAGCTGGAATTTTTAACAATCCTTTGAGGTGTTAAGGTTGCTACTTTGATTACAAAACACAAAGATAATCAATAAAAAATGACAACCATATTACTGGCAAGTAGAGGCAGCAGCAGGTGAGGAAACATCCTGTTTGTGAGTAGACTTGGAGGAGAGGAAAAGTGAATTCTTCTGTGTAACTGTGATGAAAATCCCTCACTCCACCTGCCGTGTAGATCCCATCTGCGGAGAACCTCTTACTTTTCTTGGAAGAGCAAAGCATCACGGTTCAGGGGAAATTCCCTGCTCCCAACATCTTCCTCCAACCCCAGGCTGTTGCCAGGATACCTCCCCTGCTTTAATTCTCTAGGCTTTATCATATCATTTTCCCCCTACTGCAATCCAGATTTCCTTCTGAAGGGTAAAAGCAAGTTAGCACTTTAGGCTGTTATCAATCACTCACACCTTAGTGTAAATGACTGCCCTAGAAGCAGAAGGTAAGGCTGAGGCTGGCAAATGTTTTCTGTACAGGGTGAGACAGTAAATATTTTAGGCTTTGCAGACCATGTGGTCTCAACTCTGATATAGCTATAAAGCAGCCCTAGACACTACGTAAGTGAATGGGTGTGGCTGTCAAAATTTATGGACACTGAAATTTGATTTTTTCATATGTCACAAAATATTATTATTCTTTTGATTTTTTCCCCCCTCAGCTATTTAAAAATGTAAAAACCATTCTTAGCTTACGGGTCACACAAAAATAGTTTGCCAACTCCTGAGTAAGGAGGAAGGAAGCTCACAGGAGGAAGGTCCTGGTATCGAAGCCCAAATCCACCAACTCCTCACTTTTGCTGGCTCTGAGTTTGGGACTGGGAAACCACAAAATTTCCTTGCCACTGTCCCGTTTTTTCTGAGTGCTGAAGAGGTCAACAGTGGGTCAGAAATCAGTTCAGGAACATTGTTATCCCCCTCAGGCCCCTGCAGAGCAGAGGCTGGGTTTAATTTAAAACTGTGCCCAGAGGAAGCTGAAGGCCTAAGGGGGGCCGGCACATCTGAAGAGTCTCCTTTTCCTGCCTTGCCACCCAGGTCCTCTGGCTCACTGTCTGAGTTGCTCAAGCCACAGGGACGATGAGAGACCACCGTGGTTTCTTGTCTAACCACAGGCAAGGATGGCCAATCTGACCAAGGAAAGGTGTTGAAATTCACCAGGATTCTTTTTAAAGGATCAAATCAAATAATATTCTAATTTTAAATGATACTTAACTTACTATTTTAATGAATATTGCATTTTCCAGACATGGCTTAGTAAGTCATTTCTCCCAGATCTTGAACTTTTGTACAGTTACTGGGCCAGAGTAAGGGACTTTACGTTTATTTCTATTACCTCTCCCCTTGCTAGAGTCATGAAAAGGACTCTGGGATTTTAGCAGGCGGTGTGCTCCTCTTATCTCTACTCCTAACACCTTCCTAGTTCTGGGTCCCAGTCCTGTCTGAGGCCCCCCTGCTTTTCTTGAGTTTGGATCACAGAGAATTGTCCAGAATCTTGGAATAAGTCTCCAAACAAAAATCAACTTTTGTTTTGCCAAGTTTGAGTGGGTTTCTGTTACTGCCTTCCCAAAGACCCCTTGCCCAGAAGCACAGACGAGAAGGATCTTAGCAAATTTAGTAAATAAATTAAGACTGGCTACTTCTTCTTGAGGCAGGCAAGCTGGTGGCCAGTTCATCCTTCCTGAATTGCTGCTCCACTGCTCCCTGGCTTTTTGTCCTTCTGGAATCTGTACACCTTTAGTAAGACTTTGGTTTCCCTCTTTATCTGGCTCTCTTGGGGCTTTTAGGATACCTCTCCTCAAATCTATCGGTATGATGTTCTAGGAGACAACACTCTAGAAGGATCTGGTTGTTAAAACACTGAACAAACATGTAAAATATGATCTGCAACTAAGACAGGGTAGTTAGAGATTGTAACAAAAAGTTAGGAGAGCTTGATTCAGGCACCTTTGGTCCTACCAACCTACATGGGCGCTGCTCAGACTGAACTGGTTTAAAGTCAACAGGAGACTGATTCAGTCTGAATCAGGTGAAAAATCAGGTGAAAGAAGGAGTTAAAATGTGAAAACACAGAATTCAGATAAGGCATTGAAATCACCTTTCCAGTCTTGCTAATACTGATGCTGACACTAATACTGCTAATGACAACAGCAGTCGCTATTTAAAGGACGACCACTCTGTGCCAGGCACTGGTCAGACCTAAGTGGGTTTGAATTATGGCTCTAGTTTCTTTGTGTCTCTATATTTCACTGTCCTCATCTCTAAAATGGGGATTAAAAACAAGTGAGAACTAAGTGAGATAAGTATGTAAGATGCTTTGCACAATGCCTGGCTTAGGAAGTTTTTAATGTGTTACTACAGTTCATCTGTGGATCTATGAACAGGTGGTGGTGGTATGTCTTTACCGGGCGAGTCTCATATCAATACGTGACAGCTCTGGATAGGGAAAGGATGCTTTTGGGAGTGGTCCTGCTCAGGGGTCAGAGGACTGTCCTAATGGTTCCACAGTCCCTAGTAGTTGGAAGAGTCGCTGTCTTGGGCTTACTGAGCGACTCTGCGGTTTTCCCGCGTGGCTCCTTCCTCTGGGGTTGCCAACGGTATTTCAGATGAAACGTGATTCCTGCCTCTCCTGCTGAACTAGACCTCGCACCCCACGTGAGAGGGCTGTCCCAAGCGCGGATGGCTGGTACGGCTGTCGTTGGAATCTTCGACCACTAGAGGGCGTTGCTGGCTCTCTTTTTCCTCAACGCCGGTCCCCATAGCAACGCCGGTCTCCATAGCAGCCCCGGCCCGCCTTCAGAGCCCAGCATCCCACCCTTGGATGGAGCCCGGGGAGACAGCTGCCTCTCTGAGCCTCTTGGTCTTTCTTGTAAGTCGCAGGACAAGGGCCCTTCCGAGACCCAGAGGCTACAATTCTGCACGTCGTTGATTGTCAGGTGATGGGGGAAGGGGAGGCAGTGGACTGGGCAGAAGGAGGCTGTGTGGACTGAAGCCAAACAGGCTCGCGGGGGGTGTGTGTGTGGGGGGTGGGCGCTGTCGGGAGGGGTCTTCACGGGTTGAAGTGGGGGGTCTCCAACAGGCAAATCTGTGTGGTGACCTTTCCAGAACCCACCAAACCTCCCTGCGGCTCTCTTTACCCTCTGGGGACCCTCCCACCTCTTCGTTGTTCTTTTGGGGTCACCCTGATTTTTTTCAAGATCCTTAAGATTTTAAAATTTTGTTATTAAGGTTTAGTGAAATATTAATAACACAAAACAAAAACTTCTGGCTTACATTTCCGTTTGTAGATAGTGCCACTTTAATTCGACCAATGACTGATATAAACCATTTTAAGGCACTAAAACAGTTTGACACAGAATTTTTGGCATGAAAGTGGAGAGGCGGTGAGAAGAGAAAGACGCTAACATTTATTAACCATCGCTGTGCCAGGGGCTTTTAAGTGCCATCTCAGTCTTTCCCAAACACACCACTCCACCTGTATTAAATTGTACCCAACATGTTTCTTTAAATCATCCCTAGTCTAACTTTGTACCTACCTTAGCTTTATCCTAAGTAATAATGTCAGTGAAATCATAAATTTGCTACACTAATCCACATTAATTTCAACACTGGAAATAAAAATGTTGACCACCTAAAATCACCTTATTGGTCACACTTTGGGAAACTGCATTATCTCCTTAATTCTCCCGGCCATGCTAAGAGTTGGAAAAAAATGAGCTTCCTTGAAGCAAAGGAGTAAACAGAGCCTTAGAGCAACCCTTCCAAGGTCACAGAGCTAATAAGTGATTAAGCAGGGCTTTAAGTAAGTTCTTCTATGTTTATTTATGTTTGCCACACTGCGAGGCTTGTGGGATCTTAGTTCCCCAGCCAGGGCTTGAACCCATACCCTCAGCCTTGAAAGTGCGGAGTCCCAACCACTGGACCGCCAGGGAATTCGCATAAGTAAGTTCTTTTAAACTGGATTTCACCTGGAGGGTGGGGGGAGGGGCACATCCTCACTCCTAGGGACCATTAGGCCTAGGGCATGGGGTGTCTCTGCTCCGCCAATGGTCGTAGGCCAACATCTCACCCCCTAGGGAAGCCACCACCTTACCCGGGCCAGGCTGACTCCGGCGGGGACCTTGTAGGGCACGTACTTCCTGTAGATATGGCCCACCCTGGAGCAGGGAATGTCCTCCATGCGGCCTCCACACATCCACACCTGCAGGGTGAGAAGTGAGAGAAGATGATATTTCTGCCTCCCATTCATGGCCTCCTCAAAGGCGAGCGTTCCTTCGTGCATTCATCGGAAGCATCAGCGTGGACTGTGTACTAAAGCCCCCATTCACAGAACTAGGGATGTAGGAAAACACAGCAGTGACAACAGCAGTAAAAACAGCTCACGGCGTCGAGTGCTTACTCATGGCCAGATGCTACGATATGGGCTTCGCACGCACAGCTGCACAGAAGCCTCGTCAGAAAACCCATAAAGTAGGTAGTAACGGAGCTCCATTTTACAGATGAAGAAACCGAGGCTCAGAGAAGCTAAGAAACTTCTCTAAGGTCACAGGGTTGGTACATAGTGGGGCCAGAATTCAGAGCCAGCTTGGGCTGACTCTAGAGTCTGAGCTCTGGACAAGTGTGAGAACTGTGAGGGGGTAGCGGGGGCTCTGTGGGAAAGACTGTGGTGATCACTTCGTGATGCTGTCCGCAGGTATGACAGGGGACAAGGTGGCACCCAGGCTGTGCCTTTGCCGACTCTGGCATTAAACGCTGTTGTTTCCTTCTAGATCTTGCTGGGTCACCCTGAGCAGTCCCCTGCCTCCCTGCCCTGACTCTCCTGCAGGGTGGCTCATGGGCAAGGCTACCTGTGCTTCTTGTGTCTCCCTCCACAACCGGTATCACAGAGATCTCCTGAGTTGGAACCCTGGTCTGACAACAGTGTGGGAATTCTTAACAAGTACAATCAACCCACTGAGGGGCCCAGCCTAAACAGACCCCCTCTGGCAGTCCTGGGTTCAAATCCTGACTCAGCCACGATACAGCTTTGTGACTTGGATCGAGGCACCTAACTTCTCTGAGTCTCAGTTTCCTCACTTGTAAAGGATGAAATGAGGCAGGCTCAGGGGATGCGGTATTGTAGGTAAGGTGCTTATTAGCACAGGACCTGGCATCCAGTCACAGCAGTGTGAGATACTACAAATGATGGGTTCATACATTTGACTGATAGTTATGGAGTGCCTGCTACAGGCCACACATGCTGCTGGGCACATACAGCAGTGAATAAGTTGGCCAAGGCCCCTGCTCTCATGGAGGCGGAGTGTGGTGGCCAGACTCTGAGGAGCCCCCAATGATCCCTGCCTCCTGGTGTTTGCACCCTCCCAAATGAAGCACATGAGGACTGACCTGTGTCACCAACAGGATACTACAGAAATGACGGAGGACACTGTGGCTCCCACCTTGCTCCCTGGGATCACTTGCTTTGGGGCAGCCAGCTGCCATGTTTTGAGGACACTCAAGCAGCCCCATGGAGAGGTACAGGTGGTGAGGAGCTGAAGCCTCCTGCTAATAGTGCTAACCTTCCCACCACGTGAATGAGCCATCTTAGAAGTGGCTCCTCCAGGGACTTCCCTGCTGGTCCAGTGGCTAAGACTCTGTGCTCCCAATGCAGGGGGCCCGGGTTCCATCCCTGGTCGGGGAACTAGATCCCGCATGCATGCTGCAACTAAGAGTTTGCATGCCGCAACTAAAGATCCCATGTGCTGCAACTAAGACCCGGTGAGCCAAATAAATAAATAAATATATATATATATTTTTAAAAAAGGCTCCTCCAGCCCCAGTCAAGCCTTCAGATGACCACAGCCCTGGCTGATACCCTGACTATAACCTCATGAAAGACCCAGGCAGAACTATCTTGCTAAGCCACGCACAAATCCCTGACCTGCACAAACTTTGAGATAATAACTGTCTATTACGGCTTTAAGATTATGTTTTCCTGTGGCAGTAGATAACTAATACAGGGACTTTCAGATGGTGATGTGTGATCTATGGAAGCCAAAGCAAGGTAACTGGATGGACTCACTGGATGGATGGATGGGATGCTGTGCTACCCCCACCTGTCAGGGAAAGCCTCACCTAGAAGGGAGTATTTGAGGCGAGACTTAAATGATGAGAAGGTAAAATAAAATAAAGATCTGAAGGGTGAGAGAGCAGGTGGAGAGAAGAGCGAGTGCAAAGGCCCTGGGGTAGGGAGCCAGAGGCCTGGAGCAGAGGTTGCAAAGACAGGAGTGAGGGGAGGGGAGGTCATAGAGGTGAGTGGGACAATCATAAGGGTCTCTTGCAGCAGAACTAGGAGTCTTCACTGCAAGTCTTCAGTGAGGGAGACAACACAATCCACCTCTCTTTTCCAAAGATGACTCTGTGGAGTGCAGGATGGCCAGTAGGGTACAGGACTGGGGGAGGGAAGGTCTAGGGGGCTTTTGTAGATACAAAGCAGTCATGGCTTAGGGTCTGTGGGACTGCGGCGATGGTGGGACACGGCTGGATTTGGGACATTATTATTAATTTCATTACTGTATTCCCTCATTTGTGGAGTGAAGAGCAGGAGTGGGAATATCTACAACCCCGATTCCGTGCAAAAGATCCTTTTCCACCTTGAACTGCTTGACAGGATTCTGGGGACTCGGCTCCGTATCTTGATTAATTCAGGGGCTCTAGAAGGGCTCCTTGCACACTTGAGGGGCCTCAGTCCCCCATCACTTCCCGCCAGCAACTGTCTCCTCCTCACCCCAGATGTACTCTGTCCTGGGCTTCCCACAGGGGATAGGCATGCGTGGGGCTGCAATTAGTGGAAATGCTGCCTGGAGAAATGCGATTATATTCTGATCTTGGGGGAGAAAAAAACCATCGAGCCAGTCAATAGAACAGAACATTGGTCTTGAGATAATGGGCTCCTGATGGTAGATTAATGTCAAGGCCAAGCCAAGAAGTTTATTTTCAAAGCAGGAGATCAGGCGCCAGCATCCTGTAACAATAACTCTCCCTTTATACAAAGTGACTGATGTGGAAGCAACGTTTTTGTCTGGTGGATATTGCCCAGATCGCCGCTGGGCTGCCCTTGCCTGTTGGAAGGCAGAGCAACACTGAGCAGGTGGAGGACACCTTACTCTGCTCTATTTGTGAATGTCTCCCGGGCAGCTGACTAGGCCGGTGTCCAGCTCTCTCGACTCCATATTAAACTCACATTAGCTAATGAGGCTGTGTCTCTGGCTCTGCTTGGCAGGGAACCTTCCTTTATGCAGACGGTTCATCAATTTCCAAATCCTTCCCTGTGCTGTGACCTCGGGTTTCTTTGGCCCTGACCATGCTGGCCATCAGCCGGAAGGTTCCTGAGAGACCAGGGTGACCTTGATCTACTCAGAGGTTTGAGGCATCCAAAATGCCCTCAGATTCCTGGGATGTCTGCAGCCCAGGAGGAGTGCTGGCTTTGGACGATGAGTTTACTCCACGGCTTCCCTGCCCTGGACATGACTCTCTGACGGCCGATCTGCCTTTAGAGAGACGCACACCTGTTCAGCAAAAGCTGCGGCCAAGCCCTGAGTCCTCTGGGAGCACCTGAGCCGTCTGAGAGGGGCCCAGCTCAGGGTACACTCAACCCTTCAGAACGCCCTCTGGCCCCCCAGAACACATCATATACAGCAGGCACCACCCCCGTGGTGTTCGCTGCTTATCTGGCAGGATCCCCAGACTGCAGGGGACTCTCCATCCCGGGACATGATAAAAGCTGGAGGCATGCAATTACAGCATGACTTGCCGTGGGCTGGGGAGCTGGGCAGATCTGGTCCTGGACTCCAGGTTCAGCTCATGGCCCATGTCACCTACCTGTGTACCTTCAGGCCCACCTCCCTCCCTTCACAGCTGAGGCAGCAGCCACCCAAGACCCACAGAAACCACAGCACTGTTTTCCTATCCCAACGCCACCAGTGCAGCCGTGTGACCTGGGGATGACGGTCACTGCTACCTTGCAAGGCTGCTGAGATGGACTGCGACGAGCTGTGAAGAGCGCTCAGCCTGATGCCTGGCCGTAGCAAACCTGATTAATGTTAGTCATTTCTATTTGCGAAAGAACGAGAAATACCACCACCTTGAAAAGATACAGTATTTGCCCTTCTGCTCAACACCATGGTATTTTTTTATCCTATGGCCTGATTTCCCAAATGGATAAAGTGAAGCTCAGAGACATGATGGAGTTTTTCAAACAGACTTCGTGGCAGAACCTGCAACTGACCAGGAGAATGACAGTGCCAGGCGGGTGGGGTACAGTCACGGGGCTTTGTTGCCTGAGGGTCTTCGCCTCTCCCCCAAGTAATACACTGGCAGAAGAGCCCAGCTGGTGGCAGAGAGAAGGGGAGCTGCAGAGCTGGCAGCAGCTGCAACCGTGTTTGGCCGGGACCCCGTCATATATGGATGGGGACAAAGACAGGCCACTGAGATGACATCTTGCAGCCCCTCTCTGCTGTCAGCTTTCTTCCCTCCCTCCCCTCCATGCCCTTCCTAGTCTCCATCCCCACGGGGGGTGCAGCTGTCTGCTCCGGGAGCCTTGTTCCACCATAAGGAGTTTCCAGACACACCCTGCCATCTCGTTCCTTGGTGCTGTTTTCTCCTGTGGAACAGTCTTCTCCCTGGAAGCACCATGCCACTAGACAAGTACAAATCTAATTGTAAAAGCTTGCTCCCCATTCATTTTCACTGCTGCTTTGATTTACTTTATTAGCAAACTTCTTTTGTGTGATGACAGGCTTCATTACAGTGTCTATAAAAGACAATTAGTCGCTCTTACCTCCTAAACTGAGGAGGAAAGAAACGAGTGGTGATGAGCTTCAGAAAGACACAGTGGGCCCCGGTGAGTGCGTGGCAAAGGGGCCGTCCTGCTGAGGGGACCGCGAGTGAGCAGGGGTGGGGCGAAACCTCTCTCTCAAGGAAACGGCTGCCTGGAAACCAGTCAGTAATGGATGGGCACCCTACCTGCCCAGGGAGGGGAGAAGACACCAGTCAGCCATGGCTTTTGCTGCTGGCAGCAGCTGAGGACCCCAATGAAGTCCAAACCCTGTTCAGTTGCGCTTGGGAGCTGCACCATTAATATGCAATTAAAAGAATAATCATCACCAATTATCCTGCATTATCTCTGAGCTTAGGGAGAATACAGGGTAGCCGTGATGAGCTTGGTTCTGGCTCTTAAGCAAGTTTCACGAATCTGAAAGCCTCAGTTTCCTCACCTGCAGTATGGGATGTATTACTGTGCCTCCCTCCTAGGGTTGTGATGAGGCTGGAATGAGGTAATTCTGCAGCATAGAGGACTCTGAGCAATCCTAATGGTGCTACCTGGGCACATGGTGGCTGGCGCTACTGGTGGTGGGCGCCACAAATATGCCACGCAGTTTCCCTTCAGAAAAGAAGGAATGGCGTTGGATCCATGTTTTCTGTAAGTTCATATGATTTTGAACGTATCAGCTTGTTTCGAACAACAAGATACTGTTTCAGGAAGTCTCACCAGTATGAAAGAATCTCACTCATGTTCATTTTAGATGCTTATACTGGTTACAGGGTACAGTTGGTAAAAGAGCAGGAAAAAACCCAATTTTATTTTTCTTTTAAAAATCCATTTAAATTTACTTCTAGATTAATATATGATTTTATATAATATAGTTTTAAGCATATGTGTATCTAAATTAATACATTGAATATCTGACTGTTTCAACAATCTCCTGGGGCTTCCCTGGTGGCACAGTAGTTAAGAAGCCGCCTGCCAATGCAGGGGACACGGGTTCGAGCTCTGGTCTGGGAGGATCCTACATGCCGCGGAGCAACTAAGCCCGTGTACCACAGCTACTGACCTGCGCTCTGGAGTCTGTGAGCCACAACTACTGAGCCCACGTGCTGTAACTACTGAAGCCCGCGCACCTAGAGGCCGTGCTCGGCAACAAGAGAAGCCACCGCAATGAGCAGCCTGTGCACCACCAACGAAGAGTAGTCCCTGATCGCCGCAACTAGAGAAAGCTCATGTGCAGCAACGAAGACGCAATGCAGCCAAAAATAAATAAATTAATTAATTAAATAAAGAAAAACAATATTTTATTTTATTTTTTTGTGTGTGTGCGGTACACGGGCCTCTCACTGTTGTGGCCTCTCCTGTTGCAGAGCACAGGCTCTGGACACGCAGGCTCAGCGGCCATGGCTCATGGGCCCAGCCGTTTCATGGCATGTGGGATCTTCCCGGACCGGGGCACGAACCCGTGTCCCCTGCATCGGCAGGTGGACTATCAACCACTGCGCCACCAGGGAAGCCCTCCTGAGGTGTTTATAGTCAACTTGGCCAAAAAATGGGGGGTGGTTGCCTTACATTAGGGCTTTTTTTTTCTTTAATAAATGAATTCACTTAAGTTGCAGGATCTGTTAGGTTTTGGTTCATATTTGAAATAGCACAATCTCCCAACCACCCAGTGGGGGAGGTACTGGCATGCCTCTTACACATGAGGAAAGCGAGGCCTAGCGAGGTCCAGTGCCTTCCCCAGGGCTCCTCGGCTCATAAGTGGCAGAGCCCAGAGTGGATTCCAGGGTGGGGGCCCCCAGAACTAGGCAGATCTGAGACTGCACCTTCGATCTTTCTAAAGCCTGGTCCTGACCCTATCATGGTCTCCCACAAAGACCCCTCTTGGCACTTGTATTATCTGCAGGACAAAGGGGTCACCCTGGGCTTGCAGTCAAGGCCTCTGCCCCCTGCTCCGGTCACCTCTGATCCCCTCCACACCCCCTGGACACCACACGTGCATGCTGCTGAGAGCCAGCTGCAGTGCACCCACATTTCTGCTCTCTTGGGCACATGTGCTTTTCTTTCCATGAACAATGCAGCCCAGTACAAACATTCATTCGTTCGTTCATTCATTCACACATAGCCTGGTCACTGGTCAGCCTTGCTCTAAAACCCTGTTGGAAGAGATGGGGGCTTCCCTGGTGGCACAGTGGTTAAGAATCTGCCTGCCAATGCAGGGGACACGGGTTCGAGCCCTGGTCTGGGAAGATCTCACATGTCGCGGAGCAACTAGGCCCGTGAGCCACAACTACTGAGCCTGCGCATCTGGAGCCTGTGCTCTGCAACGGGAGAGGCCGTGACAGTGAGAGGCCCGCACACTGCAATGAGGAGTGGCCCCCGCTCGCCGCAACTGGAGAAAGCCCTCACACAGAAACGAAGACCCAACACAGCCAAAAAAATAAATTAATTAATTAAAAAAAAAAAGAAGAGATGGAACAGAAACTGGCAGCCAAGGGTGGACCAGTGACATAGAGCCTTGAAAGTGGGGTGAAGGTGTTGGTACCTGTGGGCCAACCCTGCCAACCAACCTACCCATTACTCTATCTTTCCACACCCCAGCCTGAGCATCCACTCTGTACCAGACCTTACCTACTGGTTACAGCCACGATTTTCAGTCTCGAGTGAGCATCAGAGTCACCTGGAGAGCTTGCTAAAACACAGACTGCTGGGTCCCACCCCCAGGATGTCTGACTCAGCAGGTCTCCGTGGGATCTGAGAATTTACATTTCTAACAAGTTCCCAGGTGATGCTGGTGCTGCTGGGCTGGGGACCACACTTTGAGAACTAGTGCCTCCTGGATTAGTGACAGCCCCTCTCAGGACAGTGGTGCCTGCCAGTTCACACTGTGTCTCTAGACAGCCCTGTGAGTTTGGGGTTTCAATGAGGAAGTAAAGGTTCAGCAGAAAGGGCAGGTGAACTGTCCCAGGTCTCACTCAGAGCTCATTCCAGAGCTGGGCCTGGAGCCAAGGTCTTTGGCCTCTGTCTTGCCGGCCTCAAAGCTCTTTCCACGCCTGTCTTCCTGCAACTGCAGCCCATACACATCGACCACAATGCCGACGTTAACAGCTATCATAATTGATAATTTACAATATGCCAGGCGCTGAGCTAAGCTTTTAACACATTTTGATTAATAGTATGCTCACACCGACACTATGCAATAAGGGTCATTCTATTGCCACTTTACAGATGAAGAAGTCCAGAGTGGTTAAGTCACTTTCCCAAGGTCACACAGCCACTAGCTGATGGAGCTTTCACCTGAACCCAGATGGTTTGATTCCAAAGCCAATGTACTATCCCGTGCCGTTCTGCCTCCTTTTTTCCTCTTTTTCTTTTCTTTTTTCTTTTTTTTGCGGTACGCAGGCCTCTCACTGTTGTGGCCTCTCCCGTTGCGGAGCACAGGCTCTGGACATGCAGTGCAGGCTCAGCGGCCATGGCTCACGGGCCTAGCCGCTCCGCGGCATGTGGCATCTTCCCGGACCAGGGCACGAACCCGTGTCCCCTGCATCGGCAGGCGGACTCTCAACTACTGCGCCACCAGGGAAGCCCCCTGCCTCCTTTTTTAACACGAAGGTTCTGATCCAAACAGCTACCACTCACTGACTGCCTTCTTTTTGTCTGTCTTCAGGCTAAACAAACGTTTTATACCATTTAATTTTTAATTTTTATTTTTGGCCTCACCTTGTGGCATGTGGGATCCCTGACCAGGGATCGAACCTGTGCCCCTGCATTGAGAACACGGAGTCTTAACCACTGGACTGCCGGGGAAGTCCCTACCATTTAGTTTTTATAACAAACCTGTGAAGAAGTTGTTATCTCCATTTTTAGCAATAAAAGACCGAGGCATGAAGAGATGGGCACGTGGCTGGTTAGGGAGCCATGTACCACAGGTGACCCTCGGGCTTCCGAGCCATCTTCCTGGAGGAATGGTGGGAGGGGCAGGTGCCCACAGACAGAGACACCCATGGAATTTCAAATGGCTGCTCAAAGTCAGGAGCAGAATGCCTTCCCTGTTCTTGGCAGACAGCTCTTAGAAAGTCTGGGTACATGTGGCTGGGAGGAAAATGCTACATGCGGCAGAGCAAGTTCCCAGCATCCTCGGATAACCCAGCGAAGGAAGGAGCTAGCGCCGGGTTCCCGGCAGCGACACTGCAGCTGGTCTGAATCAGAGGGGGCTGGCAGCGGGTGGTGGAAGGGATGGGGAGAGGCGATGGCACGCTGGCACTTGTGTGGGGGCCCCGAAGGCCCTCCTGGGTGGCAACTTAACCCCCTCAGGGCTGGTCCTGACTTCTGGGGCCTCCCTGTAGCAGTGGCCTCTCTCTAGGAGTGGCCTCTCTCTAGGCTGCCCCCTCCCACCAGGTGGAATGAAATGAGCACTGGGCTTAGAGTCAGGACATCTGGGATTTAGCCCTGGCTCTGCCACCTTCCAGCTGAGGGACCCTGGCCCTGTCCCCTAAGAACCTGGGGCATCAGGTCACAACATCACTCCTCACCCGTTTCTGGTGTGCCTACAACTTTCTTTTCATACACCCTATTTCACTCAACCCCCCTGATGACACGTGAGTTCCAAGGAAGGAAAATCTGAGAGCTTCCTTTTTTTAAATCTGCCCACAGCAGTCTGGGGCTGGGTTGGCCTTTGGTAACTGTATCAGTGTTGGACTATGCAGACCCACCCACCACTGAGGCCTCCTGCCTCTGCTCAGATGTGGTGGGTTTCCCTCTCGGAACAAGGCTCTCCCTCGTTCCCTCGTGTGGCTTTCTGTCACTCCCTTGCTCAAGTGAGCCTGCCCCAAGGGACCTTCTGAACGTCTCCATCTTCGTCTCCAAGGGCAGCAGGCTGCTGCCCCTGTCTCCTGGAACAGACCCTGCAGAGGTGCGCTTGGGGTCTCCATCCTTCCCTGGGGGTCTCCTCACCGTGACTCCCTTCTCCGTAGACCTCACCTGGGGGAGAATCTCATCCCTGAACTTGCAAATGGCCCAAACGAAGCACTGGGATGTCTATGGGGCGGAGGAGGGGTGGGCCGGGAGGCTGAAGAAACAACAGTCTTCCCTTCTTCTCGGTTAAAAAAAATATTAATTTTTCTCCTGATTACAGAAGTGATATGCACTGATGATGAACGCATTCAACGTTACAGAAACAATGAAGCAGAAAGGGACAGCCACACTGTAGCCCTCCCACCCCCGATGCCCCAAGGGATGGGAAGCTTCCAGGGCACCGTGGGTCAGAGTACATCAAGGCAAAGGATCAGTCTGAAGTCAGACAGCAGGGCTGAAATCCTTGTTCCAACCACGTGACATTGTGGAAGGATTTAACCCAAGACTCAGTTTCCTCATCTATAAAGTGGGGGGGCACGGGGCCCCACGTTACTGCATGTGGGTGCTCAGTAAACTAGAAGGAGATTCTTCTCAGTTTTTTGTTTGTTTGTTTGCATTTGTCATATTTTTTAAGATTAAACACGCGACTATATATACATACATAAAAACAAAATTTTCACATCTGTTTTTAAAACTTAATTTTGGAGGCATCTAACTTCTTTTACATAATATTTCACTGTTGGGATGTGCTCTAACTTATTTATCCCCTAAGGATGTACACTTAGGTCATTTTCAGTCTTCCCCTTTCGTAAGTAATGCTTCAACAGATAGCTCCTACCTCAATCTTTGCTCTATCTCTCTTGGCTAAACTCCTGGGCGTGAAATTTTGGGTAAAAGAATGTGCTTGCTTTGAAATGTAACGGATTCTGCCAAATTGCTAACAGAAGATATATCCACTTACATTGCGTCAAGGCCCACATCTTTCTCACGCCAGCTCAGCCACGTTGTCCCGTGGACACTTCTCCTCTCCTGGACCTCAAAGTTGAAGACATCCTAACCTCAGCCTCCTGGGGACACTGTGCAGGTCCCTTTTCTGCTGGTCCTGCTGCCACCACCTCTAATCCAACCACCCTCGCATCCACGTAAGACCAAGGGCTTTCTCCACAGCATCTTATTCGAGCCTCTCTTGGGTAGGAAGGAAAACTCTATCAGCACCATCTGGGATGTGAGGGCCAGAGAGATCAAGCAATTGGTCCAGGGTCTCCAGGTGGACAGAGAGCAGAGATGAGAAGCCAGTGCCCTGCCTTCTCACTGAGTACCTCTCCTGCCAGATCGCCATCACCCAAAGATGCAGATGTAAGCCTGGGAAGGGCAGGATGAAGGAAGTTATATAAGATAGGAACTGATGCCACTAACAGTTATCTGAAACACCTATTCTGGGCCAGAAACTGGGGTATAGAGATGGACAAAACCCACTCCCTGCCTCGAGGAAGCTCAGAGTGCAGTGGGGGAGACAGGCCAACCCCTTGGGTCCTGTCAACAGGAGGTACTGGGTGCCATACTGGGAGTGACATTCGGGTGGTCCCTAAGCATCAAAGGGAGCTCAGGTAAGGCTGAGAGGACACCATATAGATGAGCTGAACCCAGAAGGATGACTGTGGGTTGGCCAGACCAAGGAAGGGCATTTCAGGAAAAGTGAACAGTGCATGCCTTCAAAGTTAGCCAGGCATATGAGCCTGGGGCTTGTAAGCCGTTCTGTATGGCTGGGTCAGGTGGACATTGGTGGTTTGCCCTGCCCCGCCTCCATTCCCCCTTCTGCACACAATGCCTGGGCTTTCCTTTAGGGAGCCAGCTCATCCCACTTTCCCAGCTCCAGGATGGGCATGTGACCAATCAGACTCAGGCTGCAGTTGACAGATCAGAACATTGTTCAGGAAGGGGCAATGAGACTCGACTTGGGGACTTACTACAGGAATCATGGGAAATAGAAACTCTTTTCCCACTGGGTTGCTGGGTATTTCCACAAGTGAAAACTTGCCTGAGAGGAAAGCCAACCCAGATGAAAGCAGAGCTGAGGGACTAAGCGAGATGGAGCCTAGATGAGATGGGTTAGTCCCGGGATCCAGGCGGGTCTGGAGATCTACCCTGGAATTTCAGTTGGGTGGGCCAATCAATTCTGATTTTTTTGCTTAAGTCAGACTGGGGTCAGATTGACCGGGATTTCGGTGACCTGTTACCAAGAGTCCAGACTAACGCAATGCGGAGGAGAGTGGAGAGAAGGTAAGGGGCGGTAAGCAGCTCACGGAGGTGGGTATAGGCCAGGCTACAGGGTTAAAGATTTATCCGCCCACTAGAACTGAGAAGAGTCTAACTGCCAAGCAGGAGAACTCTCATATGTGACCGTGTCTTTTGGAAACAGAAGCTCTATTGGCTGCGAGAGAGAGGGGGGAAAAAAAAGAGTCGATGACTCTCCTAGAAATTTCAGAGCCTTCGGAACATCTCTTCTGGGGTTTTCCCATCAGGATAGATGGCCTGGTCTGAGATTGGAGCCGAATTATTAATCCATCAGCCCTGATGGCACGTATCAATTTGTCTTTTTTTTTAACGTATCAATTTATCTTAATTTCTGAAAATACACTCATGCCTTTCAGACCAGTCTCTCTTCTCTGTCACCAAGAAGAAAAGGGATCTCAGTAGAGATTAATCAGAGGGAACTTGGCCCTTCGTAAATGCCCTGCTCTGGCTGAAACAGAACACCCGGCATTCCAGGGAGGTGTTGCCGGCAGACGAACGGGCTCTCCTGTGCCCTCAGCGCTGTGGGCAGGCCTTCCGCGGGGGCCCGGGAGACAGTGCACTGGCAGAGGGGCTGCCGCCGGCTCCAGGAACTCGCGCTCTCAAAGCCCGGAGAGAGAAAGCCCAGGGAGAAATGTCTCCCTTTCAGACCTGGGGGACTCCTCATTACACTGTCTCATCTCCTCTCCAGAGTGAAGGAGATAATTGGATCAAATGGCAACAGGAGCTAGCCTCCCTCCCCCTCCCGGATGAGAGACTTCCAATAGCCGTGTCTTTTGTAAATAAACTGTGGTGGGAAAATGCCAATTGTTCTGCCATAATTGCCTGATGAGCATCATCAAATGGGTCTTTGAAACGCACAGACTGAAATTATTTGGCTTTAGAAACTCCTTTGTGCTCATTTTTCTCCAATCACTCCCCTCCCACGGAGGGGAACTTCTTGACCAAGGAGGCTGGTTCTGGCCAGTATTACACCTGCTCTGAGTATTCAGAGTATTCAGTTATTTATTAAGTGCCTTCTCCCCGTCAGGCAACCCTGTTGGTTCTTGGGATACAACAGACAAAGATGGTTACCCTACTGGAGTTTACATTCTGGTGAGAACTCAGAACACTGATGTGCCCATTTCTGGGAAAAAACTTAGTAGAAAACGTCATAAATTAAGTTTGTTTAATTGACAGATTGAGGAACTGTGAAGTTAAAACTCTTTTGATTCCTTGTATGTGATTCCACTGTAAGGATGTGACATTTGGAAAATTAGATTGCATGGGCTAGGGATACTAAATAAATGACATATGTGCCATCGCTCGCCAAACCTGCACCCAGGGCAGACATCACTAATCAATCACCACTCCTTTTCTGATAAGCTCAAACACAGCCTTGCAATACATATTAACACAGAACTGGGGCAGCTCCTACTGATGGATCAGAGTTGGCTGGGAGAGCAAACCTATTTCCGACTTAGACTGTTACTAGTTCACTTCATTGAGAGGCTGCAGGATATCCTAGTAAGTTAACCCCAGGAGGAGGCAAAAACTGAGAAGAAAGAGTAAGAGATTACAGCCAACCTCTTAGGCTAGTTTTCCTCTCAAGTGCTCTCACGTCCCTGCACAGGCCTATACAACATGGCGGGTGAGAGCATGGGCTTTGCAGTTGGGCAGACCTGGGTTCAGGTCCTGGTTCTGTTAGTGTCAACTGTGTGGGACCTGGGTCTAAGTTCCACCTGCCCCCCTGTGAAATGTTTATAATAATGATACCACCCTCCTAGGGTTGCTTTGAGGATTAAATAAGCCAACACTTGTGAAGGGCTCCACACAGGGTACTGCCAGCTCTGATCATGGCTGCACTTGAGTTGCCGCACACCAGGGTGGATGCACAGTTGTTGAGAGCTGGCATCCGCTCTGACTGATTGGTGCTTGTGTCATCATTGTTGTTAAATATTTTTAATATCACCCCTGGATTTTAATATTAGTTTTATTTAGGGGGCTGGCCCCCTTATGGGAGACAACTTCAGAAGTCTGAAGGTAAAATGGACATAGACTGCCTTTCAAACCAAAATAATGTTTCAGTAGAATTACAGGTTGTTTTCTTGCTAATCAAGAATTTATGTCCCCCAGTTCTGAACTGCTCACCCAGTGGCATACACAAGGACAATGACAATAATGAAAATAATTTTTAGGATATTTATTAAGTCATCCTAACAAGAATGGACTTATTTAATGCTCTCAACAACCCTGTGAGAATTAAAGTATCATTAAACCCGTTTTATGGAAGCAGAAACTGAGGCTCAGGGAGGCTAAGGATTCTTTGTCCAAGGTCACACAGCTGGCACGAAGTAGCAGAGCTACGACCTGACCTAGGCAATCTAACCCCAGCGCCGAAACCTTAATTGCCGTGTGTGACAATGGTCCTTTGCATAAGAAGTTGATGCCCGACTTGGCAGGCATCCGGGTTCCTTGGCAGGCGTGTTCACAGGGCTCAGCCCAGCTATGCTGCTGGCCATCCCTCATGGGTTGGGGATATGCCTTACCAGGGGTTCTAGGGGTGTTAGAAGCAGGCCCTGGCCGACCACAGGGCCACAGGACAAGCTAACCTTCCCCTCAGAGGGACTAAGCCTCTGTTCTTCACTTGAGATCAATACAAAAATCCCACAAAAAGGGGAGGAATGGGGCCTCAGAAGTTTGCATAGTTAACTAGTAACCATCACCTCCTTTATCACCATTGTCAGAAGCTTCTACAGCACATGGGCCGGTCTAATAGGTTACAGTAAATATATTTTCACTGACTCTTTAATAATTTCTACCAGATATTAATTGGTTGTGTCCCCAGGTTGGGTGCTAACCACTTTCTAGCTATTATCTCATTTAATCTTCACAAAAGCTCTGTAAAGTAGGTAGTATGATTATTCTCTTAGATGAGGGAAGAAAGCTCAGAGAGGTAATCTAACTTGCCCAAAGTCACACAGCAACTGAGTGATGGAGTTGGGATTGGAACCCAGGCTTCTCTGACCCCACAACTCAAGCTCTTAGCCCCTGGTCTCTGTACATCAAACTCCAGCAGAGACAGATCCAAAGGGAAGACTCGAGAGGGGTGGCCAGGAACCACTAAAGACAAGTTGGTTTCTGTGAGGCCAGGGGACCATTCTCAGAGCAGAGCTTCCTGCCGGCCCACGTGTCTTGTTCGGCCGTTGTGCTCTCTCTTCCCCTCTGCTGGTCGGCTGGTCGTCTCAATGGGAGACACACCATCTCTGGGGAAGTGAGGCCTGTTTTATTCCAACACTGTCATCTGAGAAGGGACAATGCAAGGCAAACACCAGCCAGAGCTGTGGCTGAGGCCAGCCTTTGGCAACCTGAGGATCTCCATGCTGCCGCCTCCGCTCCGCACCCCCTACCGACACACACACAGCAAGCAGTGGCTGGCGGCTCCTGATTTGTTCACCAGGCTCAGACAGACGCTAAGCAGGCAGCCTGCCAGGACAGGCGCCACGGGCACCCTGCCAAGGACAAAGGGGCTTCCCAAGAGCTCACCTTGAACGAGATTTCATACTGCTCCCCTCCCCATATCTCCAAGCCTGGGTCGTACCCGCCCAGCTCCCAGAACCACTTCCGATCCACGGCGAACAGTCCGCCGGCCATCACAGGAGACCTGCGGGAAGAAGAACCTGGTGTGAAGACGCGGACGTCTTGGCCGTGTGCTCCTTGGGTATCCTGCTCTAGGGCACTGCTGTTCTCCCAGGGGTGATGCTCCCCGCTACTCTGTGAACACAGCCCACTTGTCCAGCAGGGAATCCAAAGCCCTTCTGAGTGAGGCCCCTGGCTTTCTTCCTTCTTGCCTATACTTCTTCATAAATGCTACATTTTAACCAATGGACCCAAAAATCCTTTACGTGGTTAACACCTAAGAATACTTGTGAAATGAAATCATAGTGCTTTTTCCCTGTGGGCCTTGTAGCTGTACCATATATATATGCACATCTATATCTAATCTCTAGTCTTCCCATTGATTAAATGATCTGAATCAGGTCTTTCCAAGACTGTCTAGGCTGTAGAATGTCTTAGAGAGATGAAAACACATACAGCTTCCTGGGCCCAACCCCAGACCTACAAAACAGTCTCTGGGGGAATGGAGCTTAGGAGTCTGTGTTTTTGGGTAAGATTGTTTGATGATTCTCACTCTGTAATCCCAGCATAGATATTTTTTTTTCTGCTGAGAGTTTATGGAAGAAGCCACAGTCACTGTTCTTTCAGTTAAACTGGGATAAGATTAACTCCGCTCATTCATTCTCTCATTCGTTTCTTCATCGAGTACCAGCTGAGAAGCAGATGCTGGAAGAATTTGGAGGTAAATCAGGGTCAGACAGAATCTTTAGGGGATGCCAGCATGGCAGGGCAGCCACCTCAGGAGAGGAGGACCCAGAAGACAGGTGGGGTGTAACAAGGGCCTCTGGGAGGCGCAGGCAACGCTACGGGAAAGGAGGGAGCGTCTGCCTCCAGGTTTTCGGGGTGAGGAGGGAAGCTGGGGCAAGAGTCAAGGAAGGATGCTCAGAGGGTGGCATTCGAGGTGGCTAGGAACAAAGTGGGAGCTTGGGGGAGGGGAAGGCACCCAGGAGAAAGCACGAGCTCGGGGGCAGAGATGATCAAGCGGTGGGTGTGGCTTGCCCAAGTTCCCCACGGTGCCTCCCGTGGGGCCAGCACCTGGGAGGGGCCACCAGTGTTTTTTGTGCGAAAAGCTCTCTGAGTGGCTGTGGCCTTGTCTGACTCCCCTGGAAAACTCCAAACCCTCCAAGGAAAACCATTCTAGCAGCAACCTCCACGGCCCCTCCTGGCTTGGGGAACTGCACGCTCAGGGGAAGTGGACTGACTTGGAAAGAGGTGAGTTAACCCACACGCCTTGCGAGGCTTCCTGCAGTAGATGGGCCCTGAGAGCACAGGAGGGGACCCCTTTAGAAAGGACTCCCTTGATCACTGACCGAGGCCTTGAATCTGCCAGGCGCTGTACTGAGCTAAATTACTACCAAAATGAATTTACTCCTCACACTGACCTCATGAGCCCGGATCAGAAACGGGGAAATCCTCACTGCAACCTCAGCTCTCCCCAAACCTGTGGTGGGGTCTGGGGTGAAGATTTTAGCCCCGGAACCCTGTGCTGCTGAGTATGGGAGCCACTGGCCACATGCAGCTTACTGACACTTGCATTGTGGCCGGTCTGAACTGAGAGGTGCTGGCAGTGTGAGATACACACTGGATTGCCCAGACTTAACGTGAAGAGAAGAACAGAAAAGATCTCATTCATAATTTGAAAGCGTTGGTCACATGTTAAAATGAGAATATTCTAGATATACTGGGTTAAATGAAATACACTACTAAAATGAATTGTATCTGCTTCCCTTTACCTTTTTTTAACGTGGCTATGAGGACGTTCAGAAGTACATACGTGAGTCGCACGATACTTCTATAGGACAGTGCTGATTTAACCTCTTTGAGCTGGTTTCCCCATCTACACAGGGACGTAGAGCTACACCTGCTGGCTCACACTGCTAGTACAGTTTTGAAAGTAACCAGTACTATAGGAAAGTAAGGTGTTAGTAGTATCAACTTTCTTCTGTCTTATGAAGGTTGTAGGGTTTCCGGTTTTTCTGGCTGGAGCCGTGATGCTTGGAGGGCCAGAGAGTGCTTCTGGCTCGGTGCTCCAAGGTAAATCAAACCTAAGACTCTGCACAAAAGCATCAGCCTGGGTGGAAGCCAGCGGCAGGGGACGTGGTAGGATAGGTAGGCTATTAGGTGTAAGGCATTTTGGATGCTTGAGGCTTCACCTCCAGAGGGAAGCCTCTCCTCTAGGCTGGTCTGTTTTCTGCTGTGTTCAACAGTAATAGTAACAACAATTCTGAGCATCTAGTGTGTGCCACTCACCTCACCATCACCAGCTCTCACAAAGCCCTATTACTAGCCCTCTTTTCACATGGAGAAATTTGAAATTCAGAAATGCTATATGCTCTGCTCCAGGGCACGTAGTTAGTAAGTGGATGGGCTGCCACCAAAGCCTGTGTCTTTCAAATATCACGACACGGCTCTGTGCCTGCAGCGTGCCCACTTGCTGAGCACCACGGGGAGGTGTGCAGACAGTGACCAGGATTTCTCAGTGGCCTGTTCCTGGGGTTTTGTCTGAGTGCCACACAGAAGAGAGACTTCTGGAAGGAACTGGAGGGTACAAAGGATGGAGAGTCCCTCGGGAAGCATCTGGGCCAGTGGCTCTCAAACTTGGCCATATGTCAGCATCATCTGGGAACTGACGCCTGAATTCCCCACCCTGAGACTCCGGTGTAACTGGACTCAGGGGCAGCCTGGGTGGTTCTTCTTCTTTTTAAAAAATTTTTATTGGGGTACAGTTGATTTACAATGTTGTGTTAGTTTCAGGTGTACACCAAAGTGAATCCGTTATACTTCTTCTTATTCTTTGTTTTAAATAAACTCCCCAGGTGATGGCAACATACAGCCACGGTTGAGAGTCCCTGCTCTAGGGCTGGGCCAACCCCTTTAATATCCAGATGAGGAGACTGAGACTGCAGACAAAACTAGCTGGGCCTCTGCTTCTAACCGGCTGCACGACCTGCACCCACCCCTCCCGCATCCCGCAACGAGGAGACTGAATGGGCCAGGACCCACCATGACATACCTTTCAAATCTAGGGCCTATGAGTTGGCTTATGGCAAAGATTCAAACCATAAAAGGGGGTTCTGGTTACCCTACAAATTCCATTTTCTGGAGCAGCCTGCCTAACCTCAGCCTCTACTATGTGTCACCCTTGGGCAAGTGAACCACAGGATCCCCCGCAGTCAAGTGGAGAGAGTCCCACCAACACTCAAGGGCATGTTGTGAGAATCGAGCATGGTCATTTCAGCCGGAACTGCTTTGCCATGTCAGGCCAAGTGTTAGTGACTCCTGTTATTAGCATTCTTCTCCCGAGAATTCAGGACAACTGGGGGCTGACTCTGGGCCATACTGGGGTAGGACCTGGCTGCACGATGTGGTGTTGGCTAGACCATATCTGTGGCCTAAGAAGGGCTCTGATAGTAGTGTTTGACCACGTTTAGGATACAGGAGGTCAGGACCACAGCACAAACGTCTGGCCTGCTGAGGAAGCACGGGGGATCCACTCACACCCTCCACTCTCAGCTCATGCTACTCTCTTGCCCCGGTCACCTTCCATTTCCTCAAGCAAGCCCACCTCTTCCTACCTCTGAGCCTTCCCTGGGGCTCACAGCATTAGGGGCCCCCCAGAAACCCTGGGTGAACTGCGCCCATGAAGATGGCTGAGCTGCCAACAGCCCCTCTTTCTCAGATGGGGAGGGTGAGGCAGAGCGGCTGGACTTCACTGGGGCTAAGCCGTGGTTAGGCAGGGGTGGTAGACAGAATAATGGCCTCCCAAAGAAGCCAGTGTCCTAATTCCCGGGACCTGTGACTCTGCTGCCTTACACAGCAAAGGGCCTTTGCAAGGGTAACTAAGTGAAGGATCTTGAGATGGGGAGATTATCCTGGGTTACCTGGATAGGTCCAATGTAATCACAAGGGTCCTTATAAGTGAAGAAAGAGGCAGGGGGGTCAGAGTCAGAGAAGGAGACATGATGATGGAAGCAAGAGACTGGGAGAGGGAAGGGGGAGGGAGGTGCAGGGGGAGACAAGGAGAGGGAGGAGGGGAAGACTGGAAGATGTTACGTTGCTGGCTTTGAAGATGGAGGGAGCCATGAGGCAAAGAATGTGAGCAGCCTCTAGAAGCTGGATAAGGCAAGGAAATGGATCCCTTCCTGGGCACCGGGAGGAAACGCAGCACTGCCAACACTAAATCAGTCAGACCCTTTCAGACTTCTGACCTCCAGAACTTTAAGAGAATAAAGCTGTGTCGTTTTATTTTATTTATTGGCTGCGCCACGTGGCATCTTAGTTCCCCGCCCAGGGATTGAGCCCGCGCTCCCTGTGGAAGCACGCAGCTCCAACCCCTGGACCACCAGGGAAGTCCCTGTGTTGTTTTGTTTTGTTTTGTTTTTTGCGGTACACGAGCCTCTCACTGTTGTGGCCTCTCCCGTTGCGGAGCACAGGCTCCGGACGCGCAGGCTCAGCGGCCCAGCCGCTCCGCGGCACGAACCCGTGTCCCCTGCATCGGCAGGCAGACTCTCAACCACTGCGCCACCAGGGAAGCCCCCCTGTGTTGTTTTAATAAGCCAGTAAGCTTGTGGTAATTTATTACTGCAGCGACAATTAGGAAACTAATCAGGAAACCAATACAGCTGGAGAGGCTGGACTTTGGCTTTGTACCCAGAGGTCTTTCCACACCTCTGGCAGGAGAGCTGGAGTGGCTCACGTGACAGCTGCAGGGATGGCGAGCCCACTGTGGGAGGAAAGACCCTTCTGGAGCTTGGGGTACCAGAGGGGCGCTGGGCTCTGTTTCTGGCTTAGCCACTAGCCCACTGTGTCCCCAGGGAAGCCCCTCCCTGTCCTGGAGCCCGAGTCTCCTTATCTGCAAGGGGTTGGAGTCCGTTACCTGTAGGCTCCCGCTAGCTCTTCCATTCCAGGATGCTACAGGTCCGGTCCACACACCCGCACCCCACACTTCCACCGTGGGACAAGCTATTTCCCTGATACTTCCAAGAGGGTGTAACTGATGGATGGGAAAGTCGGCTCCAGAGGCAGCAGGCCTGCAAACAGGCCTGCAAGGCACTGAGCCTTTGCCGCTTCACAGCTGTGTGACCTGGACAGGCTGCTTAACCTCTTGGAGCCCTGGTGTCCCCATTTGGAAAACATGGACCATAATTTTTACTACATATCCTGTTGGAGGTTAAATAAGATCACCGTGTAGTGTGCTCGGAACTGCGCCTGGCACTTAGAAAGTATGCAGTAAATGGTGGTGACGATGACGATGATGATGATTACAAGTGGGTGCTGGGCTTGCCACCCCGGGCTGGCAGTCCTCGGGGTGGGCAAGGAAGAGGTGATCAGCTTGGTGGTCCGTGAGCCAAGGCTCTGTGACGAGCTGGGAGGGACTGTGCTTCTGCTGGGGACGTCTGCCCTGGCTCCCCTGCACTGGACTTTTGGGGTGTGTGTTGGGGAGGGCTCCCTGGGGTCAGCCACTGGGACCGGCCTGGGTCACTTGTACTTACTCAAATGGGTCGCTGGGGTCAGCTTTCTGCAGTTCTGGAGGGATCGGGATTCGCTTGTAGTACATCTCCCAGTCAAAGGCGCCCCGCATGGCATCCCCCGCCTGCGTCTCATACCGGAAGTCGTCGTGGTCAATCACATCGATCATTGGGCACACAATGGTCTTGCGGTTCCGAGCAATGCGGTCTGAAGGAGCCAAGAGATGCCCATTAAGGAGGCCGGATGGGAGAGCAGCTACATGCATGACCCTGCTCTGCAACTTATTCACATTTCTAACATGTTTCCTGGGTGATTTCTCTGAACACTCGAGTTTGAGAATCCGTGAGGAAGAAAGTGCACAAGCTTTAAGCAAGATGGACCAGGGCTCCCAGCCCATCCTGCCGTCCACGAGAGGGCCCTGGGCCAGCTACATGAATGACATCTCAGCCTCAGCATTCTCCTCTGTGAAACGGGGAGAAGAGGGTCTGGTTGCAGGAGTACTGGATACAGTAATGCTTGAAGGTGTTGAGCACAGGTGTCTGTCATGCTCAGCATTGCTATGGAAAGAGATCAACTTCCTTCTGGGAAGGTCCCTGTTCTGGCCCTCCCCATTCCGAGTCCTGAACTTGACCTGTGGCTCAGCAGCCAGCACTCCAGCACTTGCCCCTCATGGCAGACTGCCTGTCCCTGAAGCCCCCCAACACCTCGTAGCTGCCATCAGAGAACAAATGGTCCTTGCAAGAGAGTCCAGCTCATGTTTTCCAACAGTCAGAACTACTGAAGAGGGATCGGACTATCCCATGAGCTCCTCAGGACTGGAGGTGTGCAAGCAGGGCCTGGTGGACCTCTGCCCTGCAGGAATGCTGCAGGCAAGGTGACTCAAGATAGCAAATGGGGGTCTTAACCTAGATGGCTCTATGTCCCTTTCAAGCCAGGGAGAAGCTGATTGTATAAAATTCACTCTCTGCCCTTCAGTGCGCTTCCTGCCAAGAAGCCCTGACTACAGCCAGGAGGTGCCACTGATTGGGGCAGATGATCTGCCGTGAGGGGCAAGTGGGCTGTGCTTGGGCCAGGAGTCAAGTCCAAGTCTTGGAATGGGGAGCCTGGTAGGGCCAGGGTAGGCTGGCAGCTGCCTAGCGCCCAGGCTTCATCAAGCTATAGCAGATTTTTCTTCCAGGAGAGAAAGCAAAGAAAAGTTTTGCCATTTGCTAAACTGCAAGACACGATCCATAGGTGGGTCATGAAACTGTGTGTGTGTGTTTGTAGTGAAGCAAAAAAGAATGTCAGGGTGCATTCTAGGTGATGAGGGAAAGTGTAGTTTTGGGAAATATTTCAGTCATACTGCATCAGTGTGTACATTTGTGTACTGGATTGACATGTCTAATGTATTTCTGTGGCACATGGTCAAAAAACTGAGAAATGGTGCTTTTGATGCTGTGTCCCCGAGTGTAGATCTGGGGCCACCAGTGCCAGAAGCACCGAGGGTGTGTTAAAAAACCCCCCTAGGGCTTGGGGTGGAGCCTGGATCTGCCTTGTGGACATGTTCCCTAGGGATTAAGGAAGAAGAATCTTCCCAGGGAAAGATCTAGAAAAGGGCCACTCTTCCTGATAATTCATGGTCACATGAGGGATTTCCCTTCCAGAGAGGGTGTGTGCTGAGGACACAGTGCTCTGCTGGATGCTGGCTGATTGGGGGAGGTGTAAGGTCAAGGCGGTGGCATCAGAGGTAGCATTCCACGGTGCTGTACTCACTTGAAGACACAATGTCCAGGTGCAAACCCTGGTTTTGTCATCTATGAACAGTATAACCTTGGAAAAGGTTATCTGATGTCTCTGAGCCTCTGTTTCCTGGCCAACAAAATGGAGGAAGACAGCACCTATTTCCTGGGATCTCTGTGAAGGCCAAGTGGGACGATGGGGCCAAGATGCTTAGCCTAGCCTTGTGCACGTGACGAGCCCTCTGCTGACATTCTTTGTGCCCAGGATCGCTGAAAGCAGCTCAGAAGCAGGAGCTGGAAGGGTGAGTATCCCCCTCATTCTCTCTGCCCTTCAGTTTTCTCATTTGCAATATGTGGATAATAAGGCCTGCCCTGTCCGCTTTACCAGTCACATTCAAATGTGGGCTGTGATCAAAAAAAGATAAGGGACTAGCAGAGGCATGATGATGACGACGATGATGATGATGATAATGATGATGACAGTGATGATGGTGGTGATAGAGATGAAGAAAATGATGAACAACAGTGGCTTTCCTTTCAGGGGAGCTGAATCCCCTTCAGGCTCAGAAATGCCTACTCTCCAAAGCAGGCAGAGTGAACTGTGCATGTTCATGGTTTCAGAGACAAAAGCTGTGATGGGCTCGGTCAGCTGTTCATATTAGCAGGGATAGACTTTTACATCTACACCAGTGGTTCACATTTCTATTGGAAAAAGGGAAAAAGAAGAGGAAGAATGTTTCTTCCATGTATGGTTGCAGATTATGAAAATTACCCTCATATATTTCCATAGAAACAGAGTTAAGGCTGTTAACACAAGGCTTAAGGCTTGTTAACCGCAAGCTCAGCTTCGTGTTCTACCACTTCAGTCTCTTTATGAGTCACTGAATGACCCCCCAAAACGCGATGTTCCTTCAGGACTATAAATTAGATGATTTATTATTTTTTTAAATTAAAAACAAATATTTTATTTATTTGGCTGCATTGGGTCTTAGTTGCGGCACGCAGGATCTTTCCTCGCAGCGTGCAGGATCTTTTGTCATGGCATGTGGGCTTCTCTAGTTGCAGCACATGGGTTCAGTAGTTGTGGCACGTGGGCTCTCTAGTTGTGACATGTGGGCTTAGTTGCCCCATGGCAGGAGGGATCCTAGTTCCTGAACCAGGGATCAAACCCTCGTCCCCTGCATTGAAGGTGGATTCTTAACCACTGGACCACCAGGGAAGTCCCGATTAGGTGATTTACAGTGAAGCCTTTTCTCTTTTTTGTTCTCTTTCAGTCATGAGAGGCAGATGCAGGTCTCTTGGTTTAATTAGGTAAACAGTTTACCAGAAGATCTGGGTTATATCCTTTTCCTAACCCAGTGGGATCCTGGACCCTTGGGGTCAGAAGCATATCATCTGATATTAATTAGAGTTTCATGCTGATCTGTGTTAGGAAACAAACTTGCTGGGTTACCCCATTAAACCGTGTGGGTTTTGCTTTCTGTCCTCACTTCTGAATGGGGGCCTAACCAGTGCTCCCCGAAGTATAGTCCCTGAACCAGCAGCACTGGCACCACCTGGAGGCTGTTAGGAATGCAGCTTCTAAGGCCCTGCCCCAGACTTCCTGAACCAACCACTGTGGAGCAGGGCTCAGCACTCTGTGTGTTAACAAGTCTTCTAGATGATTCTGATACACACTCAAGTTTGCCCTAAACTCGAGTCCTCTTTGCTCCCTATGCTTTCTGTTACAGAGAGCATACCCATCCATTTTTGAGGTGTTCACTTTTCTCTCTGGATTGACAGATCTTCCCCAATCTGCCCCCATCTCTGTCCCTCACCTGACTCCCAGCCCCAGTAGGACATTTCCTCTTCAGCGTCTACCTGTCAGCGGCAGCTCAATGCCTTCCTCAAAGCTCAGAGCCTAGGGATTCAGACCTGGTTCTTCAACCCGCCCTGAGGCACCTCAGTGCCCAGCAGCCAGGCCTCGTGTCTCCCTTCTGTCCACAAGCCTATGTGGACGACTCCTAGGTCACGCTGCCCTCTGTCTGGAGCCCTTACCTGAGAGCTGTCAGAAACTCTCCAAAGAGGAAATGAATTTAGGGAGGCAGTGTGGAATCCTGAAAGAAGATATACTTTGGAACCAGAGAGATGGTGACTTTGACACTTATTGCCCAAGGGATCAAGTGAGTCACTCAAAATCTCTGAACTTCAGTCTCTTCTATTATAAAAAGGAGAGACTTTCGACCTGGCATGGTTTTGTGAGGGCTGAAGATAAAGCTTACAGCGTCCCCTGCTCACAGCAGCAGTGCAGTGAATGATAACTGTTCTAAGTTGGTATGATGGTGTTCCCTACAATTTGGCTCTTAGCAGTAGGCAGCCTTGGCTTGCTTTCCAATAACACCTGAAGTAACCTGGGAGAAGCAATCATGTCACTAGACACTAATGTGCTTTATGACTTTGGGCAAGTCACTTCCCCTCTCCGAGTCTCAGCTTCCTCCTCTGTAAAATGAAGGGACAGAACTTTTAAGGTTGCTCTGAGCACTCCTGAGGGCCTGATACCCTCATGGCACCTGGCATTGTGCTGGGTGCATCTCAAGCAGGCAAGGGAAGCCTTGTAGCATAGATGACTCCCTGCAGAAAGCAGGACTGGAGGCCAGTGGCTCACTCCAGGCCGCCTACCTCACCTTGCAAGCCTCCCTTACCAAGCAAGGGGGGGAGCCAGTTGACATTGGCTTCACAATGTGAGTCCAAGAATGTGATGACATCCCCAGTTGCTGCTGAGGCCCCCAGCATCCGGGTCCTTATCAGCCCTTCCCGTTTCTTGGTTCGGAGAATCCTCACGCTGGGGAAAAGGGCCATGTAGTCTTCAAGTGGCTTCTTCAGGTGCTCTGTGAGGGAGAGAGAAGAGGACAGATGGATAGATGGGTGAGTAATCATCCTTGTGACCCCTTCCTTACATGTGCACTGCCCTTTACAGTTTAGATAGAGCTTTCCAGTGCACTGTCTCATTGGACCTTTCAGATAGGGTCAAGAAGGGCAGGAATAACCGCCTGTGTGTTGCAAAGGGGGAAACTGAAGTTTAAAGAGGTCCAGTGTTAGTGCCAGACCTGGAACACAGAGAGACCTTCTGTACGAGGGCGTTAGCAGCTGTGGTTTATGTCTGGCTGGGACCCATTCCCTCATTTTCTAGCAACAGTACTCTGATTTTCTTTGGGAAACTGCCCCTCCCCTTCTCAGTCCTTCAGACTTGTGGGCTTGACTGCATCTCCAAGGGGGAGGAGCATGTGGCTTGGGCCTGACCAATCAGGGCATTCCATTTCCTTGGCCACAGCGATTGGTTCAGGGATGGACATGTGGCCTGAATTGGTCCAAACAATGAATCCTGAGAATTCTTTTTCAGAACTATTGAAAAATGAGGCCCTTTTTTCTTACTAGAGTTGCTAGGTTGGTTGGCCCTAAGTCTGGAGTTGCTTGTGACATCTTTAGCAAAATAAGGTGATGAGAGGTGGTGGGAAGATCTGCTGAGACTGAAGTCAACATGTAAAAAGAGAGTGAAAAGATGGAGACAGACATTATCCTGATAACATTTTGATTCTCCAGATCCCCCTGTGCCTGAAGCAGAGGGACTCGCAGACGTTCTTATTACACATAACAACCAATTCCTCTTTTTGCTTATTCTAATGTAGGCTGGCTTCTGGCCCATGCCTGGAAAAGCTGTTATAAATAAATCTCAAAGACAGTCTCTTTCTACTAAAAGTGCCAGCCTTAACGTTAGTGTCTCTTGATTTTAATCAGGGTTACGGCCCTTTATGAAAACTCTAGTACGGCTACAAAAAAAACCCTATAGTTTATATCCTACTTAATGGTGAAATATTGAATGTTTTTCTCCTAAGAGCAGGAGAAAGGCTGTCCACTTTCTCTCCACTTTAGTACTGTTCTAGAATTCCTAGCCAGTGCAACTGGTAAGACAAGGAAATAAAAGGCATAAAGATTGGAAAGAAAAAGGTAGCGGTATTTTTTTTTTTTGCGGTACGCGGGCCTCTCACTGTTGTGGCCTCTCCCGTTGTGGAGCACAGGCTCCGGACGCGCAGGCTCAGCGGCCATGGCTCACGGGCCCAGCCGCTCCGCGGCATGTGGGATCTTCCCGGACCGGGGCACAAACCCGTGTCCCCTCCATCGGCAGGCGGACTCTCAACCACTGGGCCACCCCCTGTAGCAGCATTTTTAATTGTAGATGACATGATTGTTTACACAGAAAATCTTAAGAAATCTACAAAGAAACTAGAACAGGAAAACTTTGCAAGATTTCAGGATACAGATCAGCATTTAAAAATCAACTGTATTTCTATAGACTAGCAAATAAGAAAGCTATTTGAAAATGCAATTAAAATGGTAAAAATACCATTTACAATTTAACAAAGTGAGTACAAAATGTATACTGAAAACTACAAAACACTGTTGAAAGAAATGAACAACCAAAATAAACGGTAAGATAGTCCATGTTCATGGATCAGATGACTTAATGTTGTTGAGATGGCAATACCTCCTACATTGATATACAGATTCAATGTGATCAAAAAATCACAGATGGCTTCTTTGCAGAAATTGACAATTGACAAGCTGATCCTCAACTTTATGGAAATGCAAAGGATCAAGGAATCCAGGACAGCTAAAAAATGCTTTTCTGTTTTTGCTTCTCTCTGAAATATTTGGGTTCTTTTTTTTACTTACTTAATTTATTTATGGCTGCATTGGGTCTTTGTTGCTGCGCGTGGGCTTTCTCTAGTTGCAGCGAGTGGGGGCCGCTCTTCATGTGGTGTGCGGGCTTCTCGCTGCAGTGGCTTCTCTTGTTGCAGAGCACAGGCTCTAGGCGCACAGGCTTCAGTAGTTGTGGCACATGGGCTTAGTTGCTCAGAGGCATGTGGGATCTTCCCGGACTGGGGATCGAACCCGTGTCCCTGCACTGGCAGGCAGATTCTTAACCACTGTGCCACCAAGGAAGTCCCTAAAAACTGTTTTGATTACTTATACATGAACGTTCATAGGAACAGTATTCACAATAGCCAAATGGTGAGAATAACCCAAATTTCCATCACCTCATAAATAGATAAACAAAGATGGAATATATCCATACAATGGGATATTACTCAGCCAAAAAAGAAATGAAGTACTGATACATGCCACAATGTGGATGAACCTAGAAGTCATCATATTAAGTAAAGGAGGCCAGACACAAAAGGTCACATATTATATCATTCCATGTGTATGAAATTCCAGAGCAGGTAAATCCAGAGACAGAAAGCAGATCAGCGATTACCATGAACTGGGGTGGAGGGGAATAGGGAGTGAGTACTTAATAAGTACGGGGTTTCCTTTTGGGGTGGTAAAAATATTTTGAAACTAGATAGAGGTGATGGTTGCACAACGTTATGAAGGTACTAAATGCCAATGAATCGTACACTTTAACATCGTATCGTATATTTTAACATGGTTAACTTTATGTTTTGTGAGTTTTACCTCAATTTAAAAAAATGGGTAAAGGACATGAATAGGCACTTCTTGAAAGAAGATATACGAATGGCCAATAAACCCATGAAAAGATGCTCAACATCATTAGTCACCAGGGAAATATAAATCAAAATCATAACGCGATACTACTTCACATTCACTAGGAGGGCTATAATGAAAAAGTAAGATAATAAGTGTTGACAAGGATGTGGAGAAATGAGAATTCTCATACACTGTTGGTGGGAATGTAAAATGGTGCAGCCACTTTGGAAGACAGTCTGGCAGTTCCATAAATAGTTGAACGCAGTTACCATACAATCCAGCAATTCTACTCCTAGGTGTATATCCAAGAGAAATGAAAATATACGTCCACATGAAAACATGTACACTCACGTTCATAGCAGCAATTTTCATAATATCCCCAAATTGAAAATCAAATCATCCAAATACACATCAACAGATGAATGGATAAATAAAATGCAGTATATCCATACAGTGGAAATACTATTCAGCAATGAAAAAGAATGAGCTTTTGCAATAATATGAATGAGCCTGCTGGGTTAAAGGATTCAGACAGTTCTGCTCTGAATTCACTCCATCAGGAGTTAGAGCTGGAAGGGCCCTCCTAATTCAGGGGCTGTGGCTGAATCACCTGGTGAGCTGGCTGCAGATACAGCTGCTTGGGCATCCTCTCAGGCGACTGTGATTTGGTAAATTGAAGGAAGCATCAGCATCTTTGGTTTTACTTGACCCACAGGTAATTCTGATGTACAGCTAGGCCTGGAAAGCACTGGAGTAGTTCAGTCTCTTCATTTTATAGACAGAAAGCTCAAGTCCAGAGAAGGGAAGGTACAACAATTAACAGTAGAGCCAGGGCCCCTTGACTGCTTGATCCAGAACCCACTGAACCTTTTATTTTTCTAACCCGTATGGAAATGAACCATTTTCACTGGTAAGGCAGATTATGACTTGCAAAGGAGCTTCACATATTTTATCTCCCTTGATTCATAAAATCATACTCTGCATTACAGTTCTCCCCATTTGACAGATGAGAAAACTGATGCTCAAAGAAGCTAAGAAACTTGCCCAAGGTCATACAGCCAGTATGTTGCTGGGTTCTCTGTAGAAACATGAGGCTTTCCCCTCTCTAGCTGTGTTTTCCCTATCTCTCATAATCATATACCACTGGCACGATTTTTGCCACTTCTGCCTACCTCACTACAATTTACTTAAGATTTTCTTTTTTTTTTTTTTTTTGCGGTACGCGGGCCTCTCACTGTTGTGGCCTCTCCCGTTGCGGAGCACAGGCTCCGGACGCGCAGGCTCAGCGGCCATGGCTCACGGGCCCAGCCACTCGGCGGCATGTGGGATCTTCCCGGACCGGGGCACGAACCCGTGTCCCCTGCATCGGCAGGCGGACTCTCAACCACTGCGCCACCAGGGAAGCCCAAGATTTTCTTTTTTAAATCAACTCACTTAAAAAATATATTTATTTATTTATTTTGGCTGCACTGGGTCTTAGTTGTGGCATGAGGGATCTTTAGTTGTGGCATGTGGACTCTTAGTTGCAGCATGCATGTAGGATCTAGTTCCCCAACCTGGGATTGAACCGGGCCCCCTGCATTGGAGTGTGGAGTCTTACCCACTGGACCACCAGGCAAGTCCCAGCTCACTTTTTTTCAATTAAAAATTTATTTTAAAAGGAAGCGTTAAAAACTATAAATGGAAAATCGGTACCATTTGTGATAAAGAGCTAATAAATGAAAAAACCCAAACAAATAAGAATAAAGCGACGTTACTAGATTTTAGCCAGATCTTCCTGCCTCCCTCTTTGTCAAGAAGGGAGATATGGGCAACCAGCCGAGACTTTCCATCTGAGGTAATCAGAGGAAATGAAAGAGAGCTGAAAAGAGGAAGCATTCTCTCCCCATGAGTCAATGTTACTTAATGCAAAGTCTCTGGGCCACCTGAGATCATCTTAGGTACCGCTTAATCACTTTTGTGTTGGTGCACTTGGGGAAGCACTGCTCCAGACACTTGATTTAAAGTCTCCAGAAACTTAAAGAGTGGAGATGAGGTGTGTTTTGTGTTGTGTTGGCTGGCACCTTGCAAGTCGGAGCAATTAAAAGATATACAGAGGAAAGATTAACTCCATATACAACCTGAGGCTGGAAGGCTGAAAAATACTCCAGGTCGCCTCTTGCTTGCTTGCAAAGATTAATACGGCTTCTCCGGCCCTTTCCCACTTCTCTTTGGAACAGTGGCTCTGTAGAGAGCAGAAATTAATTTGCCCTAATTGAAGGACTAAATCTTTCCAAAATAGACTTTCTTGGGCAGTGAGACAAGATAGCAAGAGGCATGATCACGCTCCAGATAGGCTGCTGTTCGGGCAGGAACACTATCTTTAAAGAAAAGAAAAAAAAAATCCGCAGTCATTGTCTTGTGACCAGCGCTTCTTCTTGGCTGGGTTCAACTGGTAGGTCATTAACACGAGGATGAGATAATCTCCTATACCACACCACTACTCCCAACAGAGGGAGATATATGCCCCTGTCCGGCTCTAATCATTGAGGGCCCTGCTCGGGCAGAGCCCCGTCGCTAAATCACCCCAAACGCAGATGGCCGCAGTCATTACAGATGGACCAATTAAGGCCTTTTGACAGCCTGTGGCAAAGTCGGCGCAATTATTTAGGGGCAATTATGCTCCTCCTGTCCTTATTAGAAAGAACATTTACACAAAACCAAGACTGTTGCCTTATTTTACCACGCTGTCTTCTCGGATGAGGACAGTCCGTAAAGTCATAGAGTTTTAGAGCTGGAAGGGGCTTTAGAGGAAGATGATGATGGTTCTGATCATGACAATGACAGGGAACAATTCCTGAGGCCCTGCTCACACACGGAGCTCTCTACTGTATACACATAATCTCTGTTGCCTACACCACCACTACAAATGGGGTACTATGGCCCCCTTTTATACAAAAAGACACCATGAGGCTCAGAGCAGGTGGTGTCACCTGCCCAAGGAGCACAGTTCATAAATGATGGAGCCAAGGTCTAAAACCCATCCCTGCCTGACTGTAAGAGAGCACCAAACCCCATCTCTGCCTCACTTCCGTCAGACCCTCCATTCTACCCAGAGAGGGACGGCTAGGACCAGAAGTTAAATGTCTTGCCCAGAATCATACAGTGAGTCTGTGGCTCGGCGTTTTCCACGCCGGGACTTCCCCCCACCTTCATAAGCCCTAGGGCAGGGATGGCAAACAGGCTTCATGGAAGTGCCTGTGCTCACAGGTGTGTCATGGATAGCTAAAGCAATGTTAAGAAAGACTCTGAGGCTATAACCTGGCTCAGCGTGAAAATGCCAGGGCTGAGACATGTCTGCCCTGAAGCAGCAGGAAGGCAACTGTCCTAATGCCGCAGACGCATCATTCCCATTGCAGGGGTTGCTCTGACGGCACAGCAATACAGAATTGCTCTCGCCCTGATTATCCCTAATCTCAAGAGGAGCCAGAGCCATCCAATGGGGGCGGTGAGGCTGATCCTGAAGGGGAGCTCCCATCAGGGTAAGGCTCTACGCAGGTGTTCAAAGAGCACGTACCAGAGTGCTCACAGGTGGATTCTGGGTGCCCTGCCCACACTCCTTCAGCATTTTGTTCTCTGCCTGCCTGCCTCCCACCCGCCAGCACCTGCCGCTGCCTGGGGCTCGGCATCCACGTGGTAGACCTCGACTGAGGGCCGCCGTGTGTGTGCACAACCGCCCCGGCTCCCTCGCCCCTCAGGCGGGATAACCCCAAGCACGTGCTCTGTGCTGGCTCCCAGTGGGGTCACCGTGGCTGCCTGCCGTGGTGCCCGGCATAGGCACCCTTCCTGGGTGTCTCCCCTTCCTCTTCTCACTTCCCCACTCTCTTGCTTCTGTTTCCTGAAATCTCTTCTCAGACTAACTCCTTGCACTCAAATCCTGCCTCAGGATCTGCTTCAGGAAACCCAAACCGAGACAGTGTCCGAGTGGCAGTCATGGGTTAGAGGATCTGCAAGGCTGAGGGTGTGATCCCTTGAAGGTGATGACTTTGGATGATGTTTGGAACCGTTATTTCTGTAAATAACGGTCACCATGTGTTTAGTACGCTCCCTCCCAGGCATGAATCCAAGCGCCCAACATGCATTTATGCATCGCATCTTCACAAACACTCCACGAGGCAGGTTGGTATCCCTTTTTTACTAATGAGGAAACTGGGGCACTGAGAGGATTAATAACTTTGCCCAGGTCTACACAGTAAGTGGCAGGTCTTGGATTTAAACTCAGGCAATCTGGCTCCAGAGTCTGTAGGCTTCTTTGTTAAACTTCTTTAAAAAAAAATTAAGAATCATTTCACACATATTTTTTAAAAAGTAGAATAGAATAACGAAGCCCCAAGGATCCATCACTCAGCTTTGGGAACTGTCACTGCTGGTCTCTCCCGTTTCATCCCCGCCCCTGCCCACTGGATGGTATTGGCGCTGATGGACTTTGTGCCTGTAACCATCGTGCCATTAGAGGGGAGAAGCCTGGGGGGTTAACATGGAAGGATATGACAGCTTCCTCTGGACTAGCTGTCCCTCTCCTAGGAACACGCCCAGTGAGTTATCCCAATGTTGGGCACCCAGTATCTTCTCAGGAAATTCTTGCTGATTATCTCATTGGACTCCCCACAATCACCAATTCTGGGCAGGTATCATCAGTTCTGGTGTTACTGGAGAGGAAACAGAGGCTCAGGAAAGGGAAGGCCTTGCCCTAAGTCTCTCAGCTACTGAGGTATGAGTGAGGACCAGAACCCAAGGCCTGTGCTTCCTTGGTCCTCCTTGTATACCCCACCTGAAAATGCACATACTTCCCCGGGAACTGCAGCCTCCCTGGTTCCTGTGTTTAATGGAGTCTTTCCCTCCTGTCTGCTCTGAAGGGCACTTAGGACTCGGAGGATGGTTCTCCCTGGTGGGCTGTGCACCAGGAGTTGCACTCAGAGGAGTTGCTGAGAGTTGAACTGTGTCCTCCCCAAAAGGTATGCTGAAGTCCTAGTACCTAGGAATGTGGTCTTACTTGGAAATAGCATCTTTACAGCTGTAATCAAGTTGAGATGAGGTCATACTGATTTAGGGTGGGCCCTAATCCAATGGCTGGTATTCTTTATAAGAAGAAGAAATTTGGACGCACAAGGAGAAGCCACTGACCACAGAGGCAGAGACTGGAGTGATGCTCTACACGCCAAGAAACACCAAGCATTGCTAGGGAGAGGCGACGAGGGATCCTTTCCTAGAACCTGCAGAGAGAGCATGGCCCTGCCGACACCCTGATCTCAGACTTCTAGGCTCCAGGACTGTGAGGGATTAAACTTCTGTTGTTTTAATCCATTGGTTTGTGGTGCCTCATTGCAGCAGCCTGAGGACACTGAGACAGAAGAGAGGTTCTCATACACTGGCATTGAAACAGTGACACAGCAAGAACATGGCCCCGGTTCTGGTCACTGCTGTCTCTTGTCTGGACCACTGTGGTCTGTGGCCAACCAAAAGAGCCATGACTGCTGTCCCCGCATCCACTCTGTCTCTCTTCAGTCTGCACGCAGCAGTCCAGGGGGCCTCTTGGAAGAGAAGAGGACTGCACCGTGGCACCCTTCCATTCTCTTGCTAAAAAGCTTTCCACGGTTTCCGTGGCTCTTGGAAGAAGGTCCAAAATCCTCCCCAAGGATGACAAGCTGTGTATAGTCGGTCCTGCACCCTCTTCAGCCTCATCTTGCCCTTCCCTTCCTTCCTGCCCACCCCATGTCATCTTCTTTCAGGCGTCCAAAGGCCCCATGACGACCCACCCCTTCTGCCTCAGCGTCTGTATCCAAGCCAGCCCTTCTATCTGGACTGCTGAGGTCTAAGCCTCTTCACATATCCCCCCAGTTAACTCCTGCTCAGCCTTCAGATCTTGGTTCACACCTCCGACTCCTCACTAAAGCCTTTCCTGACCTCCCAGACCACAGCAGGTCCCTAGGGCAGATGGCCACAGAAGCCCTGGACCTTGCCCTTCATGCCGCTCAGCTTGGATCACGGTTCCATACCCATGAACTGACTCAGTTTGCTTCCCTCCACTCTAGGCTGTAGGAGGGAGAGCTCTGTAACTGCTCTGCTTGCCAGTGTAGCCTTCGTGCCTAGTGGGGGGCCAGAGGCGTCTGCAAATCCCCGCTGAATCCACACGCCTTCCTCCTCCATCGTTTGATTTGATTTGATTTGATGTGATTTCCCTGTGAAGGAAGCAGGTCACGGCTCATCATCCTCACTGCAAGATGAGAGAAGTCAAGTTCAGAAGACGTTTCTGGTCCAAGGTTACACAGCCAGCCAGGTAAGTGGTGAAGACAGGACTCAAATCCAGTTCAGTCTGTTCAAGAATCTCTGCTCTACTGCTGTGTGTAATCAAATTAATTCCCAAGTAGAGTCCAGAGTCTGAGCCTTGCACAGACTCCTGCTGAGGGGCACCAAAAATAAAGGAGCTCTGTGTGTCGCCAGAGCTGGCAGGACACCAAACATATGGGAGAGGGCCCCGTGGATGGGACCCCAAGGGAAGAGGAGGAGGGGGAAGGAGAGGGGAAGGAGAGAGAGGGGGAAGAAGGGGAGGGGGGAAGTAAGGAACAAGTCACAAACCAGACCAATCCCTGTTGGTTCTCTGGCCTCGGGGGTGTTGTCAATGGTGCAGAGGTCGCAGCGGGAAAGGCTGCCTTCCGCACGCCTGGGCTGGCTTCTGGGACTTCTAGGTGTTCTGGGTCTTGTCACGTCTCAGCTCCGCTGGGCTTCTGGCTATTAAAGTGTCATAGCTCATCTGTTTCCAGGATTGATTTATTCACTTGTAAGTCTTAGCCACTGTATTCTAAGGCACTGCCAATCCATTTGGAGGTGGGCAGGGTTCACAACAGCAGGCAAAACTCTTTGTCCTATTTTGATACTCACGTGCTTCTAGCCAAAGGACAGTTGTTAACATAAGGTAGACCCTCTTATCTTTATCGTCACCGTCAGTGTCATGGCTTCTGCTGGGAGCTTACCGTGTGCCTAGGCCCAGTGTTAAGCACTGTTACCTACACACATTGTCTCGTTTCATTCTTACAACAACTCTCTAAGGCAGGCAGTGTGAACTATCTTAGACAAGGGGAAACTGAGGCCTAGCAAAGTTCTATGCCAATCTATGTTCAGACGGCTAGGAGGTAACAGCCAGGAATCAGACCAGGTGTTTCTGATGCCAAAGCGGGCATTATTAACCATGAAACTACACCACCCCTCGAAGTCCCTGGTCTCTCCATTCTGCCAGGTGGGTACCAGTTTCCAATCCCACAACCTCAACTCTATCTCCTACCCCTTGGGGTGTCCAGGGCTTTCACTTGCTTGGAAAACTTGCAGACAGGTAAATATAAATAGCAGGAAAATTTAAAAGAGAGGTCAGGAAGGAAAGCTATGTTTGCACCAGGATGGGTTTTTGGCAGGGGAAACGTACAGGCATTTAGGCATCATTTATTGTTTGGGAAAGGAAAGCAGACGAGCCCTTCAGGAGAGGCATCCTTTTTCTGGCCCAGAGTCCCAAGAGGAAAGGGGCCTCTGAATTCAGCTAGAAGGCCGTTTACATTCTCCTTTGACACGGGTCCTCTTGTAACACATTCTAAGGCATTAACAGACACTTTTGATGTGTGTTTCTGAAAAAACAACCATTTCTTTCTTTTTTCCCTTCCCTCTTCCCCTCCTCCCCCGCTTCTTGATAATAGCTTTATTGAGATATAATTCACATACCACACAATTTACCCATTTAAAAAGCATACAATTCACTATCAAGGACCCATTTCTTGCACTGCTGAAAGTAGCGAACCAACCATCCCTTAGTGAAGGTCTTTCTGCCAGGGAGAATTCAGTTCAGTTTAATCAAGAAAACATTTACTGCACTCCTGCTGTGTGTCAGGAACTCTGCCGGGCACATTCCTTTCTGTTGATCTAACAGGGTGGTTTTCAAAGTGTGATCCCCAGACCAGTTGCAACAGAATCATCTGGGAACTTATGAGAAATGCCAATTCTTAGGCCTCACTCCAGACCGACCGAATCAGAGGAGTGGGGCTGTCGATCTGGAATTTAATGAGCTCTCCAAGTGATTCTGAAGCGTGTAAACATTTGAGGGACACTGGTCCAACATAATGCAGACGGTGACCTCAGAGAAATAAACCTAGGCAGTTGTGATCATACAGCTGCCCCCTGCACCTGAGGGTTCTGCACCTGAGGGATACAACCAACCACGGATTGAAAATCTTCAGAAAAAAAATCCAGAATGCTCCAAAAAGCAAAACTTGAATTTGCTGTGTTGTGGCAACTAGTTACAATAGCATTACATCGTATTAGGTATTATAAGTAATCCAGAGACGACTTAAAGTGTTCGGATGAGCGTAGGTTATATGCAAGTACTACGCCCTTTTATATAAGGGACTTGAGCATCCAGGGATTTTGGTATCTGTAAGGGCAGGGGGTGGTGGTGATGGTGCTCGAACCAATCTTCCCATGGATACTAAGGGATGACTGTTTTAGGATCTCTAAGTGATTAGAAACAGAATCCCATGTTTCCTGCTAGAATAACAGAAACGCTAAAGCTCTCCAAGGAATCCAGAACAATTTCCTGACCCTATAGCAAAACTGCGAAGGGGATGGGTGCTCTCTCATCCTCCTCCTCAGACTCACAGTGGTCCCCACCTGGCCTGGACTCCCCTTCACCTCCCACCAGGACCCTCCTCTCACCTTCAAGTGAGAAAAGATCTGACAAACGAATGCACCTCCTGAGAGGCTCACAGCAAGGCTTCTCAAACCACAGCCCGAAGAATCCCTAGGGGAACTGGTTTTCACACACTTACCTGGGCAGCCTCGGAGATTCTGATTCCCTATGTCAGGGAACAGTGCCTTCAAATCTTTTGACTATGACCCATAAACAGAAGTACCTTTTACATCATGAGCTGGTACACATATACATAACTGAAATACAAGGTGTGATGCACCCGTATATGTTTTTTCTATTCTATCCTCTTGTATTTCACTTTTGTTAAAAAGCTGGTCATGACCCCAGAAACTGATTTCATGACATTGCAATGAGTCTACTACACTGTGAAAAACCCTGACCTAGGGCACAGTCTGGAACCTACACCATTAGAAAAAGATGCCCCACTTGACCCTGAGGTCCTTGGTCATGGCCCCTGACCCAAGGCTAGTGCTCTTTGCACAACACTCCGTTGTTGTTAATTGTTATTGTTATTGGGCTTCTGAGAATGTACAAAAATGTAGCCAGGGTCCAGTTCTATAAGCAAGATTGTAATTGCACTGCTTACCTTGATAGGTCATTACTAGAATTCCTGTGTGTTGATTTGAGATCTCTGGAACACCACATGGGTAGAGAAAGTCATTACTCCCAAATGGTCACTTTCCTTCTACCAGAAACTTCAGAGAGCATATTTTAGGTGTCTTTCCTTTCACCCTAAGAGCTGCCAGGAAGTTATGTGTATGGGGGCTTTTGCATCTATGGGCCTATTGTCTCAAGCAGCTGGAAAAGATCAAGGATACAGCAGATTTAAGGGAACTGGGCCTAAACCCTTTACCAAAAGCCAACAGAGCACCAACATCTGGCTGACTCACCTTCTGATTCAGGGGTTTCAACCTTATCCTACTCAATGTCCCTTTATGTGACAGTTGTTCTGTATGGTCCCCTTTAATATCTTAAAATAAAATTCATAAATAATACAAGGTGCTTAACACCCAATTGGGGAAAATTCTATATAATGCCCCAACTGTGATATAAAGAAGAAATAATAAAGTAACATGTTTTTCAATACGTAAATGCTTGGAACTGCTACAAGAAGATAAAGAAGTAGCCAAATACTTGTACTTACAGGTGTCATATACTGAACACATATTGGTTCACCTTACAGACCAGCACAGGTAAGTGGTTTGGCAACTCAGGTACCATGAGCAGCACTGCTGTTGATGTAATTTCCTAAAACACTGGATAACTCCTGGTGGCGTGCCAACCCCCCCAAGCAAATCTTCCCTTGACATACATGGGTTCCTAGAAAAGTCAGCACCGTGGCCTACCTGGGGAGGGGAGAGAATTCACTTTGGGGAGGCGTGTGTGTAAGCTGTTCCGAGTGGTAGTGGGCAAGAGGGGAGGAGAAGTTGGGTGAAATGCACGTGGGCACGTTCCAGTAACAAAATGGATTTCTGGGGGGAACCTTTGGGAGGAGGAGAGGGGAACCAGTAGGCTGGGCGTTGTGTGGCGGGAAAAGTCAGAGCAAAACGCATACGTGATGTAAACCCCTCCTCTGCCACTTCCATCAAGTGTTCAGTAAAGTCTAAAGCCCTCCAGTTTTGTGCACATGGACTCTTCCGGGTGCTCTCCATCCAGAGTGGAAACAGAGTGAGTCCCTGAGCAGAAGCCAGAAGCCAAGGAGGCAGCAGACTAGTACAAACTGTACTAGGCACCAGGAGCTGTCCCAGGTACTTGGCTGGCTCATCCCACACACATCTTTCACTGCCACCCTATGAGGGGTAACCCTATTTTACAGATGTAGAAACTGAGACTCAAGAAGGGTCTGTCACCGCCCATGATCACACAACTAGTGGTGGTTTCTCTGAATTCAAGCCCTAATGTGTCTCTTTTCACCATCCCTTACAATCAGTGGCCTCTTGGTCTGATGGCTTAGATTAACTTGTTAGGTGTACAGGCAAACCTCGTTTTATTGCATTTCACTTTACTGAGCTTCGCAGATACTGCGTTTTTTACAAAATTGAAGGTTTGTGGCAACTCTACGTCAAGCAAGTCTGTCGGCGCCGTTTTTCCAACAGCTCACTTCGTGTCTCTCTGTCACATTTTGGTAATTCTTGCAGTATTTCAAACTTTTTCATTTTTCATATTTTTTACTGTGATCTATGAACAGTGATGTTACTACTATGACTCACTGAAGGCTCAGATGACGGTTAGCATTTTTTAGCAATAACGTACTTTTGAAATTAAGGTATGTACATTGTTTTCTTTAGACACACTGCTATTGTACACCTATTAGATTGCAGTGTAGTGTAAACATAACTTTTACATGCACTGGGAAACCAAAAAAATTCATGTGTCTCACTTTTTTTTTTAATTAATTTGTTTATGGCTGTGTTGGGTCTTCGTTTCTGTGCGAGGGCTTTCTCTAGTTGTGGCAAGTGGGGGCCACTCTTCATCGCGGTGCGCGGGCCTCTCACTATCGCGGCCTCTCTTATTGAGGAGCACAGGCTCCAGACGCGCAGGCTCAGTAATTGTGGCTCACAGGCCCGGTTGCTCCGCGGCACGTGGGATTCTCCCAGACCAGGGCTCGAACCCGCGTCCGCTGCATTGGCAGGCAGATTCTCAACCACTGCGCCACCAGGGAAACCCCCATGTGTCTCACTTCTGAACCTGTAGTACCTCCGAGATCTGCCTGTATTTCTCTGGCACTTTTCTGAGAATGAATGGGAATTTGACCTCCAACATAGAGACAAACTGTACATCTTCCCCAAACAGTTGCTTTGAAACCACAAGCCCCTCTGTTCCTTGGTATCACATTACCCCACTCCTCAGGGCACAGGTATTTGGCCTGAACATGCTTTTGGTGATTTCAAGAATGAATTACACTCCTTCCTCAAGCAATCACATCCACCAGCCAGCTCCCAGAAATAGAAAGCACTTCATCACACAAATTAACTCCTCTCCCCTCTTTCACAGAAGATGAGTAATCTATTAAAAAAGAGATGCTATTATCTAAACAGGCAGCCTTATCTCCACTTTTAATTTCAACTAAATGCATTGGTCCCTTTTCAGGGGGTGGGTAGGGCCATAAATCTGTTTAATAATCAGATGACAAATAAAAACATACCAGAAACTACCACCATCAAGCTAATTACAACGTGCCCTGTTTTCTGAAAGCCACTCCCTACCAATCAGCTACAAATGAGAAGACAAGGCTGGGTCCCTTGGACTTGGCCATCCCCACTTTTTCGCCCAGTTGGAGCCCATCCAGGGGAGCAGATTCATGGGCAATTCCAGTTTTGTGTTCTTGGTAGCTGCTCTTAAATTATGTCAGGTTGTCAGGTGCTGGAGAGCAACATGTGTTTAATTTAGGATGCCGGCTTCCATGCCTATCGTTTAAGGTGTTATTAAAAAAGAAAAAAAAAATTCTCCACTTTAACAACAGTGTCAGCCTGTCAGTTTCATATTTGTTAAAGGGCAAAAGTATTCCCCTGGGGGAGATTTTCCTGCTCAGTGCTCGGGAAGGGAAAGCTTTCCTTACCACCCTCTCTAACTACTGCTCCCTATCCCCCCAAATCCCAACCCAACCTCTGGAAACCTCTGCTTTTTGGAGTCCTGAGACCTCATCCGGGCCTCTTCCCTCTCTGCTTTCTAACTGGTTAGCACTGGAGGAGGAACCGTGGTATCTTCAGCTATTCACAGAAACTTCCACATCAGGAACTAAGCTGGGCACAGAGGTCATCTTGGCCTCTAATCCCTTACCTCTCCTCCCATCCACACTGTTGCTACAACACAGGTCTACTGATGTCATGTGGTGACATTTCAGGCCTCCCAGCAATATCCAGAGCTCACCTTTCCAGATCCATCTCCCATCTCAAGCCTGCACCCAATCCTCTCTCTGCAGACACCACTTGACTAATTTTCTTGCCTTTGTTCCTTTACTCTTGCAAATCTCACAGCTCAGAGCATCCTTCTCTGCTTCTCTGTCCCATGGAATCCTATGCTTCCCTCCAGGATCAGCTCAAAGTGCTCCTGAATCAGCAATCGTGCAAACGATGCTCTCCTGATGCCACTGAGTGTAGCATGTGCTCTGCTTTCCATGCACGTTCGGGTTCAGGACTTGTGTCTCTCTGCCTAGCAGCAAGCTTCTTGAGGGCAGGACTGAGTGTGATTTATTTTCCCATCCCTCACAGCACCTGCCATGTGGCAGGTGCTAACAGATGTCTGGTGAGTGATCCTGGCTTGATATATTTTCCTTGTCATTTGCTGCTTTTAGTTTTTAAAATCCATGTCACCATGATATGGCTCAACATGTCATCCAAGGGAAGACATCAAGCATGTTCAGGGGGCACTGCCATCTAGGTATTCACTTGTGAGTCTCTAAGCACAGGAGGTAGCATCAGGAAGCAAAAGTCAACTTCACAGCTGATGTTTATCGGTGAACTAACCACTCATGAAATTCCCACTCAAATATCACTCCCCACTTAATGAAAGGGTATATCTTTGCCCATCATATCCAAGTCTGTTTGTGAGATGGCTGTGTTTCAGATGTGACCATCCTTCAGTATAACACAAACTGATTACAAGGTGCTATAGAGGGAGCAGCAAAATCAAAGGCCCTGAGGCAGGTGGGGGCAGAACCTAAAGCAGTCATTAACAATGGTTAGTGTTTAAGGCCATTTCCTGTAGGTGGACACTTGCACAGAATCTTAGGGCATGCCTCAACCATTCAGACTGACCGCAGGGAAAGAAACACTGCAACTGATACAGGTAGACTTCATTTTTGGATGTAAAGTGTTCTGAATGTTTTATCTTTTTCCTTCTAAAATGGAGAAGTCTTTACTAATTTTTTGTGATCCTAAATATGATGCATTTGTTGTAAAAAAAAGTTTTTTTAACCATCATGGAGGAAGGTAACATCTGAGTGAAAAACCACTCTGGTCTCATCCACTAGAGACGGCCATTCTTAATAGTTTGGTGTACTGCTCACCCAATTTTCCAGTGTTTTTGTGCTTATTTATCTATTTCTTCTGAAACCTGCTTTTTTTCCCCCCATTTAACAATATGTCATAGTCGTCTCTCTATATCAGTACATGTAGATCTATCATGACCTTTTTCCTACTATCTCTCTTGATCTACCAATTAACCCAGGTGAGGGGAACAGCGCCATTTTGCCTGACACGGAGACTAAGGTTGGGAGAGATGGAGTACTTTGCCCAAAGTCAACAACTGGTAGACTAGAAGACCAGGCTCTCTGCCTCTGTAGCTCATGTCCTTTCTCTGACACTATGCTGTCTGCCTTCAGAAGAAAGGACTCGATCCAGAAGAAGAAGTTTGCAGAGAGCGAGTTCAGCTCAAAGTAAGGAAAGAGATTTCTAATAATAAGAGCTGTCCAGTAAAGGAATGAGATAGCTCATAAGACAGTGAGCTGTCCATAACTGGAAGAATTCAGAGGCTGAACTTATAATGCAAACCGTAGAAAAGACTCAAACATTGGAGAAAGATGGCATGGCCTTGAAGGCCCCCTCCAGCCCTGGGACTGTGCGATTCTACGGTTCCAAGATGACATACCTGTTAATACAACCTGCCTGTCCATACAACAGCCTCTAAGACTGGTGAAGATCCAGCTCTGAGGACCTAATCCTTTAACCCGGTGGCTCCTTCTGAGATGCATTTAGTAATCAGCATGGAGAGAATGTGGTTTTCTTTCCATAAGCTCTAGCCTATCTTATCTGCCCCTGTAATTGTCTCCCTGCCCCAGTGGAGTAACTTGTACTTTCAATGTTGCTGTTGTTGTTTAAATTGAACTAGATATTTTTAATCAATTCATTGACTTGTATGTCCCTAGTACAGAAGATAATCTTGATTTTACCCTCAAATCAGTAAAGGTCTCATTAAGAATTTATTTCTCACCAACAACAATCCTTTTAAAAAGTACAAATTAAAGTAAAACATGTTCTCAAAGGAGAATCTGAACCTCAGGGAAAAAAAAATCAACCACTTTATTTCTGGCAAATTTCAAACATATACAAAAATATCCACAAAAATCTAATGAACTCTCTCTTTGTATCCATTACCCAGTTTCAACAATGACGAGCTCATAGTCAATCTTATTTCATTTAAACCCAGACTCTCAAAATCAACCACTGGCAAAGTTGCTTGAACCTAATATTAGACACAATATGATTTCATTCATTAAATTTTTCATATGAATTCTCTAAACATCACTGTTGTATTTTTTTTAGTGTGTCAAGGGCTAGAAAACACATGGAATGCTGCCTTCAAGGGAACTCTACAGGGTGGGTATGTATGAGGCAACATGGGCTGGGGGTTTTGTCTATTCTGAATCCAGAGCAGCACTGGACAGGACAGATTTTTCCAGTCCTCTGGTTGTGTATGAGCTGCTCGATGCACGTATGTGATTTGTTAACCTGTGCTCAAATACACACACACACACACACACACACACACACACACACACACACACACACACACACACACCTCTAACGCTCACTGCTGGGCAGAACAGAAGGAGCTGCCCATATCTGGGATATCATAAGCTTAAGACCAAAGAGAAAGCACTGGCCTAGGACTGCTGTGGTGAGAGGCTCTCAGCCCTGGTGAGGCATCTTGTTCCCATGCAGAGACCCAGATGGCCGTCTGGGTTGCAAAGCCATGGACATCTGGCATCCCCCAGGAGCCAGGTGGTATGGTCTGCGGCATGACAGCAACAGCCCCTGGCTCCTCAGTGCCTTTTCTATCTGGGTCTGTCACAGGCCTGCCTCTCCCCCACCAGTGGCCCCGTTCCTGTGGGTTACCATTGCCTTCCTCTAGGCACGGGAGCACATTTTAAAAAGTGTACAATACGTGCTTATTTTGCAAATCAGATATGTGAAAATAAATTAAATATCACCAATTAACCCACTGTCTTGGTGGCCTCTTTTAATATTTTACATCTGTTGGGGCTTCCGTGTCCTCTTAGTAGAAAATCCCTGTGGTCCGGAACACCATTCCTCCATATTCCTTATTGCACAGTTCAGCACAAAGTAACATTTAACTGAGCCTCCATTATCTGCCAGGGAGGGCGTGAGCAGATCAGAAGCCAAGACAACCAAGCTCAGGCCCCAGGTCTATCAAGGAAGATATTTTTGCTACAAGAATAACATCAACAGCTGACACACAGTGAGAGTGATTCTGTACAAGATATGGTACCAGACATCCTACAAGTATTATCTCATTTAACACCCACAGCAATCCTACAAGGTGGGACTGTCATCTCCATTTTACAGATGAGAAAACTGAGGCTTGGAGAGTTGAGGATCTTATATACTGCTAGTAAGTGGCAGAGGAGGGACTTGAATCCAGGTCCGTGTGACTCCAGAGCATGTGCTCCTAACCACCGTGCCTTCCTTTAATAGTGGAAACATGTGCAAAGATTAGCAGCAGCACCGTGGACTGGATTAATGTTGGGGAGGGGACCAGGGGGAGTGGAGGTCTCCCAAGCAGAGTTTCAAAGGAATCATTAGGGTGGTGAGGTGGGGAAAGACATTCTAGGTAGAAAGAAACCATGCAAAGGAAACAGAGCCTTAGACAGTCAAGTATATCCAGTATATACAGAGTCCACTGTCTTCTCCAGTGAAAAATCTTGTTAATAAACAGTGAAGAAGTAATGCATGATTTCTTTCAATTGAAAGGGATATTTCTTAAGTATGTATGAGTATCAAATAGAGGCTTTGCTAAGAAACAAAAATTTAGCTTATAAAGGCTTAAGACATAAACCCTCCTCCCACCCCGCCCCTCCCCCGAACCCTGGAAAGGGAACATGCTAAAATCTCTTGAACCTTGCAGGAAATAAATTGCTGGGTCAACCACTTTCTTTCCTTTAAGACAGTATTATTTTCTAATTAAATGAGAAATAATACACATATTCTCCTTGCTAAAAAAAACCCCAAAACTACAGATACTTGAAGGTAAAGTTTCTTTAGTTTCTTTTGCTATGACCCTTGATCCTACTTCACTTCCCTGCCTCACAGGTAATGGCTGTTAGCGGTTTGGAGTATGTCCTTCCATGCCTTTCTCTAATATGTTTACTCAAACATATGCATACACATTGAAAACATAAAGTATTGCTTTTGTTTGTGTGTGCATTTATAAATAAATGGTTCTGCAGCTTGCTTTTTTTTACACTTTATAGTACATGTTAGAGTTCTGTTTATGTCATTTGGATCCCGTGCCTTGTTTTTAATAGCTGCCTCATATTCCATATTAGTGATACATCACAGTTTATGATCCTTCCTCTACTGATGGGCACTTAGGTTGTTTCTAATTTGGTGCTATTACAAACAGTGCTACAGTGAGCATCCTTGTATGTGCCTTGTGGTACAGACGTGGTGACTATTTCTCCAGGACAGACACCGAAAAATGGAATTCCTGCATTATAGGATGTGCACATTAAAACTTTTGGGGTACTTCCAAATTTCCCTCCAAAGTGGAATTCCCAATTTTTGTCCCCCCAGCAGTTCCTGTTTAGAACGGTGAGACTCTCGGGAAGGAGGGTGGGGTGGAGGGAGTAGAGAGGAGAGAGGGTATATTTTAAATGGCATATTGGATATAATAAAATAATTTAGAAAAATAGCTTCTGTTTTCATAATACAGATTAGATAAAATGGGGCTGGACAACATCTTTTTTGAGGGTGATACATAAAAGACATGATCTCAAAGAGTGGGCCAGGCCCTGCTCCTCCGAGAGTCTCTGGTGAGAGAGGTGAGGAAGGAGAGGACTTGCATATTTTTTTAAAGGGAAGTAAATATTCAAAAAAAGAAAGGAAAAGAAAAGAAAAACAAAACAACCCAGAACCTTGTTAGGACTTGGGTGGAGGGGGGGAGTGTCGGTCACTGAATAACCGCTGGGAAGAACAGAACAGGGGAGGGGGACTAAGCTCTCCCTCCGCGGGCTGCTCCTGGCCTCCGGGGAGACCTGCGTCTTAGGAGGTAAATCTGGTCACCAACCAAACCACGGGGCTGGGCCTGAATTCCCCAGAGGCGGGGCTGCCCCACCGACTTCATAACTCTTTCCTAGGGTCAGACACTGCCGCTCAGCTGGTCTGACTGAAGGTTGTCTAACCTGGCCGGCCCAGAACTTCAGGGGTGAAAGCTGCCTCTGGGGACAGCAGTAGTTAGGGAGGCGTGTTTCCGTGGCTTTTGATGCGTTAATGGTATATGAAGGAGGAGACAAGCCTTCAGAACAGAGCCCGGCTCTGCTCCGAAGTGTGCACCAATTAAGATGATTACTGGTTTCCTTACAACACAAATACTAATGGCCTGTCACGCTCTGGCATATTCTTCTTGGTAACCTTCAACTCCGAATGATTAATAAGGCTTTAGTGGCAAGGCTCATACACACAGGCAGAAAACAAAGCTGGGGGAACTCAACTCTGATGACTGCACATCCAATGAGGCAGAGGCTTGTGGAAACAAGTTCTGAAGGACCGGGACTGTTGGGGAGGGCATGGCCACCATCAAAGGGGACAGTGTCATGGGAATGCTCTGAGCAATTAGAATTAGGACTAGCTGTGGGACCCCACAAAGGTCGCTTTCCTCACTTTTTTGTTACACGGGGATGGTAACCCTTTTCCTGCTGGCCAGGCAGGACTGTTTACATAAGAGGGTGCTTAAAGATGCAGAGAATGGGAACATCATCATTACTGGCAGTCGTGAAAATGAAAGGGGACACACAGATGGGAGTGGGAGTACATATACCACAGTGGTTAAGAGCCAGGCTCCAAACCAGGAAGACTTCGGTTGAATGTCTTGCTTTTCTACAGACCAGTGCCAAGTCACTTAAATTTCTCTAAGCCTCCGTTTCCTCATCTGAGAAGTGGGGATAATATATAACCTCCTCTCTTACGGTGTTAGGATGAAACGAGATCACATATACGAGTGCTCAGCAAGCCCTGGGTCTGGGACAGACTGAGTAGTAACACTGTTAGCCATAGTTATTATTACTGTGGTTACATCAAAAGCCAGGAAAAAGAGCTTCTACTTTGGAGACCCCAAGGAAACCCCACTTCCCCAATTTACATCTTCTAAAGACACCCCCTCCACACACACAACACTTCAAATTCCATCTTTTCTATTTTATCAAGGCCAGAGTTCACCTGATCGTCCTAAACCCAACTCCTTCCCAGGGTTCTGTGAGTTTCATCTCAGGAGAAAAATGGTAAAGACTGTTTTCCATTTGGCCTTTTCAGAAAGATGAACTGCTAGGTAGAGGTACCAACACCTCACTGATGCTTTTGGTCTAATATTCAGTACTTACTGAGGATATAATCAGAGGAAGCTCCCCCAAACACTGTTTTATTCCCCCGTTTACCTTATGTAAAGCACTGTACAAAAGGGTCTCGAAACCTTCTCTTCCAACCCAGTCACTGCCCCTAAATCCTAAATTCTGGGGCACCCTGGGCCCCACGGAAGTCCCCACCTCAGCTCACAGTGGGAGCAGACCCTATGGAATGCTTAAAGGGCCCCAGGATGGAGACAAGAGGGGGCCCACGTGCTTCTAGGGCCAGGCAGCTGAGGGATGTGTGTGACATGGACCAGATGGAAACCCACAAACCCAGCTGAGGTCACATGGGAATGTGGGCCCAGAGATGATATCAGGAGAACCGGAGTACCAGACTTTTAGTGGAATTCTCCTAACTTCTAAATATTCTCAATTCAATCAGGTTTAAAAAATTATTTTGAAGGTCTATGGGGCTGTATCCAGCACATTGAAAGGAACATAAACTCTTCAAAGCTAGAAGTTTATGACCTAGAGCAAAGGAGCAGTAATTTACCAAATGGGGTTCTCTAAAGACCAAAGGAGTTTAACGGATCAGAAAAGAGAGAGAATAAAAACCACAGGTAATTCCACCACCCAGGCCACTATTACCGCTTGGATCTATACACTTCCAAGCACTGGGGGAAAAAACATATGGTTACATATGTTTTGCTTGGTTTTTATATTGCATAGGAACAGGCCCAGATGTACACACCGATTTGCAGCCTTTGCTCTCCTGTGCTTACCCTTATATTGCAATCACCTTTGCATCCTGTCCTCCTTGGGCCACTCTCTTACACCAAGCCCTCTTCCTGGTCAACATGTGCTCACTTGGCAGTTTTTCTGGCATGAACTGAGCCAAGGTTTCTCAAATTTAAGTGATGAACAATACCTCTTAAAAGAAAAATGCTCTTCCATAAACATACCCAAGGATTTATCTGAGAAATACTAACCAAGGTTTCTGACTTCCAAGTGTGAATTTTCCCGGCAAGGTGACTCTACAGTTGCTAAGATAATAGTTTAAAAGATTAAAAATCAAAAGGAAAAAGGAAATTAAATAAAACCTGCCTAACTCTTGGATCCACTGAACCCCAGCTTCAGAAACACTGGTCTCAGGCACAACAAGGGGTGCCTTGGAACCCGAGGCCCTTGTGAGTTCAGCCTCTGAAGCGCCTCTTGATCTGGGACCACCCCTGCCGGCCCTTCCTCCCTATAGACCCCATGGCTGGGGAACCACAGAGGTCAAAGGTTTTCTCTTGTGGGCCCTAGAGTTGAACCCAGGTTCTCCTCCCACCTTCATGGGGGAGAAGCCATACTTTAAATGATTTTAATTAATATAATTAAAACATTTTAAAATTTTCAATTAAAAACTTTCTAATTAAAAACATGTTCACATCAGGCTCTTGGGTAAAATTTCTTTTGAAAAAAGTTTTCTGTGGTAACTAGACCTGCGGTGGAGATTACTCTGTAGCGCATATAGACGCGGAACTAGAATGCTGTACACCTGAAACTTATGTGATTCAAAAAGAGTTTCATTATTGAAGAAAGAAAAAAATTTGTAAAATCATAGATATAGGCCATTCTCCTCACTTTACAGGGGGTGAAACTATGACCCAGAGAGGGGCAGGGCTCGCTGGGTGACTAGTGAGTCAGTGACAGTCGGGCCTGAGGACTTGTTTCCCCACGGGCTGGGCTCCCTCCCTCGGCCCCATGCCCTGGATTCCCCTCCCAGACCCTTTCTCCCCCTCATCCGTGAACGCTCACACCATTCCTGCCTGTCTGATCTCCCTGCTCTCCCTAAAAGCAGCATCAGATACTTCACGTTTCAAGGGTTCCCCATGTATTTCCTCTCACGTGCAGATGGGAAGGCACAAATCTCAAGGGACAATCTGGGCAATCTGGGGGCATCTCCACACCGAACACTGGCATCATCCCAGAGATGTGCACAGCTGTGGGGTCTCCAGCACGTGTGAGCGAAGGGGTTGGCACACTCAGCAAGTCTTATAAATGCAGACGTAATCTTCTTAGCTGGAGACACCTTTATGCTTCCGCTAAAAGATGAAATGAATTCAGAGTCCATTCCTGTTCTACACATCAGAACAGAGGCTTTCGGGAGACAAGGTCTCCCTCAGTCCTGCAGCTGAACGCCTAAAGGCGGCCCTGGGTCTGTGACGGGAGGAAGGGGAAGGGGCTGAGAGGCAGGGTAGACCTTAGTGTGGACCCAGTTCTGGGCCTGAGTGAGTCTGGCCTTGAACTTGCTGTGTGACCTCAGACCACACATTTATCCTTTCTGGGCCTCAATTTCCTCATCTCTAAAGTGTGGCTACTCCCATGTAGCCAACATTGCTGGATTACAATGAGAGTGGAAATGGGGGATGGTGTCTGGAGTCAACGTGACCTGTTTGTCGCTTACCCTCTGCATTTCAGTGACCTCATCTGCAAAATGGGAGCAAACCAACTTATTCATGCTGGGAGAGGAGTGAATGGATCAGAGATTCTCGCTTAAAAATAAAAGTCAGGATACCCCCAACTCAACTCTTGGACATTCAACAGCAGCTGCAGCCTCGAACACATCATTTTTAAGCAGGTGCTCATATAGCCAAGAAGGTTTCTGGCAGACCCAGCCCCATTGTGCCCTTGTCCTTCAGGGGCTCACTCTCCAGCTGGAGGGGCAGGTGCCAGGCCTGGAACAGGAGGGACCAGACACTGAGGGTCCATCCTGAAGGCTCGGCATGCAAGCTTCAGGACCCCGGGGAGGGGAATCCAGCCTGGGCTAAAGCATCAGAGAAGCCTTCTTGGAGGTGGCAGGACCTGATCACCCTGGACTTGGAAGGTGAGGAGGAATTGGAGGAGGCAGAAAGGAAGTGATGATGAGGAGAGAGGGGGGTCCTGGGGGGTGTGAGGTTGGACAGGTAGGTTGGGCTCTGGGCCTCGCTCTCCTGGCCATGTCGGATCTTGCCCTGTGAGGGCAGACATGTGACCCTGACCTGCAGCCCCCAGCCCGCCTCTGTCCCAGCCCAGCCATACAGGGTGCCAGACAGAGAGCATGTGCTCAGTACATCTCAAAGGAGTGCCCTACGTCTATCACGCACACGTCCTAATTCAGCACGATCCACTGACAGCACCACAACAACTCGACACTCTGGTTGGGGAGACGAGAGTGAGACAAGCCAAAACAACGCCCAAGTTATCAGATGGACTTGAAGTTGAAATGATAACACTCATGACTGACGACGTTCATGAAGTGACAGGACCACATGGATACACCCAGGGTCAGGCACGATACTCACGGCCGGAGCTCTCAAGGGCTGTGATGCCACCATTTGTTCTCCCACTCAGGAAAGCATGGGGGTGACAGGTGTGTGAGTGCCATTATTATAGGGATATACTGGACGCAAAGCTGTGTGCTTTCGCAGAGGTCCCTAGCTGTCTCCCCTCCCCTCCCCTTCTCTCTTTCACACTCTCTCCCAATCCCCCGCCCCATCCACATCAGATCACATGGCGACTTAGACGAACCTCATAAATCAAAGCAGGGAGTGGAATCTGGCTTTCTGAAGAGCTGCCAAGGGGCTGGAAGTTAGTTTGAATTTGGCCCCATAGGAAACAGGAGATGAGAGACAGCCAAGTAGAAAAATAACCCCCCTTCCCCTTCATCCACAGACTCCACCAAGATGTTGCTCCTTGTTTGCAACCCACGGGAGAGGTCCCCCTAGGGAGAGCACACCCGCTGATGCTGGAGGTCACTGTGCAGTGGACGCCTCTGCTGTAATGGCCTCTCCTTTCTTGCCCCATTTCCTCCCTTTATCCTTACTCTCACTGCCTTGGGCTTGCAACACCTTATCCATAGCTTAGGTTCTGTTTTCTAGAGGACAGTGGCTAAGTAAGGCAAAGAATAACCATATATTTGCTTTACTTTGTAAAATAAAAGTACGTCACTCACAAACATCGGTGCTTTAGGAGTTGTCAATAACAAAATGACTTGTGTGCAACACACCTTATCACACATCCCAACCCATGGTGTCCCAATACAAGAGAAGAGAATGAGAGGAGACAGAGAGCACTGGTGGGTTTTGATTCAAATACTCAAGGGCGCTCTCGTTATCTGTTAATTCCACAGACATTTCACCATGTCGCTAGGTGCCTGGCATTGCACAGGGTACCAGGGACGCAGAGGTAACTAAGACGTGGTCCACGTCCTCAGGGAGTAAGGGAGACATATAAACACTGGGGTAGGTGCTGTGTGACAGCTGAGTGATTCAGGAGGTAAGGACCCTCCCTGTCTTGTCTGAGGATGGGAGATGGGGGAAGAGATCGGCTCACAGAGCTTGGTCCTGAAGGGTGAACAGTTTGCTAGGAGGACAAGGTGAGCGGGAAGAAGGTACTCTTACACTCTGAACTCCCACTACCTACTGCCCATTCTCTGCTGGCAGCACAGACTTCATCTGCCTCTAGACCCCAGCTCCTCAGGGCAGGGACCGTGTCATGTGGTTTATCAGGATATCCCTAAAGTCCCACTGGAGACCTGGCTTGCAGCAGGGACCCAGCGGAGACCGTGGAGCCATGGAGAGGCACAGATGGCCTGGCTCAGTGATCTCCAGCTCTCCCTTCCAGCCAGCGCGCCCGAGGGACACTGCTCACTGCAGCCTAGGGCCACCGCGATCCCCCGCAGCCAGGTTCCCTCCAGGGAGCAGGTGGAGGGTGGGAAGTGAGAAAAGGCCTTTCGGCAACTTGGTTCCACTCCTCTGGGTGGGGTGGAAGGTGCTTCTCCCATGAGAACCTTGGCCCGGGATTTGGTTAATGGTTAAATCATGTGTGGTAGGATTATATAATATCTAAAAAAGGTCACTGCTACCCCTTTTTACTCTCAACTGCTGCTTCGCTCTCTTCACCATCACCACCTCCCCTTCCCCAAACAAAGCAAAACTAAAACCACCATGGCCCACACCACCCCTGGAGACGGAGGCCATAACCAACATCGGAAAACAAGAATTCTTGGCAAAGCCAGGGTCCTGGCACAGAAATGATACCTTGGGAAGAACATGTGCTGAGTGAGTCCTCACAGCCCTCACCCGCTCCCCAGAGCTAAACCCAAGCCTGGGTTTGGGGACTGACTGGGCAGTTACCAGACAGGAGGGGGCGGGTCAGCGCCGGTGAGGGTCCCTGGATCCAAGCATCACTCTTCGTATGACGCTGAGCTTATGACAAAAGAAAATTCCGTTCTTTTAAAAAAGTTTACTTTTTTGCCTGCCTGCACTGGGGGGCCCTGTGAAATTTCTTCCCCGCTATAACTATGTCCTAAAACCTTGGGGTGATCAAAGCCTTCTTCAACCCAAAATTGTGAACACAATTTCTTAAGCTGCTATGGAAGTTTGGTCCCTTGACATATCCAGAAAATAATGAGAGTGCAGCTGTGGTGGCTGACGTGACGTGTTCAGGCACTTGGCAGGGCTCAGAGCTCCCCATCACCGTACTTGGTGGCCAATCCATCATTCACACACCTGCTGGTGTCTCTGCCATTCAACTCGGGCTTTACCCAATGGACACCAGCCACGGACAAGGCTTCATAGCATTACGTTCCACTAAACAGGTGTCTGCACAAACAGACGTGTAATTGGCATAACTGAAAAAAAATGACATGTGTCAGTGACAGGTCCAAGGCCAATTCCATTCTGCTGCCTGAATGACAGACAAGGCCTCTGGGGGCAGGCAGCATCATGGCGGAAAGCAGTGGTAAGGACCAGGGGCCCGCCCAGCCCAGAGAAGCTCCCAGCTCTACACTTACCAGCTGTGTGATCTTGGGCAAGTCACTCCCCCCTCTCCCAGCCTCAGGGTTTGCACTTGCGAAATGGGGATCACACTATCCCCACCTCATAGGCCTGCTGTGAAAAATTATGGAGAAGTGAGTGCAAACCACTTAACACTGAGCGTGGCACATAGAAAGCACTCAATCGAAGGCCAGTCTCCTTAGGTGAACACCCCTATAGAGGGAACTTTGTGTCCACCTGGGGAGGGGCTGTCAGCACGCAGAGTTGTTCCTACCAGAGCTGCTGCGTTGAGTTCAGGGTGCTTAAGAGTGGTCTGAGCCCAGGGCTGGCAGAGCAAGCCTTCCCACTGTGAGCCCTGCCAGGTGCGCGTCCTGGGTACAGAGTCAGGCCAGGAACGGCTGGTCTCAGAAATTCAGGCATCTGCTGAGCAAGTTAGATGGCAGGTGTTTTACAAATGTTCTCCAAATGAATCAATGGGCTTTGGAGCCATAAAACTGCCTGTGTATCCTTGTGCACGGCACTTAGCCTCTCTGAGTCTCCATTACATCCCTAAAAATGTGCTAATAATATCTTCCTTCCAGGGTTGTTGGGAAGCTAGTGCAGTCCTGTAAGTGAAATGTCTAACATAAAGTAAGTGTTCAGTAAATGGGAACTACTAAATTGCACCGTGAACTTGCAGTGGGAACCAGAAAACAAACGAGTCATAACTGAAGGGAAAACTATTCTATTTAGACGTGTAACCTTGGACAAGTCACTTCACTTTATTAAGGTTCAGCTGTCTCATCTTTAAAATGGAAGCAGTCAGATGTCTTAACCCATAGGCTTGCTGTGAGGATCAGGCAAGCTACCCCAAGTGGAAACTTTGTAAACTCTAAAATGGTAAACAGATGCTGGTGGCTGAGCAGCGCCAAGAAGGACCTTGGGCTAAAGAGAAATTGAAATGCCCAGCCCAAAGGATGCCAAGGGCAAGGTGTATACACAGTAAACCATGGGTACAATGGCCTTTCTTATTTGTTTACTAAGTGGGATATTTTTCCTGACTACAAAAATACTGCACTGTAGACAATCTGGAAAACATGAAAGTGCAGAGGAAAACACAGAAGAAATCTCCTGTGATGCCGTTGTCTAGAAATAACCACAGGAATTGGGTCATGTTTCAGTGTCGTGTAGCCACAGGTGAACCACGAGCGAGTGTACACAAGGCAGCGTACTGGAGTGGTCCAAGGGCAGACCTGAAGGTCAGCTTCAGGTTCAAACTCCAGTCCCACCTCCCACCAGATGTGTGACCCCAGAGAAGACTCCTTAATTCTCTAAGCCTGTTTCCTTGTACATAAAATGGGGATAACATTAATGTAGCTTTCTTCGTAGAACAGTTAAATAAGATAATAGGATTAAACAAGATCATGCATGTTAAATGCTTAGCACAGTGCTCATCACATTCTAAGAACTCGATAAATGTAGCTATTATTATTATTATAATTATTACTATACATACATATACACTCACAAAATTTTTATTTACAAAATGGATCTTTTTGGTAACAACCATGTCATCAAATTTTCTTCTGCAACAGTAGTTCTCCAAGTGTGGACTCAGGGCCATCGGGATCAGTCTTCCTTGGGAACTTGCTAGAAGTACAAATTCTCAGCCAGATGTTGACCTACTGAACAGAAACCCTAAACAGGGGGCCCAGCCAACGAGGTTTCAACAAGCCCTCCTGGTGATTCTGATGATCACTCCAATTTGAGAACCATTGATTTCAGTGGCTTCAAAGCATTTTCTACCATGATTTATTTAATCAGCTGCCTCTTTTCAGACATTTAGGCTATTTGCCAGTGGGGCGCTGAAGTGGGCTGTACAGGCTCATGAGACGCAAGTGTAAATATTCTCAACTCTATGTTATTTTGGTAGCTTGAAATCAGCTACAGGAGGAGTTTTCACACCACAGAAATCAGCAAATGCTACAAAAATTAGGGCTCCCCACCTCCACCCCAGCTGGTTATCTTTTCCCAGCACACTACTGGCTAGTCCCATATGGTTTTGCTATATGAATAACACTACAGTGAACATACAGGTCCATACATCTACTTGCACATCTTTGATTGTTTCCTCAGAAAAACTTCTAGAGATGGAACCGCTAGATCAAAGGATTTCTTTTTTAAATAAATTTATTTACTTATTCTTGGCTGCATTGGGTCTTCGTTGCTGCATGCGGGCCTTCTCTAGTTGCGGCGAACAGGGGCTACTCTGCGCGGGCTTCTCTTGTTGCAGAGCACAGGCTCTAGGCGCACAGACTTCAGTAGTTGTGGCACGCGAGCTCAGTAGTTGTGGTTCGTGGCTCTAGAGCGCAGGCTCAGTAGCTGTGGTGCACGGGCTTAGTTGCTCCGCAGCATGTGGGATCCTCCCGGACCAGGGCTTGAGCCCGTGTCCCCTGCATTGGCAGGCGGATTCTTAACCACTGTGCCACCAGGGAAGCCCAAAGGATGTTTTTAAGGAGTTTTGATTCACACTGTCAGCTTACACTCCCACCAGCTTCCCCTGCATGGGTTACAGTGGACTTTTGAGCTGTGGACTGTGGACCCAGGATCCTGCACAAGCCCTGGCCATGCTGAAGAACGGGGCAAATCCTGACATTTTGTACGAAGCTCCACCTTCCACCCTCCCCTCCTCCACCTCCTGCTCTGTGGGGGTGAATGTTAACTGTTCTTTCACACACGGCCGTCTAGAGGGGCACTATCCGATAGAATTTTCTGTGATGTTGTGTCTGTGCTGTCCTACGTGGCAGCCACTAGTCATGTGAGGCTGTTGAACACCTGAAATGTGTCTTGTGCGGCTGAAAAACTGAATTTTTACTTTTATTGAATTTTAATTAATTTAAATTTAAATAGTAGTCTAGTGGCTACTGTATTAGCACAGCTCTAGGGATTCAGGAGGGACTGTGACTTATGGTTCTTTTATAATTGATGATCATGGTGACCTGAGATCCTGCATAATTTGCACCAGCTCTGGTTTCAAACATTCTGTTCCCACTGACCCAGAAACACTGACATGCTGGTTCTTAAATGTCTGGAAATTCTGATATTTCAGAATTTAAATTACAATCTCCCGGATTGTATTTCCTGTGTGGACCCCTTTGTCAGATTATGTCCCAGTAGGGAATGGACCCCTTTGTCAGATTATGTCCCAGTAGGGAATGGGAAATATTGAGCTCCCAGCTCAGCAGAGAAGCACAGTTGTTCACTCAAAGGGCAGTCTCCCCATAATCACTACTATCAATCTATTGCTGACAGACCATCTTGCCCCTGTGCTTTTGCTTATGCTGTTCCCTTAGACCAGGAACCCCTTTCATTAGGCAATGATACCTCCTCTAGGAAGCCCTCCCTGATTATTCCCATTTAGAATTAAATGTGAATTTAAGTGGCCCTCTGTGAGGCCACTAAACATGGCGCCCACGATCATGGCTTAGGCGAGAGCTTTGAGTCACCCACATAGGACCTATTTACCCCCCATTTTAGATAAAATTCTAATAACTTTAATAACTGGATTTCTGATTCCAAAGCTGATTTGAAATAGCAAATTAGAAGGGGGAAAGACTCCTAGGGACAGACACACTGGAAGTGACAAGAAGTAAAAATCACCTAAGAGTCACGCAACAAGGAAGAAGATTTAGAAAAACATATAAATACCAAACCTGGGTTTCTGAAAGCAGAGCCATTGGGTCATTTTGTGCAAGGGCAAATACTTTTCCAGACCTCAGCTGTTCTTAAGGGAAATGCTGTATCTAATAACTGATACTCATTAAGACAACTATAAGGCATCAAATTCTAACTTTAAAGTCTAAGGAAGAAGTGAGGAAAGTCATCCTAAAGTTCTAGGATTTAAAGCTTGACAGGATGTGAGAAGTCATCCATACTTTATAGATGCAGACACTGAAGCCCAAAGAGAAATGCAATTTGCTCAAGGTCACAAAGCTATTTACTGGCAGGGCTGGAACCAAAGCTGGTCTATTTGTTCCATATCAATACCTGATGAACTTTTTACTCCATAATGCCACCGAATTGATGAGACATTTATGGAGGAAAAAATGATGTATCTTCCCCACCCACGCCCACACCAAGATATTTTCTCTTGTCACTGATGATTAACACTGGGAAAGGCTACCTCTCTATATGGAAACAGGTGTCAAAATCAAGAATAAGACAAGAGTTGGCATTTATATCTTCGTGACAAACATGGTATGAATAGCACGACTTGGGGGTGATAAAATATTTGAAAGAGCATTCTCTAATTGGGGTGGTTAATATCCAAATTGGTATTACACACGGGTAATGTGATCAAAGTCTGTAACGAAAATGAAATCCCTCAAACACATGACTGTCCATGAAGATGCAAATGACAGAAGAGAAATAAACCAGTGATGATACACAAATGATTTCAATGCTCCGTGCATCACCAGACATTTATTTGGGGGCTTGGGCCGTGGAGAAAGAATAATACGGTTGATCTAAGGCAGTTATAAACCACCTCTGATAGATAGACACACATCTTCTCGCTCTATGCAGGAGCAGGAGGTATTCAGAACAAGGTGGTTCATACAGACAGACAGCTCTTTAAATGATACCTTGCAATTACATTACAGCCTTGCAGTAGATAATAAACCTTCAATGTGTTGAATAATTTAAAATTTTCCAGTGGCATGAAGGTTGAAGGGAAAGAAAATCACACTTTGCTTTAGAGGAGGAAAATTCCTCAGCAAATCAAATGTGGGAATTCAGGCAGAAAAATGCCTAGTTTTTCATTCATTTTCCTGATAGGTGGATATTCCATCCCAGGTCAACCTGCCCCCTGATTTTCAAAGTCAAGGAGTCAAGAATGAATGAATCTATAAGAAATAAAATAGGAAAATATAAAGCATAAAATCCTTCCATGCTATTCCTACCGCCATAGATGAAATAATACATAATAGCATAGAATTCTGGATCCAAATAAACTTGAGTTTGGACCCTGACTCTGCCACTTGCTTGCTGTGTGAACTGAATCTTTCTAACTCTCAGTCTTATCATCTGTAATATCAGGACAATAATGCCAATCTCCTAGGACTCAGTGAGATCATGAATTAGCACTTCCTGGCTCATATTAAGTGTTAATAAAGACTGGCATCTACTATTGTTCTCATACATTATTATTACTAATAATGAAGTTTAAGTTTTGGGGTCCATAAGCTGCAGATACAAAGGGGGATGAAGGAAAAAGAAGGAACAGATGAACACAACAGAGTTTCATAATCAAGGAATATTATGGCATCCAGGTTAATGCTTATGGTATGGTCAACCCACGGTTACCCTGAGCCAGCCACTGTTCTAAGCCCTCCACGAGCAATATCTCAATTAATCTGCACAACTGTTTAAGGAAGTAGCCCAGTTTTACTCATTGATGCACAGGGAGGTTGAGTACTAGTTCAATGTCACCCTACTGTCTGACTCTAAACCTAGGGCGCTTAGAACCCAAGGATTCAAAGCCCAAACAACTTAAAGTTTTACATCTAGTTTTTTCAAAAATAATTTGCACATGCATAATTTTACGCTGTATCTACAGGGGAGTTGGTGGCCATAAAATTTGGTTCCTGGTACTGCCAAGGTGGGCTTGGGTAATTAAGTCAGCTATAGACCCTGGCGAGCATCCAAAGAAATTGTCAAAAGGGAAAATGCCTTTGTTAGATGACTAAAACTGTTGTCCAGTCTTGTTGAAAGAGTGCAGTGTATATGCTGTGTTAGCAATTAGCTAAAATGTTAAAATGGGGTGGATATTTGACTGCACTAGTTGGGCCTGAAATGTATTCAAGGATGAGCTTTGGCTCACATATTAAGTCAGTGAAGGAAAACAAAAGGACAAACCAGGTGTCTATACCTGCTGCTGCAGCCTTGCCCTTTGAGCAAAATGGATGGTCTTGCTGACCGGGAACAGTCTGGACCGAGGGCTGTGATTGTGTGCCTGACCTCTGGAGGCGCCGGACAGCTGTGGGGACTGCACCCCACCAGCCACAGGCGCTCCCTGATTGGCCATGAACCAGTCACCTGACTGAAGTACCCAGTGGGCCTCCCTTCCTCCGCTCTAAAATGTAGAGGCTGGGTGAAGATGCCAGAAAGCAGGGCAGAGACTCCTTGAACTCTGAAGTCGTGCTGCCTGGGAACACTAACCTCTCTTCCATCAGTGGAAAGCCTTGATTTCTTCCAGATTTAAAAATAGACTGTGTGTGTGGGTAACTTGCAAAGCCTGAACTCAAGGTTTTACATGTGGAGAGCTTGCTGAGAGATAGGATCCGCGGGAGTGTGGAAGAAATATTTAAAAATAAAGGTTGAAATGTGAATAGAACCGGAGTGCCTGTTCTTGAACTCACTCTACCACGTTTTTTTAGGAATTTATTTTGCAGTGGGAGGCAGTTGTGGGTAGGGATACAAACAGGGTCTTCAGAAACCTGGAGGGAGTCATGGGAAGATCAGGGCAGAGGGAGACTCCGGTGATGGGTGTGGCGAGGAGAAGTATAATTCAATATGAGGAAACGCTTTCCTAAGAGCTGTCCAGTTAATCATGACACAGCAGGACAGACGTGGAACAGGTGCACAGAGGTAGCTCTCGGAATTACTGACCCGGCCTTACGGGTCACTCCAGCACACATAAGCAGGTGAGTACCCTGAGCTGAAAGAACCCAAATCCGGCTGTCTCGACTTGAGTCTTTCTATTTCTAAGGCCATGAAAGTGGTTAGAAGTGAGCTCATATGGAGAAAGCGCTTTTGGGGGCAAAAATGTTCACTGGTAAGTTTTAAATGGACCAGGAAAGATCAAAACCCATGTGCTGGAAAGCAGGGCTTTTAAGCCAGGTACCCCCAAATTGGAGATGTTGGTCTACCCCAGAATAGACAGGACAGCAGTGGAGAAGGCAGGGTGCTTCTGACTGAGGACCAGGAAGGGACCCAAGCACATTCTCACATCAAAAAACATTTTATTGGACATTTCAGGAGGAATTTATTCCACGTCTGGTGAATTGAGAGTTATGGGCTTGGTTGGGGCCTCAAACAGGTGATTATGGTAATTTAGAGAGAAAGTGCCAAGCGTTCCAGCTTGAAAACAATAGTGCCTCCTTGTACTGACAGAGGGCTGAGTACTGTCCAAAGTGACTTCCCAGCTATTATCTCATCTGGTCCGTACAACAGGCCAGAGATGTAGGTTGTGGCTCTCCTGCGGGGCTGTGAATGAGAGTTTTCCCCTCTCTGGGCTTCAGTTTCCTTATAGTGCTCCCAGGACTGCCTGGATCAGAATCCCCAGAGAGCTGGTTATAATGCAGATTCCCAGCCTCCACCCAGACAACAGAACCTGGACTCAGGCTGGGGTGGAGCCCGGGAATCTGCATGTTAAACATACTTTCCAGGTGATCCTTATGTGCACCAGAATTTGAGAACCCCTGCTCTAATATTTCGTAACTCCTCAGCAGTGAGATCCTGTCATATGAAACACACACACTCAGCAACTAACAAAATCCTAAAAAAGTATAAAATTCTGATGAGTGGGGAGAAAACAGTCTAGTGTTGGCTGAGTGCATGTGATCATCCAGATAATAACAGCCTCTCAAGGATGTAATTAGTGCCCTCGAAACTGGAGTATGACTGTTTAATAATTTAAGTGAGGTCACCAGGATTAATGAAGAGCAGTTGAAATTAAATGTGGGACCATAAATCCACACAGGCCTGTTACAGTGAGGCAATTATTTATGACAAGGCATCCTGAAAAACAGGGGTCTGACTGAGGCTGAAGGCATCTTAACTTAGCTCCTCCGATAAGGGCCATGCAGTTTTGCACTTAAGGTAATCCAGGGTCTACATCCAGAGATATCACCATCCAACTGTATCACAAAGCAGTTATTTGTGATATACGGTCTTCTATTCCTATAATCCAGTGTTTTCCAAGTCTGAGCAGCATTTCAACTCTATCAAAGTAATCTGAGATGCCTGTTGAGAATGCAGATTCTTGGGGCCCACCCCAGAACCACCGAATCGGAATCTCTGTGAGTGGGCCCTGGTAAGCTGCAATTTAACAAGCTCCTCAGTTGGTGCTGATAGGGATAAGAGTTAAGAAGCCCTACGTGAACTGAGCTGGAACCGGAGACCGTGTGGGACACACTCCCGGCGTGGACTGCCTGCCTTTGAGGTCACTTTCTCCTTGGCCACCTGACTGGAGGGTTCTCCTCAGGGTTCTTGCCTTCTGTGGAAATCAGCATCCTCCTCTATGTCTTTATGGCACTTTTCAGCTCTTTAGGCTCCTTCACATTTCTAGTTTCATCTAATCCCTGTAACGAGACTCTTGAGGTAGATGGGGTAGCTGAGCGCTCACCGCCCTGTGGACAGTCATGATAACCCCCATCACCACAACAGCGTCACCGGTGAGCACCGTTACTGAATGCCGACCGTTACTGAATGCTGACCGTGGGCTGGGCCCTGCGCTATATCTCTAGTGCATCACTTAATCTTCACCTGACCCGTGAAAGGGAGGATGGTAGTTATGGCTTGTGGGTTGGGAGTGACGGAAACCCACCCGCAATGAATTTACCCAAGAGGACGGTGTATTGGCTCATGGGAGGGGAAAGGACAGGGGCGGAACTGGCCTGGAGTTAGGTCAGGCTCAGCTGGCATCACAGGCTGGCGCCCTGGATGAATCACCGTGGCCATGGGGTTGGGACAGCACTGGCCAGGTGGGCTGGAGCCTGCTTCATGGCTGGGTGGTATTACTGAGCGGCTGTCCCTTCAAGATCACAAGGAATGAGTGGTAGGTGAGGAGCAGTCCACCAAACTGACTATGCCACCCCTGTCTTCCTTCAGCTGGAAAGGGTGGGAGATGGGGGCGATAGGGTTCTGCATCTACGACAAAGAATGCTGAGAGTCAACTCTGCTCGGGTGGAAGGTCTATTTACAGGTCATCTTCATTCACTCAGGAGTTAAAAGTACTGATTGCTTCTTCTGTCATAAGGAAGCAGAAACATGTTTTCTGGGAAAGGTCGGGGCTGGTCTTTCCTCCTGCCTGGTTAAAACAGATCTGCTGGCTGCTGTGGAGGTTTCTGGGAAGGTAATTGTTAGTTTGAGCTTTCCGTTAACGGAGACTGGAGTGCAGTTATTATTGAGAATATTCCAGACCATATATTCTGACAGCACACAGAAAAGAAAAATTAAAAGTTTCTGAGAAGACTGGGCAGAAAACAGCCTTATAATTCCACCTGTTTTCACCCTCACTACATATTATTAGCAATGCCCAATAAATCCCATTCATTAATTGGCACAGTAGACGGTGGGAGTTATTGGTTATTTTGAGATTCCCGGTTGCTCATAAACAATGTGGGCATCTCTGAAGAGGTCTGCATTCATGAAGCTAACAAATACATATATATATTTTTATCATTCTGGGAGGAATGAGTAGTTTGGTCTTTCAGGAGAAGGACCTGAGTGTATACGAGGATCCCAAAGGTTGAAAAAGGCAGTCTGCATCTGTTAATACATTACGGGACCCAACGTCCCTAAATAGTACAAGAGGAAAGAGTGTTACTATGATCTTCACATGCCTGTTTCTTTGTTCTGTACAATGATGCAAGAATTACATTTTCATGAGATTTTTCTATTTCAGATAGGAAAGCAGGAGAATAAAAAGAGAGAAAAGAGAAATGAAAACTTCAATGCCCACGAACACTATATAGCACCACGAACACTATATTGATTAACAGGGCTTCTCCTTTTAACTTTTTCAATGAATAAGAGATGTATAAATGTCTGGATCTGGCCTTCCTGATCTTCAGAACTGTCAAGCATTGCCTGTTTTTGGCTATGAAAACTGGTAACATTTTAAGCCTCCAGTGTTTACAGATCTGAAGGTGCCTCTGGATTCAAATCAAACCAAAATTGGCTCTGGAGCTGTGGCTGCCTGATAAAGACGTGACTGAACCTTTCCGGGACTGGAAGTTTTGCAAGGAAATTGGGAAGAATTCCTGAAGTATTGATATCTTTTGCCAATGAGTCATTTCACAGCTGCCCATGGGTCTGGTGTTGGTTAGTAGGTTAGAGCTGATGCCTACTTTTTGGCCAATGTGCTTCGTTAACCTGCTAGAACCAATATTATTTAGAGGAGCTGGCTAATATTTATGTAACCAAGCAGGACCCTATGGGGCCTTCCCAGGACAGACCCCCCTGACACACTCCCATGGCCTTCACCTGCCTCTTCTTTGTAGAAAAGCTTTAGTCTCCCAGGCCCCCCACCTGAGTCTCAAAAGGCTGGCTCAGGAGTTAATGATTACGAAATGTGAAGATGTAGAAACTAACAATACTTGTTGGTCTGGGAAACTGGTAACAATTGAGACTATAAATCAGCCCCAGAGTCACTGAACTCCCAGGTCCCTGAAAGATACAGATAAAGGCCTGACACACATTCCTAAGTTGTTTTCACAGGAAGCAGACCTCCACCAGAAAACTGCTGCACCACAAGCACAGAGACCTCAGACCGGGTGAAAGCAGAACAGGGGTGACGCTTGAAGCTTCATCTTGATGCCAACCCATCCAAGAATTGTGTATGAGCTGATCATGCACCCTGCAGTCCCCTCCTTCACACTGCCTTCAAAATCTTTATCTCCTAACCGGCAAGTTGGAGATGGTCTTAGGACATTAGTCCACCATCTTCCCAGGTTGCTGGCCCCTGAATAAAGAGACTTTTCATTTCCTGCCAACACTTGTCTCCTGAGTATTGGCCTTTTGAGCGGCAAGCAGCTGAACTTGAGCTGGGTACCAGCCCTGTCCAGTTACACTGATTGTGAATGAAAACAGCAGAACATACTTCCTTAAACGTATGGATGTATATCAGATGTCATGACTGAGTATTTCCTATCTTTACCTAGCAGTTTTGTTGTTGTTTTTACCTAAAAGTTGTTTTATTTAGGGGGTGGGATATGGAGAGGAGGTGAATTCCTTGTACTTGGGTTTGAATTTTCTACTAAATGTGAATTTTCCCATTAGGCAAATGTTGGCTAAGAGGCTCCCAATAAAACTAAGTATAATATGTTTAAATTGCTTACAACGGTGTCTGGCACATGGTAGTGCTATCTAGGTGTTACACAGCATTATTATTATTGCTATTACTGCTTCTTCCCCTCTATGAGGCAGACAAAACCAGCTCCTTCAGCTCCCCACTTACTGAGCTAAAAGAAGGATGGGAACAGGACTTGGATGGTTTGCACTCGATCAAGTGAGATACTAAGGGACCTCCTTCTTTTATTTCAGCCTCAAATCTCATTTCCCTCTAGGCCCTGAGTAAATAGCAATTCACATCAGACCTAAGCTGGCAGAAAGGCCCAGGAGCTTTCTGAAGAAAGACTATGACAGAAGGGGGGCAGCTCTGTGGCCCTCTCCCTGGGGACCTTATTCCAAGGACCTCCAGTCACCTGCTTCATTGGGTTTTGCTTCCCCCCATTTAGTTTTTAAGGGAACACTAAAACAGTGGAAAAGGTTCGACTTTCATCCTCACAAGAAAATCAGGAGAGTATCAGCAATTTAGCAGAGTTTTGCTGCACCAAGTTTTTAAAATACAGAAGGCTTGCCTACTGTATAGAAGCATCACCTTTCTGAGAATATAATGCAGCTATTTTCCACTACAGAAACGATTCCTTCCCAAGCTTCAGAGCTTCTGATGCTTCAGATGCAATCTGAGCGATTTATTTGATTTTTTTTTTGCTATCCCAGTAAATCATTTATATAGTGCTTGATTCACAAAATCCTGGGTTTTTTTTTTTTAAGATGCACAAAATATACCATAAGCATATCGACTCTTGCATGCTGTGTTCTTGCCAGATAGCCACCAAAAGGTTTATAGATTTCCCCCATTATAAACTAACTGATATTCTGTAACAGCTTTAATCTTCTTAGCAGTTCTCTCCTTTGGAGTCTGAAGGGAGAAGCATTCAGGATGTTATATGAAAGGAGAAGATAATCAAGAAACCTGTGGATTTTCTTAGTGGTAAGACACCCTAGAGACTGGGCTGATACATAGGAAGTGTGATTCTTAAGGTTACGGAACCCGTCATGGGGAAGATGGATCCCTCCCATCAAATGGGGTGACTCACCAGGAGGAGACTCCTCTAAGGGCAGGTAAGCACTTTAGGACACCCCCCATCGATCTCTCAGAGCCTCAGTTTTGTCATCTGTAAGATGGAACTGTTTCCCCTGCCTTCACAGTTCCAAAGAAGGAACAATATTTCATTTCTGGGGTGGCCAGGAGAGGGGACACAGGGCAGGCCAAAGTATGAATGCTCATGCTGCCCACACGGCCTGCTAATTTATGCTTTCCCTGCTGTGGTGAACTCACCGGTACAGGCTCTGCCCTGCCAGGGAGGCCCACAGCTCCTCGCTGCTCAGCCTGTTCCTGCGTCAGTCAGTCCAGGAGCAAAGTGGTAGGGACAGATCCGTGTTGTGCTCTCTGGATCAGCCCCTCCAACAATACACCTAATATTCTGGAGTCATGTGAATCCTGTCTCTATCTCACAATTGACTCAGAGGAGGAGAGATGTGATAGTCATTTTATAATGACAAGGGGGAAGTGACTGTAGAAAACTTAGTGGAAGAGACCTGGATACAAAGTTAAATATAACTGGATGTCCACTACACAAAGCGTAACGTAAAGGGTCTAAATGTAGATTCGCATTATGGATTATTGTCCAGCTAGTAAATAACAGATGAGTTAGCACTATACCTACTGACCTGAGGGATATCTGTGATACATTAACAGGGAAAAAAAAGAAGAGCAATATATACAGTATGATCCCATTAAAAGGGGAGAAAAAAACATGTAAAGATTAGGGGCAAAAGTTCTAGAATCAGAATGCATGGTTTTGAATCAAAGTTCTGCCTCGTTGTTCTATGTAGACTGGCCATTTACTTAACCCCTCTGTATCTCAGTTTTCTCATCTGTAAAATGGGGATAAAATATTACCTTTATTAAGTAGAAAAAGGAGGTTTGAGATCATTGGGTCCAGTGGTTTTCATACTGGGAATGACAGAAGCCACAACAGTGCTGAGGTGACGAATGGGTAAATGCACTGAGCACGAATGCTCAGGAAGTATTAGCTCTTGTTACTACACGTTAGTGTTATGAGGCAGAGTGGTCTAGAAGGATACACACCAGACTGTTGACATGAGTTACTTCAGTTGGCCTGCAACTAGAGGGGGATTGGGAGGGTATGAAAGAGAAAATGGAAATGAGCAGACACTGGGAACCAAAGAACATGTTCAGATGGCAGATTAGATGCTCAACAGCAAATGTCACAGGGAAGTGCAAATCCAAACAACAATGAGAAACCACTACACACCTATTTCAAGGGCAAAGATCCAAAACGCTGACAACACCAAATGCTGACAAGGATGTGGCGCAACAGGAACCCTCATTCATTGCTGGTGGGAATGCACAATGGCACAGTCACTTTGGAAGACAGTTTAGCAGTTTCTTGCACAAGTAAACATACTCTTATCATATGATCCAGCAACTGCCACCTTCCTTGGTATTTACCTAAGTGAGCTGAAGACTTACGTCCACACGAAAACCTGTACGTTGATGTTTAGAGCAGCTTTATTCATAATTGCCCAAACTTGGAAGCTACCAGGATGCCCTTCAGTAGGTGAGTGGATAAATATAGATTATAGATTTATAAATAAATGGTGGTGCATTCAGACAATGGAATAGTATTCAGCACTAAAAAGAAATGAGCTACAAGTTATAAAAAGACATGGTGGAACATTAAATGCATATTACTAAGCGAAAGAAGCTGATCTGAAAAGACTGCATGCTGTCTGATTCCAATTTTATTAGACATTCTAGAAAAGGCAAAACTACTGAGACAGTAAAAAGGTTAGTGGGTGCCAGGGGTTAGGAGGGAGGGAGAGATGCATAGGCAGAGCACAGAGGATTCTTAGGCCAGTAAACTACTCCATATGATGCTATAATGGTAGACACATATCATTATACATTTGTCCAAACCCACAGAATATATAACACCAAGAGTGCACCTTAATATAAACTATGGATTTTGGGCGATAATGATGGGTTGCTGTAGGTTCATCCATTGTAACAAATGTACCCCTCTGATGCAGGTGCAGGACACTGATGAGGGAGTGGGTGTGGGGGGATATGTGCAGGGGGTGGAGGGGTGGATGGGAACTCTCTGTGCTTTCAGCTTAATTTTGCTGTGAACCTGAAACTGCTCTAAAAAATAAGCCCTATTAAAAAAAAAAACCACACTGGGAAAGGGGAGAACCCTAAATGTTAACAGTAATTGCCTCCAGGTGATGAGGTTATGGATGGCTCTTTCTGCGCTTTCCACATTTCCGTCTTGACTCCTAGCCTGTGCTCATGACGGTCCCTCTGCCTGGAACATTCTTCTCCCTTCCCTACCCCAAGAAGTATCTGCTTATCCTTAGGATCGAGTTCAGCTGCAATTTTTTCTGGGAAGTCTTCCCTGATCTTCTCCGTGCTTGACAGCACCTGGACCTCCACCAAGGGGCACATACTCCATGGTCTTATGAATGCCCCTTACCTTGTATGTCTGCCCTGCTGGATGTGAGCCTTAGAAGAGAAGTCTATTTTATTCCCGTTGTAGCCCCAGCACCTGCTGCAGCGACGGGCACAGAGTCATTTCATAAATATGAATGAAATCAGGACAAATGTAGAGAAAAACAAAATCAGCAGCACAAAACTCAAGGTGAAGAGAACCCAAACAATATGGTGAAAGTGGGGAATGGCCATCCCAACAGTTGTGGTGGTCCTGGAAGCAAACTAAGGCTTCGAGAGAGATGACAAGAAACGAGGAATAGATGCTGATGGGCTCGTGTCAAGAGTGGTACGTTGCAATGCAAATCAGGCCAGGGCAAACGGATCTTCTTGACGTGTCTCCAGGACTGGCATGGTGTGACAGTGCAGGTCAGAGTTAATAAGCCCATCATAGAAGGAAGAGCTGGGACCTTGGTCTCAATGGTGAGAGCCTCTACCATGTGTACTAATGGGCCCTGCAATGTCCATACTCCCTCCAGCACCAATCACTGCCAACAATCTGTTGATAGCTCCACAAACGCTTGCTTGCTTAAGAACCTCCTTTCAGGGAACCCTTCCATGTGTATGTTTTTGTTTGTTTGCTGATGGGGAGCTGCTTTGGGGGAAATGATGTCAGTGAGATCACATCATAGCCTTTCGTTTCTGCACCTCATCATTCCAGGTGGCCCACAGTTCATCCAAAGACAATAATCCCATCCAGGTCTACATATCCTATTATTTTTGGAAAACCAATATTGTTTGGAAATGGGGAGGGGAAGGAGAATAGAAAGAAACGAATGAACAAAGACCCCTCTTGATTTTCCTAATAAAGATCTCCTATCTGGGCAGTGTAATCTGGAGGCAGGTCTGCCATCCTACATGCTCACCTTTCTCCCACTAGTGCAAAAACACCTCCATGTCCTCCTCATCCTCAAGCCAAGCCCCCACATTTGAAGAGCTTTTGGAGGCCCCTGGAAAACTCCGCAGTGCTCTATTTGCAAGCAGGGCCAGGATTATTCCGGGGCCAACGTTTGCCTTCACTCTAGTCCCCAGTGCTGCCTGCACAAAGCTCTGGATCTAATTTCAAGAATTCATCTGCTCCAATTTTGTCTCCTACCCGAGGTCTCGACCCTCAGCCAAATTAAAATTAGTTGCCCTGAGGATCCTAGAAGAGGCTCATTTCAGAGCAAAATGGCTTCTTCCAGGCAGCGCCAATCAAGCCTGTAGTTAGCATCTATGAATTTCAACTCTGAGAACTGCCTCTGCTCACGTGGCCCAGAGGAATCCGTCTTTCACGGTGGCCCATATTTGCCGTACTCGAGACAGGCCTCTCTAGAATTCTGAAGTTGTTTCTCTCAAATCTCATTTTTAAAACAATCACTGCTAAGTTTTTCTTCCAAAGCTGCCTTGAGAATTTCTTCTTGAAACAAGAAGAATGATTGCTTTTCTGAAGAACGCAGGTTGCAAAATCTGACAGCTAATGTGCAGGCAGGACTGAGGGGCAAGAGGTAAGAGTTCTCCTCTGCATTCCATGCCCGATTCACTGAGAAAAAAGGGCAACAGTCAGGGGCCTCAGTTCTCATTTCTGTCTGTGAAATGGGACAGTATTCATTCTCTTCTCTATCTTATTAGGGTTTGGGGACGGTATTGCATTGGGTTAATGTTTTTGCTCTCTGGAGAAACAGATGTTACTTGGTGAATGTCATTCTTATATAATTTACCTTTTCTTTCTCAAGACTGTTACAGTCTTTTTTTACTGGGGGAGGGGGAATCACGTTATTTTCATCACTGAGTACAACACTGAGGAAATTGGGATATTGGAGCATAAACCATTGTGGTCCAGGATTGGTTGTGTTTGATAATGAGCTCTCTTTAGCAAGAAGTTTGCTCTTTAGTACAATGGAAAATGATGTATTGAGAAGCATCCTGGGGGGTAGAAAACAGTAATGTGCTTCTGCAGATGTTTCACATTAATAGCTAAGAGGAGGGGACAGGCTGTACTGGGAGCGCAGAGAGGGGATTCTTGTCTCTTCTCTGCAACCAGCTGGCCATGTGCTCTTAGTTAAGCTTGTCCACTGCTCCAGGACTCAGGTTTCCCATCTGTACAATGAGTAGGCTGTTACATCTGCAATTTTCACACATTTTTAAGCAGTGGAGTTCCTCTTAGTGAACAATTTTCCAGAAACCAAATATAGACCATGCCAGGAGAGGTATGTGAACCCCACCTGCACCTGTGAGGTTCTTCACAGCCCTCACAGTGCTCCCTGACGCATTCCTGGGACCCCTACTGCTCAGAGGCACATGTTCAAAGCCAGTAGCCTTGGATGACCTTGAAACTCTTTTCTAACCCAACAAGTAGAGCTGCTGTTTCTAATCTGGATGATGCCGGGTTCACTCTCCCTCTGGAGGACTAATGCCTTGTGATGCTCAGAGATGGGTCCTGCCAAGTGTTATGGGTCTGCCCCATGCTTCAGAAAACAGGCGACAGGGACCTGAACCTGAAACCCAAAGACGTGGGCCAGCGCCGGTCACCAAAGGAACCTCTGTGTCTTCCACAGCCACATCTATCTCGCTGACTGAAGACGACCCTGTTGCGAGTGATGGTTTTCCCCGTGTGTGGATACAGCTGTAGCTGCCATATATGTTCCCTTCTTCTCTGCCCCCCCTCATTCATTCATTCACTAATTCACAAACATTTATTAACCACAAATGGCCTAATGAGGAAGCCTGATAATGAACAGGTCAGCAAACAGCCCTGTGACCCTACGTGGAGAAGGGAGCACAGCGGCAGGGGCGGGGGACCGAAGTGAAGATGAAGAGGAGCCCGGTGCTTCCAGGATGTCCTGGCCGAGGGAAGAACACGAGAAGACCCCAAGGCCGGATGGAGCCTGACGTGCTCCAGAACAGAAGGCCCTGTGGCGGCTGGTACACAAAGAAGGGGAGCAAAGTGAAGAGGGCAATCCCCACGGCTGTGGCTCTCAAGAACCTGAGGGAAGGCTCGGGCGCTCACCCCGAGCAGCAGGGGCTGTGTCTGCGCAGCACAGTAAACAGACGTCAGTTAATGACTTGAGCAATGTGCTCATTTATATTCATTTTCACCACCTGGCTGAGAGCCCGTGGCCTGGGGGTGGCGGACCCAAACTGGGGGAAGGATGAGGTTGGGAGAGGAGGAGGGGTAAAGGACAAAAGGCAGGAAAGACAACCGTAGAGCACGGGTCTGGGGCTCTGAGTCCACGGGTCTGGGTGTTCTGCTCACTGGCTGTGTGAGTCTGGGCCAGTCACCTGACCCCAACTCCTCGTCGGAGACGCAGAGACCCCAGGGCCTCCCTCAGAGGCTGTCGTCAAGAATAAATGAGATAATGTATGGGCCTGGCACATAGAAATGGTCCCCGGAATGGTGAATGGATGGGGAGACAGTTTAGGCGGAAGGTGGGACAATAGCACATTTTTTTAGTGCTTTACAATTTGCAAGGCCCTTTCACCCACAGAAAGAGGGAGACCATACCTCCATGTCTGTACATTTATCCCTGACACCCCCTCCAACAAACTAGCCGTAAATAATGTTAATAGGAATAATGATAATACCAAGCTTAAGTGTTTATTTCTAATGTTCACTTTGTGCATTGTACTGTCCTAACTATTTGACATGTATTAACCCACTTAATAGTCATATTAAGAGGTAGATTCCCTTTTACAGATGAGGGAACTGAAGCACAGAGAGATTAAGTGACTGGGTCAAGGTCACAGAGCTAATAAGTGACAGGGCCAGGATCAAAGAGGTAACTATTGCTAAAGAATGGTGCTACAGACACAAGGAGACACACCCACAGGTGACTTCACAGACCTCACTTCAGGGACACAAATAAATCTCATATAATGGATGCTATTGTAACCATGGCGGAAGTACTAAGGGAACAGAGGAAACGAGCCCTGATCACTTAGTTGTCAAACATGTATTAAGCACCTACTATATGCCTAAGGAGTTGAGGATATGTAGTGAACAAGACTGATGGGGTGGTCCCAGCTCTCAGAATGTGGAAGCTGGTAGAGGAAACATACGACAGGCCAATGTTTACACACACAATGCTCACATGTTACACTTATTTATATTTTAATACTGATGTGATAAGAGCAAAGAAGGAAAAGTAAAGGGTCCCATGACAATGAGTGTATGTCAAGAGTTAGGGGAGAGGGCTTCCCTGGTGGTGCAGTGGTTAAGAATCCGCCTGCCAATGCAGGGGACAAGGGTTCGAGCCCTGTTCCAGGAAGGTCCCACATGCCGCGGAGCAACTAAGCCCGTGCGCCACAACTACTGAGCCTGCGCTCTACAGCCTGCGAGCCACAGTTACTGAAGCCTGGGCACCCAGAGCCCGTGCTCCATAACAAGAGAAGCCACTGCAATGAGAAGCCCGCACACTGCAACGAAGAGTAGCCCCCGCTCACTGCAACTAGAGAAAGCCTGCGCGCAGCGACGAAGACCCAATGCAGCTAAAAATAAATAAATAAAATAATTTAAAAAAAAAAGAGTTACGGGGAGAATTAGAGACGGTAGGAACTGAGTTCAAAATGTGTGTGCATGTATGTGTGTGTACACACACCCCCCGCCGCGTAAGTGGGGTGTAGTACTAAAACGGGGCAGCAAGCAGCTCAGCTTCGATTGTTCTGGAGTGTACTTAGATTCCCTCTCTTCACTACTTATTAGTGCCTCTACAAGAAAGTGAGAGAGGAAACAGCTTCTCTTGATTTTCCTGCAAGTGGTGAAAGCTCTGATACAAAGAATAAGCTCGAGACCATTGGCTGGAGGGCAAATTCTTCTTGGATTTCATTTGTGGCTCCACCTCTGTGTCTCTTAAACCCATGGGTAAGGCCCATAGCGAAGAGGCTCTGCAGTGTGGTCTAGTGGTTAAGATCATGTGCGTGGGGTCAGACAGATGTGACTTGGTCACCACATCACCATCTAAGAGCTGTGTGACCAAGACCAAGTCACTTAACCTCTCTGAGCCTCAGTTTCTGCATCTGTAAAGTGGTGTGGCAGATACTGTAGGTGGGCTGTCCTGATACCTTCTCTAATCCACTTCTTTTCCTATTTCTACTAAAGAGGCCAAAAATCAGAACACTCACGTTCCCAGCCACCCTTGCAGATATGGACGCCCAAATGTCAGAGTTCTGGCCAAAAGTCTCTGGGGAGACTTTCCTGAATAAGAAGGCAAAGTCTTCCAAGGAAGAGGCTTTGTTCTCTTTGCCCTTCCTCCTTCTTCCTGCCTGGAAGGTAGAATTCCCAGAGGTACAGCAGCCATTTTGTAACCATGAGGATGAGGAAGTGGGAAAAGAGAAGAAGTCTGGTTCTCCAATGACAGACTCGAGCAGCTGTACCAATCCTGGATCTCATTATCAAATGAATGAATAAATGAATAAACCCCTTACTTGTTTGAGCTATTATTTAAAGTTCTCTATTATTTGCAGTTTAATGCACTTCTACGTTGATACAAATGGGATAAAAACAGAACCTATTTCATGGGTCGTTGTGAGGACTAAGTAAGATAACTTGTGTTCAGTGCCAGGTTCATGGCCTCAAGTATCAGTACATGGTGGCCCACATGCTGGCGCTGCTGAAGATGGGAAAACCTACCACCCCTTTAGCAAGTCACTGAACGGAGTATGGAGGGTGGGAAGCTGGGTGAAATGGGCCCTACCTCGGTCACTGAAGTCATCCACCAGGACAATCTCGGCAATCAGCTCCGGGGGCGAGCGGTTCAGCACGCTGTGAACGGTGCGGAGGAGGGAGGACCAGCCCTCGTTGTGGAAGGGGATGATGATGCTGGTGTTGGGGAGCGTCTCCAGGTAGCGTTTGCTGTTGCAGCTGGAGGGAGACACGGGGGGGACAGGGAGAGGACAGGTTCAGCTCTCATGCTACCAGGAGAACTCATGCACGTGGTTCAGTTAACTGCAATTCCTACTTTCTCTCCAGGCTTCAGGAAATGAGTGAAAGCTGGGGACATCAAGGTCACTTCACAACTTTCTTCTACTTGGCATCCCAAAGTCCTGCCTCTAATCCCTGCACACAGAGTGCACAGGGATATACACACACACACATGACCCCCCCACCCAGCTTTGTACACGAGCAGTTACAGAACAACAACCCCCAAAAGTGACAGAGCAGCACCGGGGTTTGGTGCTTTACATGCACTAACTTGTTTATGCCTCAATTGTGATAGGAACATGGTTGTCTATCCTCATGATTCCATGCAGAAGATAGCCCTTCGGTAACACTCTTGTTTCCCTCCCCACCCCTTGCACATTCCTCGCTATGGAGGAGAAACCATGTGTCCTTAAACCTGGAAGAATAAACTGGGCTTCACTGGCTTGGCCCCTCTTCTCTCCCTCCCTGGGCTATGTGGGCAGAGGGCACATTTTCTCCTTTGCTTTCCACCAGCCCCATGGTAAGCTTGGGGGCAGAAGGCCCTGTTCCTGTGGGCCTTTAATATCATGGTAATACCCCAGAGAATTAACATAGTTACTTAGTATCAGCAAATATTTAGCTGGTGTTCAAACTTCCCTGATGTTTTTGTGTCTGGTTTGTTTAAATCTGCATCAAGACAAGGCCCACATTACTGCTTTTAGCTGATGCATCTCCTAGGTCTCTTTTCCCCTTACCATTTGTTTAAGAAACTGGGTCGTTTGTTCTATAGTATTTCCCACAGTCTGCATTTTGCTTCCTGCGTTGATGTGGTGTCTCTCAACATGTTCCTCTGTTTGCCCCACTTTGCCTCCTGTAAACTGGTAGGTAGCTCTAGAGGCCTGACCTAATTCAATGAGGTATTCTGGCAACCTCTTCATAGGTGCTGGTGTGAGCATTCCTTGGGAAACACATAATGTCCAGTTGTCTTTCCTTTTGTGATGTTGGTGGCCAAAGATGATTTGCATCTATATCCTTTATTTCATCAGGGGTTTGCAAAATGGTGATTTCTAATTCTATCATTCTTTCTTTACTAGCTGGAATACTTCCATGGAGAAAAACTTTACCATGTCAACTATTTGGCTACACTGAAGTATAGGAAAGATAGGCTAGGTTCTTGATTCTTAATTTACCGATTTTCAGAAGGACCTGGTTCCCTAGCATCCTCCAAAGATGGCCAATTATTTGTTTTCATTATGAACTCATAAATTTTAACATAATTAATATGTTTCAATTCAACGCTAGTATTATTCTTCTTGGTTTCCAAATAAGCCTTTTTCTTTTGGTGGTACACGGGCCTCTCACTGCCGTGGCCTCTCCGACTGCGGGGCACAGGCTCCGGACGCGCAGGCTCAGCGGCCATGGCTCACGGGCCCAGCCGCTCCGCAGCATGTGGGATCTTCCCGGACCAGGGCACGAACCCGTGTCCCCTGCATCGGCAGGCGGACTCTCAACCACTGCGCCACCAGGGAAGCCCCAAATAAGCCTATTTTTAGCCCAAGGCGGTCTTCTCAAGTTGGCTCCTAGTCCTTTGCACATGGTCAGAGTACTGACAGCTTCTTTGTTTTCTGACAAAAGGTATCAAAAGACTCTCTAGGCTCAACTTGTATGTTTCCTGCTCTAACCTGGAATCAACCATTCTGCCAAGGAACCCTGGCTCTTTAATATTATCAATATAACCATTTAGATGCTGCAATATGGGCACTAAGTGCATTCATTACTATTATGTTGGTTATGGCTTCTATGCCATTACAGTGGTCAGCAATACAAATATATTTTAATAGATATGAGTTTATGCTAAAATTTCATATATATACAATTTCATAAACATAAAATTACAGAGTTTTACTAAACCTTAATTTTATATTGTATCTCTTTTTTATTGATATAATTCACATATCATAAAATTCACCCTTGTAAAGTGTGTAACTCAGTCATTTTTAATATATCCACAAAGTTGTACAACCATCACCACTATCTAATTCCAGAACATTTTCATCACCCCCCAAAAGAAACTTTATATCTATTAGCAGTCACTACCCATTATCCATTGCCCCCAGTCCCTACCCATTATCCACTGCCCCCAGTCCCTGGAAATCACTAATTTGTTTTCTGTTCCCATGAATTTTCCTATCCTAGACATTTTATACAAATGGAATCATATAACATGTGGCCTTTGTGTCTGGGTTCTTTCACTTAAGCATAATATTTTCAAGGTTCATTCATGTTGTAGCATGCATCAGTACCTCATCCCTTTTCATGGCTGAATAATATTCCACTGTACAAATACAACACATTTTATTTATTCATTCATCAACTGATGGACATTTGGGTTGTTTCTACCTTTTGGCTATTATGAATAATGCTGCTGTGAAAATTCATGTACAAGTTTTGGGGTAGACATATGTTTTCAATTCTCTTGGGTATATATCAAGGAGTAGAATTGCAGGCCATAAAGTAACTCCATGTTTAACTTTTTTTTTTTTTTTTTTACGGTACGCAGGCCTCTCACTGTTGTGGCCTCTCCTGTTGCGGAGCAAAGGCTCCGGATGCGCAGGCTCAGCGGCCATGGCTCGTGGGCCTAGCCGCTCCGCGGCATGTGGGATCTTCCCGGACCGGGGCACAAACCCGTGTCCCCTGCATCGGCAGGCGGACTCTCAACCACTGCACCACCAGGGAAGCCCCCATGTTTAACTTTTTAAGGAACTGCCAACTGTTTCCAAAGTGACAGCACCATTTAACATTCCCACCAACTATGTATGAGGCTTCCAATATCTCCACATGCTCACCAACTCTTGTTATTGTCCATCTTTTTGATTATAGCCATTCTAGTGGGTGTGAAGTGGTATCTTATTACAGTTTGGTTTGCATATTCCTAATGATGAATGATGTTGAGCTTATTTTCATGTGCTTATAGGCTATTTGTATATCTTCCTTGGAGAAATGACTAGTAAATATGTATTTCATTTTCATATTGTTCCTTGCTGGTGTACAGAGATATAATAGATTTTTTATATTGAGCCTGTGTCTTGCAACCTTGCTGAACTTATTAGTTCTAATAACATTTTTTTGGTGTGGATTCCTTAGGATTTTCTATACACAAGACAGTGTCATCTGCAAATAGAGATAGTTTTACTTCTTTCTTTTGAATCTAGATGCCGTTTATTTCTTCTTCTTGTCTAACTGTCTAGAAACTCCAGTATAATGTTGAATAAAAGTGGCAAGAGCAGACATCCTTGTTTTGCTCCTGACCTTAGAAGGGAAAGCTATCAATCTTTCACCATTAAATATAATGCTAATGTGCGTTTTTCATCAATGCTCTTCATCAGGTTGAGGGAACTCCCTTCTATTCTCAGTTTGTTGAATGTTTTTATCATGAAGAAGTGTTGGATCTTGTCAAATGCTTTTTCTGCATCTACTGATATAATCATATGGGTTTTGTTCTTTATCCTATTAACATAATGTATTACATTGATTGATTTTCATATATTGAACCAACCTTGCATTCCTGGGATAAATCCTATTTGGTCATGGTGTATAATCCTCCTTATATGTTGCCGAATTTGGTTTGGTAGTATTTTGCTGAGAATTTTTGCAGCTATATTCATAAGGGATATTGGCCTGTAGTTTTCTCTTCTTGTTAGGTTTTTGTCTGGTTTTACATATTCTAACACTTTTGCTAAAAATCTAGGTTCTTAACATTAACAGTTGCTTGTTTTTTTCCTATAATATATAACAGTTTCAGAAAAGCAATACTAATATTATTTCTAACAATATGATTACAGAAAATTTAAGATTCCTTTTGTTCTTCATTTCTTTCCATCTTTGGGGTATACTTCAACAGAGATATTAGGGATTTTCCCAGGGCCCAGAAAAGGGGAGCTGAGGACCAGGCAGGCCAAGAGGGAATAACAAAACTGCCTACCTTGGGACTTCCCTGGTGACGCAGTGGTTAAGAATCTGCCTGCCAATGCAAGGGACACAGGTTCAAGCCCTGGTCTGAGAAGATCCCACATGTGCAGAGCAACTAAGCCCGTGTGCCACAACTGCTAAGCCCACGTGCCACAACTACTGGAGCCCGCGTGCCTAGAGCCTGTGCTCTGCAACAAGAGAAGCCACCACAATGAGAAGCCTGCACAACGCAACTAAGAGTAGCCCCTGCTCGCGGCAACTAGAGAAAGACCGTGCGCAGCAACGAACACCCAATACAGCCAAAAATAATATATAAAATTAAATATTTAAAAATATATAATATATGTGATAAAATCATTAGAGGAATGTTAATTGCAGAATCTCGATGGTGGGAATCTTGATGAGTGTTCTGTGTGCAATTCATTCACGTTTTCTTTGACAATTTTCAGAAAGAAATGCTGGGAGGAAAAAAACGGTCGGGGTCCACGGTCTCCTTAGCTTTAAATTCTACCTCTGCTAGCGGCACCAAGGGAAACTGGGGCGTGGGACAGGGCAGGAATGAACCCATGGTGTCTGGCTGTGAGCCCAGTTACAGCTGCACGGACAGGGTGCCCCTAATTCTGGCAGTCCAGTATTGATGGGCAGACAGGTCAGTCTCTCTCTTTCCCCTTCTTTCACGTCCCCTCTTGCTCCTGCATCTGGCTGGGCTGCTTTTATCCAGGCCCCACCTCCGGGCCCTCCTCCGCCCCTTCCCCCACCTCTCTAACCCCTTTGATCATTTCAGCCAGTCTTCTGGGGGAGCCTTTCCAACTTCATTATGTCGACCTTCACAAATGAACGAAAGCACCTCTTCTCAAAAATCCCTTTCCCTTAATTTGGCTGCGTCCTCTGTGGCCAAGAAAGACAGGTAATATCTCGTTTTCTACAAGAGTTCCTGCCTTCCATCCAATTTTGCAGGAGGCTCACTCGTTGCGGCAGGGGTGGAGAGGGGGTTAGCTGTAATAAATTGCCTGGAGTCCATGGGGTGAAATACAACAGCGCTATTACGGCGCAGAGAGCCCTGGCTCTCTTGAACCCCAGAGCTGGGGCCCACAGCCTGCCACTAGATAAACAAACACCATCATGTACTAAGGGAAGCAGACGATGCGACAACAGACTAAATTCACTTCTAGATTAACCCAATCCTGGATTTAAAAATTATTCAGAACTTAAATAAAAGGCTCAGCCTTGATCATGTGCTTCTGGGGAGGCGAGGAGGGTCTACTCTTTTTCTCCCTCCTCTAACCATCCACTCATTTATTTACTAAATAAACACAAAATGGCACTTCGACTTTTGCCACAGGCACTAGTCATTAGTTTGGTCCCAGCTTAGGCTACTGGTTCAAATAAAAAAATGCGTGCCATGCTGAAATGAATCTCTCCAGTATCCAGCAGGAAACTTGGCTCCACAGACTCGCCCACAGGCCACCTCCCTGTTGGGAGGCCGTGTGAAAAGCCCCATTTCTCCTCCTCCTATTAGGCCTCAGATCGCAGCAGAGGAGCCCTGGGGGTGGCAGGGAGGAAGAGGGAAGGCCGCCACCCACCCCAGTGACACCCCCATCTTAGCTGTCACCTTTAAGACCTGTCTGCATGTTGTGTCTTAAGATCTCAACACTGGACAGCAGAGTATGCTCAGTCCTTGTATGTGTGATAACCACGAAGCATCCCTTTGCCCGATGCCTTCAGAGTGTGGTCTCCGGGACAGGGCGACTGGGGCACTGCTCCCAATGCAAAGAGGCTGGGTTTGGCTACGACCAGACGATAATAACCTCCTCCTTCCCCAATTCATCGTGCCTGATGGTTTATAGCGCACTCTCCCTTTTTTCTAAGCTGCACCAACCCCTGGGAGGGAGACAAACCTGGGAGTGCTAACCCCATTCTCCACATGAGGAAATGGAGCCCCTAGTGGAAAGTGACTTGGATCCAAGCCTCAAATCTAGAGAGTATTTACTTAAAATAATGCTTATAATATTTTTCTTGATGACAAAAGCGGTTAATTGCTCACTATGAAAGGCTGGAAAACACAGAAAGGCTAAAAGACAACCGCTAATGACTTGAACATCTTGACACCGGAGGCTGACCTCTGTGAAACATTTAGGGTATGTCTTCCTCCAAGCTCTTCTATGAACAAATATTTGTTTCTACAACACGGCACATGGCACACTGACTTGACGGCCTCCCAGTCTCCATGGGTCCCCAGATACAGAGTGGGCTCCAGAGACACTTAGAAGGGGCCTTGTGGGGGCAGGAACGGGCAGAGCGATGCCCTCACGGAAGGTCAAAGCAGGGACACCATGACATTTCCATCACATGACATCAACCTTGGTGCCCCCCTGGCTCAGTATTTCTGGCCCCAGGAGACACCATAAAGGAAGAGGCAACTGTGGTATTTCAAACCTTACGACTATGAGCTGAGTGCAAAACATCCCACCGCTTGCCCAAGCACTTCCCTTGTTATCTGGTTCACAGTCTGATGAGGTCCCAACCTCAACAGGACAAAGTTGAGTTAGATGTTCACGGCGTGAGGACCAAGAGGCACAGTCAGGGGTGCTCCCTGACACAGTTTGAAGTGGTGAAAAGAGTAGAAACAGAGTGAATGTTCATCAATGGGGAAAGATTAAATAAATGATGAAAAATTCGAACTACAGAGTACTGATAGCAGTTAAAAAATAAGCTGGAAGATGACAATGATTATAACAGACTATATCTGTTAAGGATTTCTACTATGTTGGGCATAATAAGCACTTTCTAAGCACTTTCTATGCATTAAGTCATTTAATTGTCACAATGCTCTTATGAGGTAGGGACTATATTACTCCCATTACAATGAGGAGCAAACAAGGCAGAGAGGCCAAATAACTTGCCTTAGGTCAAACAGCTGGTAAGAGCTGGAGCCTGGATGAAACTCACCTGTCCTGTATACATAAATATTTTTATAGCAGTAATGTACTATTAATTATACAAGCAAAAAGAAGAATGAATAGATAAAAAAACAAAAACTGAGGGAACTAGGTAGGAGTCTGAAATCCTGGCTTCTGGTTTCTGCTCTGCCATGCAACATTCCAAGTCCCATCTTCTTGCCAGACCCCGGGTTCCCCTTATGTCGATAAGGGAGCTGGACAAAGGGCAAGTCTGGCGTGCCTGCTCTGTATTCCTTCTCCTTCTTTTGGTAAGAGCATCCTGATTCTCCTTGGGGAATCTCCCAGCCCTCAATTTCACAGGGTTTGGCAGAGGTCCTTGCCTTGCCTTGAGGGTGGGCAAGAGAGCCTGGCTCAGCCAGAGCATCGCAGCTCCACAGCCCCCGTGGTTGGTTCAGGGATGGGCACCTGTAAATCAGAGTAAATCTTGGCTGAGACAGCTGGGAGAGAGGGAAGCTCTTTTCTGCTGAAAATGAACGTGGGAGGATAGAAGTCTGATCCGCCTGGGGCCACCATACAGACTGTTTCCTATCTTAAAATGAAGTTAGCAGAACAGAAAACAGAGCCAAGAGTTGGAGAGAGAGGTTCCTGCTGGCATCACTTAGGGACCTGGATCCAGCTCTGGCAGAAGCCATCGTCTACTCCTGGCCTTTTCAGTTATGTGAGTCAATACATTGTCTTTTCTTCAGTCAGTTTGAGTTAGGTTTCTGTCACTTGTAACTATTAAAGATTTTGCTGATATAACTGGATCATCTCTAAGCCCCATTAGTCACATGAATCTGTTTTGGAACTAAGGATGGCTTTTGAAGGACTGAGGCAGAAACTTCCCAGGTGCTCCCTCTGACCTGAAGGGGGCAGCCTCTCTCATGCTGCAGGAAGAGAACTTTGATCATTCACTGACTAGGAGAAAGTGGCCTGGGCTGAGGGCTGAGGTGGGGGGTGGGAGGCAGTAGGAGGACTCACTGGGGATTGAGCAGCCCCCAGTTGAATATTCCCTAAAGGATTCTGAGCCCTTGGGCATAAAGATGAATCGAATATACTGGCCCTTAACATGTACCCTCAGGGCTTAATGCTGGAGCACTAGAATAAGAAAGAAAAGAAGTCAAAATCAAAGGGAAGCATTTCAAAAATTTTCTCTCCAAGTCAACCTTGAAAAAGAACAATCCAGTCATTTTGAAGGGAACATTAAAAAAAAAAATTAATTCCCTAACATGGGACACTATCCACAGACCAAATTGAAATGCAAGTCCAGGGACTTCCCTTGTGGTCTAGTGGATAAGACTCCCTGCTCCAATGCAGGGGGCCCAGGTTCGATCCCTGGTCGGGGGAGCTAAATCCCGCATGCATACTGCAACTAAGAGTTCACATGCTGCAACTAAGGGTCTGCATGCCACAACTAAATAGCCCGCATGCTGCAACTAAGAGTCTGCATGCCTCAACTAAGGAGCCTGCATGCTGCAACTAAGGAGCCCACATGCCGCAACTAAGACCCAGCGCAGCCAAAATAAATAAATAAGTAAATAGATATTTTTTTAAAAAAGAAGTGCAAGTCCATGAACACACCCAATATTGTATGTACCTAAGGGAGCAAGAGTGCTCTGGGCCTGGGTTCAAATCCCGACTGTGCTACTCTGCAGCTGTGAGACCTGGGGCAGCTTTCCATCCTTTGCTGAGACTCAGTTTCCTCATCTGTGAAGTGGGGATGGTAACACCAGGAGGATGACAGGAGAACTAGGTGAGAATGGACAATTAAAACAGCCACAAGGAGGGAGAAGTAGCTAGCTCCAGCCATGCAGACAGGTAAATGTGGAGGAGAACTCACAGCAAAGAGAATGTTCCTGATTTCGATCCTCTTGGAATCAGGGATGGCCATCCCAGGAAAGGGCAAGGGGCTTCAGTAAGGGTACTTTCCAAGGTGGAAACTGTGGTAAGGGAAGGGACATGAGCTGAAGAGACCCTCAGATCCAGATTCAAATCTCACCTTTGTCACTTAGAAGTGTGTCACTTGGGGAAGGTCACAGCCTCCCTAAGCCTCAGGTTCCATGTGGGTAAAACGGGGCTATAACTCTTTCCTATTAAGGCTGTCCCAAGGAATAAATGACATACCATATGTGAATGGACCTGGTATAGCACCTGGCTCAGACATGTGAGTTTCCACCTCCCCGAGGCCACGGTGTAGGTCATTTTCCAGCAAATGGTTTAAGTTCAAAATTCTGAAATTCTCCCCTCTGTATTTTGTATAAAGGACAATTCCTTATAATACAACATTCTCAGGAAGACTATGTCTTATGGGCTCTGGAGCCCCCAAGAAGCTTAGTGGAAGTTATAAATAGCTCCAGGCTCTGGAACAAAAGGAAGAAACTGGATCTTAGTGGGCAGAGTGTGAAAAACTCCTGCCCTTCACCCTCATCATCCCTCCAGATGCAGGTTTGGGCCCTCTCCTGACATACCCGACAGCAAGCCTTTTCTCTACAGCTGAGGCTCAGCTCCCCAGCCCTTCTCTCCCGCTCTGTGGGGGATGAGACAGGCGTGGGTTTCTCTTTAACACAGTCTGGCTGGAACCAGAGGAGCCGGAAAATTAGTGTGACAACATGTGCTGAGGCTGACATCTTTTTGAAGGTCCTTTTCCATTTAGGGGAGGCTTTGCTGCACCCACCTGCTCTTCCCTCCTCTCAACAGGCAGTTAAGAGAATAACAAAGTGTATTAGTATGAATTATGCACCTCTGCACCACCAGTTCATCCCGTTTTGTGCCCCCTAACCTGTACCAGAGACGTCAGGTACAAGCAGTATTTAAAGGATCTTGGTTTGTGCAGTCTTTGCCTCTCCCTTTGAACTCACATTTTGGAAAGCCCTTTGCTCAGATCATATCCAGTTTTGAGACAGGTGTAAAAACCACAACAACAACAGCAAAAATTTTTAAAGCACACAGCAAAATCCAACAGTTTCTTCACATGGCTGTCCCACATGATAAAACTGGTCCTTCTGCAGACGTAACATGCAAAGTGTTCCATGTGCTCAAACTTTAAACACAGGCTGACAGCAGGAAGGAGGAACTCTGGTTAATCAATACGGTAGGTGAGGTCAAGAGGTCCGGAATTATCAGCATGAAATAACCACCATAAGGACCACACCTCCCGTTAGATGCCAGATGCCAGGCCAACAAGGTTAGGAGGAAATGGGCTTTAATATCAAGATTCTTCATGATTCATGACAAGAGGAGAAAAGAAGAAACTAAAATGTAAAGAAACATGTTCAAGGATGTTTTTGCCAGTGTTTCCAGAATGGAAACAACCTGTATGCCTGTCAACAGAGCAATGGTTGAATTTATGAGATTCCTGTGTAATATTATACAGCTATTAGAAATGTCTTAGAAAAGTGACCATAATATAAGCAAGAAAAACCTACCTGTAGAATAAAATACATATAGTATGACCACATTTTTGTGGGGGAAAAAAACCCCAAACCAAAAAACCCCAAACCTCTTGCTATGTCTCCATATGTTGCATAAACAAAGGCAAAGTCTACAGAATGCTAAACTGATACCATTCACTACCTGGGCAGATTCAGGGTTGCAGGTGGCTGGCTGGGTGGGGGCACTATTGATTTTGTCCCCCAGAAAGGTGTGGAGAAGGAGGCTTACAATCGGGAGGGAGTTATGTTCTAGTCTATGTCACATTGCTCCTAAGCTGAGCTGCTTCGCTTTTCTTATCATCATTCTGCCCGTGATACCATCTTAATGAAGGGAGAGAATTGATAATTGTCTTTATCTTCCAGTCATTATTCTCTTTTTCCTTAAATCCTTTCGAGGGCAATACCACTTAGAAATCAAACTCATCTCTGTAACCAATTTTACTGAGGGCGATTTATCTGCTCCTGGACAAGCATATGTTACCTTCAGCAGCGGGAGTGAAAGGCAACTCAAGCAGTGCCTGGGCTGTGTCCATTTATCTAGCCAACCCTGCTCGCTACGTCTGGCCCACGAACCTTCATGCACAAAGGATCCAAATGTAAAAATGTCTGCTTCCTTCCCTGTGAGGAATGGGTCTCGGTCTTGTGTGATGCAGCAGAAGGAACACAGGCTGGGGTCCAGGTGTGAGTCTCCTTTGTCTTCTACAGGCTGTGTGAACTGGAGCAAAGAACTCAGCTTCCCTGAGGTTTAGTGTATGCATCTGTAAAATGGAGCTAGTAATCCCCGTTAGACACAAACGATTTCAGAGAGGCCAGAATCACAAAAGAGTTGTGACAGAGTTTTTGTAAATGAGAAGATGATGTTGAGACATAAAGGAAAGAAAAACGTCGTCACACCAAACCTCAAAGTGGGAACAAGTGAGCTGAGGCTGTGTAGTGCTACACAACAGCTCATGTGGATGTCGAGTGCTTTTCACCCAGCGTAAATCATATGGGATACATGCCCGTTTGATTTTCAGTTGACAGGCAGCCATTTTTATGTATAAGCCATTTATCTCTGTAATTTCACCAAAAGGCTGAATTCACTGAAATCTGTTTTAAAAATTACAAGAAAAGGAGTCAATTTGAGAAAGTTTATTGGCTGCCATTTCATTTTAAGGCTTATGAGCACCTTTAAATCCCAATATTAGGTCTGATGGATCAATAACTGCTGTCTTAGAAGAAACACTGTTGCTCAGAAGAGAGAAATTTAATTTCGGAGGAGAGCCGATTGAAGTTTCCTGTAGAATCAGTGATGCTAGAAAGAAACCTGGACTTTTTCCTTTCCCAGCTCACAAATCATTCAGGCTACAGCCTCCTTCTGCCCCCTGCCCCTCCCTACACAACTGCCTTGCTAACAACCTGCCAAACTAGGGAGTCTGGATCTCTCTCACCCTGAGGATCTCTGGGGCGCTAATCTTACACTCAAGCACTCCACTACAGAAGTGTCAAGTGAGCTTACTCCACCATTCAAATCAAGATAAAAAGGGTAAGAACTGCTAATACATACTAAATGTATCTTCCAAGCCTGTCACTGTTGTACAGAGGGTCTGACATACCTCCTGGCACTGTGGGGGTGGGGGGTGGGAGATGGGTGGGCACAGACTCCAGCCATTCACTCCCATTGTAGATGGCAGAAGGTGTGCACCGCCCTCACTTTGCCCTGAATGTGGCACACAAACTATCATCCTGCACACCACACCACAGACCACAGCTGATCCTGGGTCAGTTTTAGATTTACTGTCTGTTATGCCTCAGACATTTTTTGCTATTCAAGGAAAGTGAGTTAATTAAAACCACAATATAATGTATAATATAATCAAAAAAGGATCCCACCACCATTTCCATTTTTCACAACACAAATGGCATCATTTATTCAACTGCCTACTTGACATCATCATTTGGATGTTTTTAGAACATCTTAACCTTGACTGAAATACAAATCTTGATTTCCCCCAAGCCTGCTCTTCCCAAAGTCTTTGTTTCTGTAATGGCAACCCCATCTCCCCAGTCGCTCTGGCCAAAAACCTTGGCGTTATCCTTGACTCCTTTCTTTTTCTCATATCTATACTGTCTGTAAGTAAATTCTGTAGTCTCCATCTTCAAAGTATATCTAGAATGCGGCCACTGGTAATCTCTACTCCCACCGTGGTCTGAGTCTGTAATATACCCCTAACTCTTCTCCCTGTCTCTACCCTTGGCCACCTCAGTCTATTCTAACATAGCAACCAAAGGGATCCTTCGAAAGTGAAAATCGGGATCATGGCGTTCTCTGCTCAAAACCCTCCAGGGATTCCCATCTTACTCACTTTGGTAAAAGCCAAAGTCCCACCATGACCCTGACACTCCTCCAGCCTTGCTTCTCATCTCTCCTCCTGGCTCACTGGGTACCACAGCCAAGCATGATGGTCTCAGGGCCTTTGTACTTGTTTCCTCTGCCTGCAGGGCTCTTCCCCCAGTTAACTGCCTTGTTAGGCCCCTCACTTCTTCATTTCTCTGTTCACATGTCATCTTATCAGCGAAGCATTCCCTGACCACTGAAATAAAATACACCTTATTCCCATCAATTTTTTTTTTTTTGGCCGTGCCCCACGGCATGTGGGATCTTAGTTCCCCAACCAGGGATCGAACCTGCGCCCCCCTACAGTGGAAGTACGGAGTCTTAATCACTGGACTGCCAGGGAAGCCTCTCCCATCACTTTTTCTACTTCTTACTTTGCTTCTTTCTTTCCCTACATCACTGGAAAATAAATATATTAATTTGTTTGTTTATGACCTCCCCAGCCCAGTAGAATGTAAGCTCTAGGAGGGAAGGAAATTTTGCCCATTTTGTTCATTGCTGTTTTCCCAGGGACTAGCCTACACTAGTAGGCTAGGAAGTAATAAACACACATGGTAGGCACCCAATAAGTATTTGCTTAATTAATGAGTGAATGACTTGCAGAGAAACTTTCAACTGACTAATAGGCTTGAGATCTCTTCAAGGCAGGGACTGACATTTGATCATTTTAGTATAAATGAGTAGGAGGAGGCTGCATTTTGGTGGGCAACAGATCGGGGATGGAGGAATGAGAAAGGAGCCCTTAACACACATACACGGTTGCCTTAAATTCCTGATTTAATTAGCTCTGAATACATTCATGAGGTGTCCATGCAGCAGGAGCCCAAGAACACAGACAGCAGCTCTGCCAACAGCTTCCTTTGGTCCCCTGGGGTCCCATGAATGCACAACTGGTGATGCCTTCTGGGCCAGAAAAACTCAATTCTTTTACATCCCAGGCCTTTCCTGCTTGAGCTTTCATCACCATTCCAGAAGATTCCCTGTCTGTTTCTGCAGATATTTATAAACATCAGGCTTTCCTGGTTCTCAACCCCCAGCAACACCAAGGCCACACTATCATGGGAGGAAGGTGGTGGTCCCTCAATAGGTTCTCAGCTTCTAGCTCTTCTGGGTCCAGGGAGCGATTCCCCTTCAGTGCTCTCCCTCTTCCTGATTCCCTACCCTTTTATCCGGATGTTGTGGATACTGCAATGCTTAGCAAACCACGATAACAAATCCATTTCCAACTGGATTCTATTATTTCTAATAGGTTTTTGGTGGAGTCTTTAGGGTTTTCTGTATATAAAATCATGTCATTTACAAATAGTGACCATTTTACTTCTTCCTTTCCATTTTGGATGACTTTAATTTCTTTTTCTTGCCTAATTGCTCTATCTAGGATTTCAATACTATGTTGAATAAGAGTGGTGAGAAGGGGTATCCTTGTCTAGTTCCCGATTTTAGAGATAGCTTTTAACTTTTCATTACTGAGTATGATATTAGTTGTGTGTTTGTCATATATGACCTTTATTATGTTGAGATACGTCTCTTCTACACCCACTGTATTGAGAGCTTTTATCATAAATGTGTGTTGAATGTTACCAAATGCTTTTTCTGTATCTACTGAGATGAACATATGGTTTTTATCCTTCATTTTATTAATGTGGTGTGTATCACGTTGACTGATTTGTGGATGTTGAACCATCCTCGAATCCCTGGAATAAATTCCACTTGATCACGGTTGTATGATCTTTTTGACATATTGCTGAATTTGGTTTGCTAATATTTTGTTGAGGATTTTTGCATCTCTGTTCATCAGAGATATTGGCCTGTAATCTTCTTTTTTGTGTTGTCTTTGTCTGGTTTTGGTATCGGGGTAATGCTGGCTTCTTCACAATGAGTTGGAATATACTCCATCCTCTTTAACTTTTTGGAAGAGTTGTGTAGAATTTGTATTATTTCCTAAATTTTTGTAGAATTCACCAAGGAATCTATTTGGGCCCAGAGTTTTCTTTGTGGGAAGGTTCTTAATATAATTTCAATTTCTTTACTAGATATAGGGCTATTTAAATGAATCATTTCTTCTTGAGTAAGTTTTGGGAGTTTGTATCTTTTAAGGAATTTGTCATTTCATCTAAGTTGTTGAATTTATAGGAATAAAGTTGTTCAGAATATTATTTTATTATTCTTAACAGTAATAGAATCTGTGGTTATGTCACCTCTCTCATTCTTGATATTGATAATTTGTGTCTTCTCTCTTTTTTTTCTTTATCAGGCTGCTAAGACATCAATTTAATTGACCACCTCAAAGAACCAGCTTTTGGGTTCATTGATTTTTCTCTATTGGTTTTCTATTCTCTATTTCACTGATCTCTGCTTTGATCTTTTTAAAAATTTCCTTTCTTCTGTTTATTTTGGATTAACTTACTCTTTCTAGTTTTTAAAGTAGACGCTGATGTCATTAATTTGAGACCATTCTTCTTTTCCAATATAGGCATTTAATGCTACAAAATTTCCCCTTACATGCTGCTTTAGTGACAGCCCACAAATTCTGACATATTCTATTTCCATTATCATTCTGTTCAAAATACTTTCTAATTTTCCTTTTGATTTCTTCTTTGACCCATCTGTTATTCCTGAGTTACATAGTTCCCAAACATCTGGAAATTTTAAGACACTATTCTATTATTGGTTTCTAAATTTAATTCCACTGTGGTCAGAGAACATAATTTGTGTCACCTGAATCCTTTTAAATTTATGGAGACTTGTTTTCTGGCCCAGAATATAGTTTATCTTGGTAAATGTTATGTACGCACTTGAAAAGATTGTATATTCTGCTGTTACTGAGTGAAGTGTTCCACAAATGTCAACTGGGTCACACTGGTTGACAGTGCTGTTCAACTCTACTATATCCTTGCTGATTTTCTGTCTACTTGTTGTATCAATTATTGAGAGAGAGAGGTGTTGAAATTTCATAATTGTGGCTATGTCTATTTCTCCTTGCAGTTCTATGAGCTTTTGCTTCATGTATTTTAAAACTCTCTTATTAGTTGCTTAACCATTTAAGATTGCTATGTCCTCTTGATGAATGATCCCTTTATCATGAAATGACCTTCTTTATCCCTGGTAATTGTCTTTGTCCTGAAATCTATTTGACTGATATTAATATATAGTCACTCCAGTTTTCTTTTGACTAATGTTAGCACAGAAGATCTTTTCTATCCTTTCACTTCTAATTTATTTGTATCTTTATCTTTAAAGTGTGTTTCCTGCAGGCAGTATGTAGTTGGATCTTGCTTTCTTAACTAATCGGACAAGCTGCTTTTCCACTAAAGTAATTACTGTGATTATTTAATGTGATTATTGATCTGGTTAGGTTAAAGTCCATCATCTTGGTACTTGCTTTCAACTTCTCCTTTCTGATCTTTGTTCTTTTTTCCCTCCTTTTCTGCCTTCTTTTGGATTAACCGAATATTTTTCATGATTCCATTTTATCTCTTTTGTTGGCTTATTAGCTACAACTCTTTGTTTTGTCATTTGAGTGCTCCTTTTAGGGTTTATAGTATATACTTTTATTTATTTTTATTTTTATTATTTTTATTTTTTTTTGCAGTACGTGGGCCTCTCACTGTTGTGGCCTCTCCTGTTGCGGAGCACAGGCTCCGGACGCGCAGGCTCAGCGGCCATGGTTCACGGGCCCAGCCGCTCCGCAGCATGTGGGATCCTCCCGGACTGAGGCATGAACCTGCATCCCCTGTATCGGCAGATGGACTCTCACCCACTGCGCCACCAGGGAAGCCCATACTTTTATATACTTTTAACTTTTAAAGTCTAATTTCAAATGACATTATACCACTTCGTAAGTAGGAGAACCTTACTATGTTACATTTCTCCCCTCTAACCTTTATGGTGGGATATATTTTACTTTTATCTATGCTTTAAACACAAGGATATGTTATTATTTTGGGTTACACAGTCAGATATCTTTTTGAAAGATTTAAACAGTAAGAAAAAATTATATGTATTTACCTACATAGTTACTATTTCCAGTGATCTTCATTCTTTGAGAATGAAGATTCCTTGCTGCTTTTGTAGCCTGTGGGGATGTAAAGGCACTCAACAGAATCCAGGCCTATTATAATAATATGAGCTTATAAATTCTTTTGAGGAAATTGAGCACATACCGTAAAGTAACCATGTTAATTTAACAAAAAGGAAAAATCAAGAAGGAACATGGAACCAAGAGTCTGGTAGACTCGGGCCTTTTCTTGTGACATAGATGCCATTCAGGTTCATTCATTACTGGAAGCTATATTCATGGACTGGAGAAAGCAGGTCAGGATTGTAGGCTGCTTTCACCCCCACCATGGATAATCTTTGCACGGAAGAAGCTGATCATCCAACGGAGGGGTGTGCCCAGGAACTTTTAGACCCAGGCAACTTCCAGCAGTTGGGACTCCGCTTCTACCAGCTCTGTGCCCTGGAGGGGGCCTCCATGTGTGGCTGCCACGCAGCCCAGCAGGGCTCCTGGGGAGAAGAAAAGTGGGCCAGCCCACCAGCCATCCTTGTTCCTGTTCCCTTGGCAGGAGGGGCCAAGGGCAGGCCTGCTCAGAGCCAGCTGGCCACCTCCCACATGCAAACCCAGCAAGTGGGGCCAGACCACCTAGTCTCCACTCTCCGTGGCTGCACGTCCCTGGTGCAGCTTCTGGAGGAAGCAAATGCAGCTGGCACAAACAAACAGCCCCTTGGTCCTGTCCTTGACAGGCTGCTGCCAAAATTCAGTTTGAAGGAGTAGAAGGCAAATATAAACCTCAGCTCCTGCCAGAGAAGCTGTTTAAGCTAAAAGCAACAGGAGGGACTGAGTGGCTTGACTGCTCTAACTTCTTCACACATTTCTGCTGTCAAACTGCAGGAAAGATTCTGCCACCCCACTTTCCCTGGAAAAAAAGAAAAGCTCTTCAAGACATCTGTCAACTCATTTAGGAAAAGTCAGCTTCCCAATGGGATAATCCATGTGAGACAGTTTCTTGCAATTGAGTAAGCAATTTGAGTTTTTATCTTATCAAAATAAGTGCTGGGGGCTTCCCTGGTGGCGCAGTGGTTGAGAATCTGCCTGCCAATGCAGGGGACATGGGTTCGAGCCCCGGTCTGGGAAGATCCCACATGCCGCGGAGCAACTAGGCCCGTGAGCCACAACTACTGAGCCTGCGCGTCTGGAGCCTGTGTTCCGCAATGGGAGAGGCCGCGATAGAGAGAGGCCCGCGCACCGCGATGAAGAGTGGCCCCCGCTTGCCACAACTAGAGAAAGCCCTCGCACAGAAACGAAGACCCAACACAGCCATAAATAAATAAATAAATAATTTTTTAAAAAAGATAATAAGTGCTGCTATTTGCCAATGTGGACTAATACAGATTAAATAGAGTTGATTCTTAACTTTCAGGTATTATAATAGGATATTCTGGATGAGATTCCATTTTTCCTTGGTTTGGATCTTTCATATTTTTATTTCCTCTTTTTCACACCATTGTCCTTCTGCTTTCTTCTTTCCCTTCTTGATGTTTCCTTTCCTGTTCTTCACACTGGTCTATCTTATACCAATCATGCCTCAACCCTCCTTTCCCTCCTTTCCTGTTGATATTTTTTCTTCCTCCTGCTGCCCTTCCTCTTGCCTGCTCATCACTGCTCTCCTTCTCCCCTTCAGCTCAGCTTCAATGCTCATTTGCCCTGTGACCCTACAGGATGGAGTGTGCTTAGTTGCATGCTTTTCTTTTCAATCAATCCCAGAACACTTTGCTTTTACAGAGACCTGCCCAACCAGGAAATTTCTCTGAACTCAGTGCCTTTGGCTTTTCTCAATAGCTCTCCTTAACTTCTGCCTAGAATTCCATTTGTTGAAAGGTGCCAGTTGTATAGGTGCCAAATATTTGAGGTCTTGTTATGTAATCAGAAACGGATATTTTAAATCAGGGAATTTTAGCAGTGCTCTAGTGCTTAAATGAGTCTTAATGAATACATATTCAAGACTTAAAGCAAAAAAACAAACTTTCATATGAAAAAATTAACAACAAACTACGGCAAATGTGAAATGGATGTTTATAGATGTTCATATTAAATTGCTTCTTATCAGAGCAATGTAAACAATTTTCTTAGCTCTGCAAAATTCCACTGTAGCCCCTTCCGTCAAATTGTAAAGTAAAGCAGCTTAATGATTTTATAAAATCCATCTTTACCGTTAAAAAAAAAAGTCAGCTTCCACAACGGGATTCTAAAAAAGGGTGGGTGTCAGGAGCGTTGGATTTAGCGACATCTTTTGCCATAACTTGGACACTGGTTGGGTGGGTGGGCTGGTAATACAGGAGAGCCTTAGGCTCAATTCACATCCACCCAGAACTGGGCCTCCTCCCCTTAAACCCAAACCCTGAACCTCTCTGCCAGGTTGGTGAAGCCTATCGTCACTTCTCAGAACAGTGTGTACAATGAATAAAATAAAATAGATGAGCTTGTAAAGGAAACCAGTTAGACTGAAATACTGTTATCAAAATAATAAAAGAATTTGAAATAGAGTCATAAATGTGCTTCTTCATTAACACATTAAATGACAAGATCTAGTGGAAGTTCTAAAAACTACCTTCATTCCAAAGCAGTGATGAGTATCTGTGACATTTCAAGATATCTGTAAAGTGATGGGAAAGTAAATGATTTCTTTTGGTGAAGATATCATAGGTGCTTCGTTGTCTACAGTCATAACTGAAGGGAACACCAGATTTCAGTGAGAGGTTCATGAAAAGAAAAATGCAATGTTGTTCTCATCCAAGTTTACAGACCCTCCTGAATTCTATTCACAGACCTATCTGTGGGTCCAAGGACGCCTTCCTTGATTATGAAGACCTTTCTTCTTCTGGACTGTCGGGAGAGAGCACTGCACTGGGAGACAAAACGGTTTGTTCCCTGCCCCTTGCTCTCCCTCTAACAGCTGGGAGACTCGCCCCTTTAGTTGTTAAGGCAAAGCACCGTCTTGCTTAGTCCTCTCCCGCAGAGGCTGGTGTCGGGTGGGGGTGTCCCCTGGGGTTCCAAAGCACCCTGTGCCTACTCCCTCACTGGCTCTCACCTGTGGGGTAATGACCTGCTCCTGCCATCCACCCCCTGCTCTTGCCCAAAGCAGCAATAATGGCTCATTTATCATTGTGTTCCTGGTATTCAGCACAGGGCTTGGTACACAGAAGACCATGAATATACATTTACTGGATGAACAGATGAATGAATGGATGAAAGCATCTCTCTCTCACTGTAAAAATATTCCTTATTTCACACCAGCAGTTCTCAACCCTGGCTATATGCGAGAATCACGTTCTGAGATTTCAGAAGATCCTCAGACCCAGGCTATCCCTCCAGAGATTCAGACTCCAGTGGCTGGGGTAGGGCCCCAGCTTTTGTATTTTTTTAAAACCACCCCAGGTATAGCCAGAGTTGAGAACCTACAGAACCACAGAGCAGTAGCTGAGGTAAGAGAATAATGCTCCCAGATGAAACTTCTTTCCCAGACTTAGAAAGATGAAATTAGTGCAGAATTCTGAACTCTGCGAGGGGCTAAACATATAAATTGAGTTTCTGACCCTCAGAGTCGGGTCACGGTTCTGAATCCAACAACATCAGTAATATCTGAACTACATTCTCAGACTTAGGTGAAAAAAATCCCGGGCTTGACAGTGAAGACCATGAAACGAAGAGCAAACGCCCGAGCAAGCCCTGCAAGGCCCTCGCTCCCTCCCCTCGCTGCAAGAAATCCTTGCGAACTGGGCCCCGTCCTGGGCAAGCAGCACACCTTCCGGCTGGGGATTCCTAGCTGTGTGCTTTCCTCATCTACAAAGTGGAGATGATAATAAAAACGCCAACCTCAAAGTACTATTAGAGGAACTGAAAGATGTAAGCGGGCAGAAAGCGTTTTGTAAGTAGCCACACATGCTATCGAGATTCTTCATTATTACATTCTACCAATTGAGTCCTTATAGGTGGAAAGACCTTATGACTTAGGGATTCTAGGTCAGACTCCCTGCATGTAAATTCTAGCGCCACCTCTTACCAGCTGTATCATCTCACGGTAACTATTTAACTTTTTTTTTTTTGGCCTCAATTCCTTATCTGTAAAATGGTGATAATAAAGGTACCTATCTCATAGGGTTTTTGGAAGGTTTGGCTGAATTAATGTACTTAAAGTACCCTTGGTTCTGGGGCTGGTAGATGCAAACTATTACATTTAGAATGGATAAACAACAAGGTCCTACTGTAGAGCACAGGGAACTCTATTCAATATCCTGTGATAAACCATAATGGAAAAGAATATTAAAAAAGAATGTATACATAAAACTTCAGCTTTGCATCGGAATCCCCTGGAGGGCTTGTTAAAACACGGACGGCCGGGCCCCTATGCAGAGCTTTTGATTCAGTAGACCTGGGCTGAGATCCAGCAGTTTGCATGTCTAACAAGCTCTTAGGTGATGCTGCTGTTGCTGGCCTGGGAACCACACTCTGAGAACAGCTGGCTTAGAATAATGCTTGGCATACAGTAAGTACCTAATAAGTGTTAGCTGTTATTATCTTTTCCCGGCTTCGAATTTCTTAGTCCCTGAGCGAAACAGTTTATGCTCCACTTCTACTCAGTACTGCCTTCGTGAAGAAACAATTTTGAAATCTTCTGCTTGCAGTGGTTCCCAAAGTGTGACCCCACAAACATCATGCGGGGGCTTACTTGTAATGAAGTTCTTGGGCCCCGACCCAGATCTACTGAATCAGGGATTATTGGCGTGAGGCTCAAGGTCCTGTGTTCGAACTAACAGCCCTCCAGGTGATTCTAATGCACAGCAACTTTAAGAGATAGCCCTCTGCTAGAAAATCACCATGACTACTACGGTACTCCTATTAAAAAGGGGAGGCAGGATGGCTTAAGATCCAGAGTATAGTTTTTGGTTGAACTGCAGCTCAAGAACTGGCTCAGCTTCTTAGTGTGGCCCTACATGAGTTATAATACCCCTCTAAGCCTCAGTTTCCTCATCTGTAAAAATGGGCATCATCACAGGACCTACATCACAAGGACCTGAGACAATGCAAATGAAGTGCCTGACACACGCTACCTGTTCAAAGAATGTTAGCTGCCACTGTTATCTTTATAATCATTAGGATATGTCCTCTCTCAAAGTGAGTTAAGATAGCTTATAACCAACATATAGATGTACAGGTGCACAGGATAGCTAAAATAAAGATTAAAAAAATAAAAATGTCACACAAAGAAGGTGGAGAAAGGGAGGGTTGAAATGGCTGCTGCAACTGTCTTGCAAATTGAGGTCTGGACTTCCCTGTGGGCTAGAGTCAAAAACGGAAATACAGAGGTCATGGTTTCCGCTGGTTGAAAAGAGGAAGGAGACCAGCTCTTTTGGAGAGACAATATTCTCCCTCGGCCACACCAGTTCTAAATTCTAGGAGAATCTGATCACACGAACCTGTGCACGAAGGCCCTGGGTAACAGGAGGAAATCTCCTCCAGCAGTGCTTTATGTACCTTTTTCTTTAATTAATTCTCAACAAGAGCCCAGGGCAAGATCCTTAGATCCCAGAAGATGAGAGATGTTACACTCACTTTGGGTGCCGAATATCAGGGAGAGAGCGATTCAGGGAGATTTTATCACTGACGTAAATGTTAAATCCATTTTCTCGGTATGCCTGATCCACTCTTTCAGCATCGGTCATGGGGAAGGGCCTCCCTTGTTCTCCGTTTCCTAGGAGCAAAGAGCAAAGTCAGTGTTGCCAATTAAATGGCGTGGGGAAGGGAAGATGAAAAATATGGTTAAATCACCAAGATAGAACTTTACACTTGATATACAGCGTTCCTCCAGATTTTGCAGGGCTAAAGAGGTGAGGGGAATGAGACTCAGCCATGGGCGTATCATGCACTTCAGACCTGTTCTCATGTAATGTCCCCAGCAAAGTTGTCAGGGTAGGCATACGAGCCCTCATTCTATAGACAGATAAACCAGGACGCAGAAAGGCTATAAAACCAGGTCTCTGGGCTCCAAAGCCCATGCTTCCCCCACTCTGCCAGGAGCCCCAAACATCCCTGACCCTGAAGTCTGATCACCTGGACGGGAGGCCAGGTCACTTGCCCTATAAGCTGATCAACCTTGGGCCAGTACTACCTCTCTGAACTGTAGCTTGTTCCTGTCTGGTACCCACACCACGCTGAGAAAGTCAAATGAGAGGTTGCATACATGAAAGCTTTCTGTAAACTATGAACCCTATTAACCATGTGAGGAAATACTATGATTACTCTCCAGGCAAGGCAAGCTTTATATATAAATCAAAATTGCCACAAATGATAAAAGATGTTTTGATTTTTTTTAAGCCAGCAAACAAATTAAGATTTGCCTAGCCTAGGCCTGGATTGCCTGAAAAGTGTTGTTTTGAGCAATGGATTTGGGTGGATCCAGTACCAGTTTTCCTCTCTCTTTACAATCCATCTGGGGAAAGAGTCCCTGATGCTCTAGGAAATTACTCTCTGGGTTCCCAGGGTGCAGATGGTACGTGGGGATGTCCCCCAACCCCTGCAATAATAGCCCAAGCATCTGCCATTGGCAAGGGTCTGGAAGAAAGGGTAATAAAAGTCAGCTGATTCAACATCACCTCATCTTCTGGAGCCCACGGACTGAGAAACACCCCATTTACTTTGCAAAGTAAATGTTGACATCAGCTTGATGAGAAGGTGCAAGCAAAGAGGGGAGCCCAGGGGTGGTGTCTACTCCAATCCAGCCCAACGAGAGAGAGGACTCCGCCACCTGTAACTTGCATTGCTCTGTGATAAGACACTGCTGGCCAGTGCCCAGCACAGATCCTGCAAGGGACACAAATGCAACAGGCAGAAAAAGAAGAGCAGAAGCATCTGTTCGGGCGGGGAGGGAAGCTTCGGGAAGGCAGTGCAGGAGAGTGACTCAGAGTTCAGGCCCTGGAGCTGGGCAGAGTGGAGTTTGAAGCCCGCCCTGCTGCTCCCAGCTGTGTCATCTCAGGAGCGCCTTCAGCCTTTCTACGTCTTGAGTTTTGCCTTTTGTATTCCCTGGGATGAGAAGGTTCGATGTGATGATTAAGGAGGGAATGCAGGGCAAGATGCCTGGCACACAGTGAGTGCTCAACACATGCTGGTTATTATTACTCTCAATAATGTCGCCACTGCTTACTCTTTTCTGGCTAGTTAGCCCAATGTTCCAATAATTCCGGTATAACTGCCTGAAAAATTAGCTCTTTTCAAATGTTTCCTTTCTTAAGGAAACATTTTAAATCATGTTTAAAATTTTAAAAAAATTTTGAAACATTTTAAATCCCCTTCATTTTAAATCACTGGCATATAGAAAAATGCATGTCCTGTCTTCGCTTTCCCTGACCATCAGTTGTTACATCAGCTCTATTCAGAGCCTTACTGTCATCTGGTTTTGTCATTGTATAACTTAAAAAAAAAAAATCAATACTGGTGGGTACCCCTGAGATGAAAATGAATAAAATACAATCCCTTATATTTCTACGGTGCTTTCCAGTATTGTAAATTGTACTTTGCTTGTCACCTTCACAACAACACCCTGAGGTTATCAAAGTGTGAAGCATGAGCCCCACTGACAGAGGGGGAAACCGAGGCTCCAGGAGATGGAATTTATGTGATGGTCACATGGCTGGTAGGTGGTATCTGAGCTGCTCTCCTGGCTCCTAGCCCAGGCTCTCTCGAGATGACTCGCCACAGAAATTATGTGGCGAGTCACCCCACCCCTTCCCAACTCTGCAGTGTAACAGGAACAGTTCCAAAGGCTAATTAGGCAAAGAAAACTTCAGCTGATTCATTCAACCTTGTGGCTATGGTGCTGGGTAGGGATCAACTCAGCCCTCTAGACCTGAGTTCAAGTCCCAAGCCTGCCTCTTTCTCACTGTGTGACTATAGGCAAATTACCCCACCTCTCTGAGCTCCAGGTCCCTTCTCATCAAATGCGCTACAAAGGTTGGTGAGGAGTTTCACCAACAAAAGTGTGGACCTTGGGCCTTGTTCACCATACGCGTTCAATAAGTGTTGGCTCTTATGATTACTGCTCCTCATTTTAGTGGTAAAATATCTTCGAGGAGGGAGACATTTTCTATCACCATAGAGGTAGCAGGGCAAAGTCGCGAAGGCAGTGGATCTGGTGGTGTGAGTGGAGAAAGGGGTCAGCTAACAGGTGAAGCGGGGGATCCCAGGAACCAGGGGAAGGATGACGGCAAACGGACAGGAAGTCAACAGGAGGTCCAGATACCCCCGTTAAACACACACATTCACGCACACACATACACATGCGCGTGTGCAAACACTCTCCAGGGGACCGTCCAAGGATGCTCTGCTCTCGTACCTACACGCTGAGCATCCCTCTTGATGGCTTCTTTGTCGTGCCAGTCCTTCAGCTTCTGCCCATCTCCCAAGAAAAAGGTCTTCTTTTGCTGATTGTGTGAGCCCTTAAAAAAAGACAAAAATTGTGAGATAGAAGAAAAGGGGAAATAAGTTTAATAACAGAGACCCAGAAATTACACTGCCTAAGGGAGCTTTCAGTATTGATTGAATGTCTGTCCTCATTGGTTCATTTATTAATATCCTCAGTATAGCTTTGTTAGTCCTGCTCCGTGCCAGCCAGGTGTGCAAAGTTCAGAAAGATGACACACAGTGTCCATCCTCCTGGAACTTACAAACCCGTGGCAGAGAAAACAGATGGACAGACATTCCTTTCATGGAAGAGAGAAAGAGGTAGGTGTGATGCTGTCCAACAGAAATATAACATGAGCCACCTAGGTGAGCTGCATATGTAACTTTACATTTTCTAGTATTCACATTTAAAAAACATTTTTTTTTTTTTTTGGCGGTACGCGGGCCTCTCACTGTTGTGGCCTCTCCCGTTGTGGAGCACAGGCTCCGGACGCGCAGGCTCAGCGGCCATGGCTCACGGGCCTAGCCGCTCCACGGCATGTGGGATCTTCCCAGACCGGGGCACGAACCCGTGTCCCCTGCATCGGCAGGCGGACTCTCAACCACTGCGCCACCAGGGAAGCCCTAAAAATTTTTTTAAAAACAGGTGAAGTGAGGGACTTCCCTGGTGGTCCAGTGGTTAAGACTCCGTGCTCCCAATGCAGGGGGCCCGGGTTTGATTCCTGGTCAGGGAACTAGATCCCGCATGAAGAATCTAAAGATCCCACGTGCCGCAACCCAGACCCAGCACAACCAAATTAAAAAAAAGAAAGGTGAAGTGAGTTTTGATAATACATTTCATTTAGCTCCATATACTCCATCTAAAGTATTATCATTTCAACACACAGTGGGAAAAAGTGTTGAGGTACTCTACGTTCTTTCTTTTTTTTGGACTAAGTCTTCAAAATCCAGTGTGTGTATTTCACACTTGTGTTCATCTCAGTTCAGCCTCATTCCAAGTGCTCAAGAGCCATAGGTGGCTCCATACTAGACAGGGCAGAAGCAGTGAATTTTGGGTGAGAGGTCTGGAGAGAGTGCTAGAGGACTTCACTTCTGCCTGGGAGAACTGGGGAAGGTTTTACGGACATGGGTGCCTTTGGATTGGGCTTCAGATAAGCGAAATGAGAGGCAGGCAGAGCACGTGGCCTGGGCATAGACTTCCAGGTGCAGGTGGAGCACGGCAGGGCTGGGCTGGGCCCGAGGAGCACAGAGCACAGGAAGAGAAGTCGGGTCTTGGTCATCTCTGCAGTCCCAAAGAAGGCCCAGTCCCAAAGAGGGGGAACAGTTGTCAAATGTGTGTGGAAGGTCTGAACAAGCACTTAGATGGCTGAAAGAAAACAGGAATATATAGTAGCCAGGGGCTGGGAGAGGAAGGCATTTATTTTGTGTTCCGGAAGGTGAGCCCATGCTGGAGGGCCAATTAGGAAGCAGTTCCCCTAATTAAAGGAGGCCGCATTCCAGTGTCTGGGGTCATCAGAAGGTGTCAGATGCTTTCCCACGCCAAGAGTCGAGTCTAAGCACTTGGCCCCAGGGCTCAGTGAGAGTCTTCCCAAGGTAACACTGCTCCACACGGCTGTTTAAATACCTGTGTTCACCTACATGAGAACAGCTTTCCACCTCACCTTGCCCATTAAAAACCCCAGAGACCTGTTCTCGTCACTGTGGCATGCAGAATCCACTAGTCCTATTTCCTATATAATTAACTAGGCCCTGAATGCGTGGTGTGCTGGAACATTAGCACTAACAAGAAGCCACTGGAATAAAATCATCCCCACGCCTGTTTATTAAGGCTCCGGCTGATTCTCGCGTTAGCAGATTTTCCACAACGGCTCTAATGATAATGACAATCCTTGGCATTCCCTCTCCTACAGACCCCTCTGAGTTGCAAGAAGAAAACTCTGAAAGTGGGCCTGCCAGATGTTGTGGTCAGAGAGGGAAAGAAAACTGCAAAAACAAAGGCCACGTGCCTGCAAACAGTTCTCGGGGGCTTAGAAATCACAGGAGCTGAGCTGGAAGTTCCTTCAGCAGGTTTCAACTGTGGTGAGCTACATTTCTACAGGAGACCCTTCAGTGCTGCCTTGGGAAGGTGGAGGCTGAGAGTAAGAGCTTGACTCCCCTCCTTCAATCAGACCCGCAATGCATCTGTCTGTTTTTTATACCGGAGTTCTATGTGGGATTTCATTTTTAAAAGGACCTCTGCTAAAAACAAACTGACGATCAAGTCTCCAAACAAGTGAACACATATACTTGGAAACTGAGCTGAGGACACTGCCCTATTTCACAGACAGGGAAACTGAATCTTGGAATGGGTCAGGGACCTACCCGAAGTAAGTATTCTACCTCTAGATGTCAGGATTGGTCGGTCAAGAGCTGGTGAGCAATCTTTCCTCCAGCCCTCCCTCCCAATTCCTTCTCCCTCTTCTGCTACCCAAAGACTGGGAACTTCCACTGACGATGTTAGCTCACTGGTGGACCTAAAGAGGTTCTGCAAAGCGCGGCTGCCTTAATGGAAGGAACCAATCTAAAGTGGTTCTCAAAACGTGAACCAGGAGCATCCACACCGGTTGGGAACTTGTTAGAAATGCAGATTCCCGAGCCCTGCCCAGGAAGTAGCAGCAGCAACTCTGGGGGTGGGGCCTGGCAATCTGGGTTTTAATAAGTCCTCCAAGAGATTGTGATGCACACTCCCATTTGAGAACTACTGGTCCAGAACGAAGGAGGCCATAATCCTGCCTCCTCTGTGCCGGTCAGGCTACACCTGGGCTATTGTATCCAAGCTGGGCAGATATTCATCATCAATGGTCACAAAAACCTTAGATGTGATCACTGGCAAACACAATCTGCTGGCTTCTGGGGATCTTTTTTTTTTTTTTTAACTGCCAGCATGACAAAAATGGAGGGATTTCTTATTGTTTTATCAAGATTCATTGGCTTCTCCTGAAAACTCAAAAGACACGTCTGTGCTCTGACCGAGCTGGGCCAGCACATGGCTCTCCACTTTGCCACAGTCCCCCGCCATTCCTTAGTGCATTTCACCTGCCTCTCATCTCTCACTTGTCTTACTTTCCTGGCCCCAGGGAGTTTGCAACAGGCTGCCACATACAGGTATGTATGAGGAAGATTAGAAACTGTGTTGTAGGAGGACTGGGAGATGGGAAGCCGTGGGGGACACAGGAGCATCTGTCTTGTTCTCTGAGGCCCTGAGGCTAGCGTGAGTGCCAAGGGCAGAAATTACTGAATGACTGAGGGATTAGTTTAAGATAAGAAATTCTAAAAGTTGGACTGGTATTAGGGTGAAACAGGGGCACTTGGAAGAAGATAGAGGAGGCCAGGAATAGGATGCTCGCCTGTTCATCAGGATGTGAAGGAGGGGACTCAAGTGCGGGGTTAGGGCTAGCGCTTCTCGAACTTTCCTGTGCAGTACCATCACGTGGGGATCTTGTTAAACATGGATTCTGACATAGGAGGTCTGGGGCTGGGCCTCAGACTCTGCATTTCTGAAAAGCTCCCAGGGGATGGCTGATGCTGCTGATCCGTGAAAAACACTTTGAGTAGCAAGGGTGAGGCGACCTTTACAAGGACATCTCAAGAGTCTAAGAGTCCAGAAAGGACACTGTTTCCTCCATATGTTTGTGAAAGTCTTCTCACACTGCTGGGAACAGGGCACGGGGTTGCATCCCACAGTTGTGACCGCATAGAGGTAAACTCCCTTGAATGAACAGTGAATTGCTGAACCAACAGGGTAGAGAATTAAGATTCCAAAGTTCTGGGAGTTTCACACTTATCAGCTTCTACCACCTCATTGCCTTTGCCTTAATGACGCATGTCCCTCTGGAATGATCTGCAGAGGTGGCCTGTTTTAGGTGGTCTCAGTAGTTCTTATTTCCTCCCTAAACTAAGAGGACTTCGGAGCTTGCTGCCATAGGGACTTCTGCATGTCTAAACATGTCACTAGGGGGGTCCTCAAATAACCAAGCTACGCAGCTGCTCAGAAACAATTAGTCCACCTGTCTCCCATCTTACAGGTGGGGAAACTGATGTCCAAAGAGGCCAAGCTACCCAACCAAGGCCACATAAGCAGGCCAGAGAATAAGAGCTATGTTCTTTGACTCCCACGCTGGGTTTTAGTGGAGAGAGCCCTTGTAGTGTGGTCTTGGACAAGCTACAAGAGTCACAGGCACCTCGATTTTCCTACCTGGAAAATAGAGACAGCACTACCTGCCCAAAAGGTACTTCCAGATCAACCAAGAAAAATCACAAACTGTGTTATCGGGAGCACTTTCAGAGTTTACACATCAGTGTGGGTACCAACTCCTTTAGGATTTTAAGAATCTACTGTAAATTGACATCTCATCAAATCACCTTGATACAGGACTCAAATTTTACTATACAAGTTAAAAAGATTTCCAATAATAGGTCTGAGCTTTTGGTCAGAAAAGGAGTTGGTTTTGATACTAAAACCACTGAGCATTCAGAGCCCAAAGGGCCCTTAGAATCCTATCCAGAAACCTTTATGAAAATTTTGATCAGGAGTCTCTGACATCCACCCATGGAAACCCCACAGATACATCATTCCAACTATTGCCAAACATTTATCGAGATCTACTCTGTGCCAGGCACTGGGAATACAGGCGTGACAACACAGATCCCTTGTAGATGCTAATGGCTTTATAGCCAGATCAGTCTCTCTCAAAGGATGGTTCTTGGGAGACCTGAGCTCTCATTATAGATACAAATGCCTGGACCCCACCCTGAACCTATGAAATCAACATATCTGGGCGTAGGAGGCCAGGAAGATGTCTTTAAACACATTCCCCGTGTGATTCACAATAAAGGTGGAACACCACTTGTCAAAATCCAGCTGTCTCGCTTGCAGATACGAAATCTGCAGCTAACAGAGTAGAAGAGACTTGCCCAAAATCCCACAGTTTGTCAGCCCCAAAGACCAAACCAGATCTGACTGTTCTCTCCCTGGGTTAGACTGTGAGCTCCTTGAAGGCAGGGGCACATCTGTTTTGAGCTGTCACTGTGTGTTCCTAGGTCAATACCTTAGGCCCTCAGTAAATATCAGGTGAATGACTGAACGAATGATGGCTCATTAATGGGGCAGGAAGTCTAGTTGGATGATTCAGAGCATTCTGATTCCAGAGACGGAAAAACTTAGGTTTTACTTCCTGGGCAGGTGGACCCCAGTTTCCTTGACTGATAAATAGGGAAAACTGTCAGAATAACCTGCAGGTTAACCTGCACCTGAGGGGATGAACTGAACTCCTCTATACAACGCATCAAGCTCAGTGTCTGGCACAAAGTTAGGCCCCTTCGGTAAAGGAGTGCAACTATTAATACGTTATTTTTGGAGAAGGATTATGATCTGGTGTATGTGATGGTCATGTTTGGGGGAAAAGGAGAGAGATGGGACTCTAATAATAAAACTGGGAGCCCTGCAGAAGGACCTATTGAACACCTGAGCCAATTCAACTGGCTATTGCTGGTAACAGGATTTAGAGAGTTTCCTCATTAACAGCAGGTTATGTGCCCACGTGGAAATTTGCTGTTCTTGAGGAAAGAAGAAAGTCCTTAGTTAATAGCGGCATTGTACAACAGAAACAAATGCCACAGACCTTTCACAACAAGAAAAACATGAACAATGCTTCTCAAAAGACAGCAATTCTTATGCAATGGCAATCACTTCATGTTATGCAAAAAAGCATGTCTGGGTTTCAATCCAGAGGTAATTTTAAGTTTCTTTAATTCTGCAGACTCACAGATTTGTCTATAAAAGCCGTGATTATTTTCCTTCAGCAACCATCTTCTGCTACTTTCCTTCCCCTCTGTTCCCAGATGTCCTTTTGCTACAGGAAGCAGAGAGGCTGGAAAGGAGCACAGGGCAAGGGAGGTGAGGGAGAGTGTAGGGAGAAGGCTGGCAGAATGATGGTGGAAATCACATTAAACAGTAAATTGGAAGTGGATTCTGACTGGCTGCTCTAAATAACTGCTTCTGGTATCTGCATGCTTTTACTTAACATTCCACTGAAAGAATCAATTAGTGTTCAGACACACACACACACACAAACAAATGGAATTTTAATCTTTTGTTTAATCACTATTTAGCGTGCCTGGCATCCTTTGGAGGGAAGGAAGAAAGGTGGTGAAGTGAGCCAACTGTATTCTGCCCAAGGAGAAAGGTCTGTTAAAGCACATACTCTAATCCTAGCGCTGCCGACTCGGCAACTACCGCTCAGAGAGGACACTTGTGTCTCTGGCTGAGCTGTCTAGTGTCTTCAAAACAATGGAAAATAGGGCTGTATGTTCAAAAACGGCAATGCGGAAAGGATAACTGAGCAGGGCATCTGCTTCATCCAGGGTCCGAGGACTATAACGGATTAGATTCTGCTGCAAATTTTAGGATAGCTTCCCTGCCCCCAACCCTCCTGTCAAATAACCCTACAAAGGCGCTGGAATGATTTTGCTTTGAGGCTTAAATGACTCCATGTAATTCCAAACATTTGTTTATCTGCTAAGTAGATTATTCTAATAACCTTCATACACACACACTCACACACACAGACAACACAGCAAAGCATTCTCTTCAAGGTTGTCTTCAAGGTTATCCTTCAAAGAGGGCCAGGGAGGACTTAATTTAGCCAAAAGCATAAAGTTACTTTAATTTAAGCAAGGGAGTTTGGACAACTGATAAATGTACTTTCTTCATGAGCTTTGAGGACATAAGCTGAATTGTTTTATTTCTTCATTCACCTCATAAAAGAGGATGATTCCGCTGAGGAATTAAGGACCTACTATGTCCAAAGAGCTGTGGAGGAAATAAAGAAAAATAAGATAATTCTTAGCCTCAACAAACAGCATGGATATAAGAAAGGAAAAAACACACAACACTGTGTGTGCCTTGAAAGTTGTACAGATGAATTCTAAAGGTATTTACAAGAGCCAAAGGTTAAATTCTACTTAAGACCATCAGGGAAAAATTCCTGCAGAAGCAAGGTCTTTGACAGCTGCCTGAAAGGATGAGTAGGATTTTGACTGGTAGCCACGGGGGGATGGAGCCCAGCTGGAGGGGAAGCATGTGCAAAGAGATGGAGGTTAGAAAGTAAGGGACCTGTTTCCTTAGTGGCAAGGAGACCGATTTGGCTGGGGTGAGTGGGATGCAACAGAGAGTCAGGAACAAGGAGGCCAGGAAGTCTGGACCAGAATCTGAGGGCCTTACATTTGAGCTGTTTGGCAGGTGGGAGCCACAAAAGGTCTTTGAGCAAGGAACAGGCTGGAGTAGAGGTCCAAGAACAAAATGTTACTACCTATCCACCTGTAATTAATCTCAGAGTCCCCCTCTTCCTGGGATAGATGCAGAGAGAAACACGATTTTGTTTTCATTCAGAAGCAACGTACCCTCATTGTAGGCTAAGGCTCACTCTCCACCATTCCAGAAGTCAGACTGAAATGAGCTGACCTAAGCCCAGCCCTCACCTGGCAGGCCGCTGTTCTGAGAAAACCTACCTTCCAATACAACCAGGACCAAGCAGTATGAGAAAACAATTGCCCCTAAAGGGCACTGTTTATGAATGGACAGAGACACTATAACCCAGCAACCACAAGACTGACGAAGTCGGCCGGGCCCACATCAGGCAAGTCCTGCCGTTCCACCCAGTAATCAGGCGTGTCAATTTTCCTCGCTCCAATAACTCTGTGGTCTCAACACCAGGATGTTGGCATCTAAAATCTGGGCGGGGCCCCCTTCCCTAAGAGGGTAAGGTCATTCACAAATAGGAACCCTTGTTTAAAAAGGCTGACGCTGTGCTTCCAAGGGCAGAAGCAACCCACTAGTCCAATTCACCCTTTTGTTTTGTACAGATGGCTCTAGAAAAGGTCATTTGCTACATACAGTGTGAAAGCTCATTAAAAGACTTTTTCAACAGAGAGAGAAAAAGAGCCAAGATGTTTGTAATACCTACTATCCAAAGGGCAAATGGAGCCTTCAGTAACTTTTCTCTTTCATTCTAAAAGAATAATTGCAACTTGTACCATTTTCTTCAGAGGAAGTTTCCAAAGGGTTTATCACTGGAAAAACAAACAAAACAACAACAACACTGATCATTTGACAATGTTCATTTGGGTGTTTCACCCATCCATTGGTCCATCCACGTCCACGTTTAATGAATACAAGCACATGCCAGGCCCTGTGCTAGGTATAAAGAATACACTGGTGAGCAAGACAGATAAAGGCCCTGCTCTCATAGAGCTTATAGTAGTGTGTGTGGCAGAAGGGAATATAGACTTTAATCCAGAACCACAAATAAATTTAAATAGTCACAGTGGCCTGTGCAGAAAAGAAGGATAACATGGTGCAAAGAGAGTCCCTTTCTTTCAGATCAGATCAGCAGGGTCTTATCCAGACAGAAAAGTCAGGAAAGCCTTCCCTGAGGAAACGGATGGAGTATGATTAGAATAAACTCAGCAGAGAGAGGAGAACAGAGCATTTCAGACAGAGGGTGAAGTGAGGATGTGCAAAGGCCCATATTTGGCTGGGCAAATATGAAACCGGAGGGACTAAAAGAAGAGCAGGGTGTGTGTTGCACAGAGAAGGAGGGAAAGCCTGGTGGGGATGAGAGGTGGGCAGGGATGAGAATTTTGTCTTTCCCCAGAAGCATTTGGAAATGAAGTATTTTACAGAAGGAAGTGGCAAGATCAGATTGCACTTGGAAAGCTCTCTTATAGCTACTGGCGAAAGGATTAGGAGGCCAAGAGGAAGGGTGGAACACAGGGAGGAGGCTATCATCACAGTGGTATAGGCAGAGATGATGCCAGTTTAGGCAGGAAGGTAGAGGCTGGGATGGACATAAACATTTTTTATTTTAAATAGAGTCATGAGGGTCCTGCAAGTCTGCAGTCAAGAAATGCAGCCTCAGGACTTGGACACTTGGGTGATAAGTTCATCTTGAAGGTCCATAGGCCCAAGATGCCATGGATGCAGGTGGGGTTGACCTGGGGCCTGAGCCCAGATCTCCCCTCACCCAGCCTGGTGTTCGCTTCATTACACGTTATTTTCAAGTTTTAATCCTGTTCATAGACAGCAAGTCAGGAAATCAGACCTAATAGAACTGTATCACATATATAGTTAAAGCTTCAGGAATTCAGTGACGCACGGTCCAAAAGAAAGAGAAAGAAATCCTAACTAGGGAGGCTGGTGATCCTCCTATCCCCACACTCAGCGAGCCTGTATCCCGGATGATGTCCCCAGGGGCCTAGTTCCCTCTGGCCTCTGGTACTGTGAGCACTTTGGTGCCGAGGAAGCCTACTCTTGGAAGATAAGTATTTTCATTACCTCAGAAGGCATCGTGATGACTTCAACCAGACAAACAGTCATCAGTTTTAATGCTGGAGGAAAAACTGCCTCAGTTGGGCTTTTGAGAGGTGGTTTGTCTTTATATTCCATGGGTGATTGTCAAGGGCTGACTCTGATTTTACGTTATTTTCACCTTAAGTGGTAAGTTTATTATAACCTAACCCTTTAGAAAGATGAGACTTTACTATATCATTATTGTCATTACATCCACTTTGTAGATGACAAAACTGAGGCCTGGAGAGAAAATCGATATGAAAGTGTTCTACAAACTGCCAACCACACCATGCGTGTAATCATCACAGCTAGGAGTTCCTACCACACGTCGGCCCGCTGCTCCCCACATCTCCGTGCCTGGAAAGATTTGGGGAGCACAGTCGGCTCTCAGGAAAGCACGACTTGCAGAAGTGAATCATCCTTCTGTGCCTTGTTCACGAGGAGTCTTGAACAACCGCAGGCAGCCTGCTAAAAAGTGCTCTTCTCAGACGCTCGGCGAACGGAGCATTAACAGAGGGTCATTACACTGCTCTGCAGAGCGGATGCGGACGGGTCAGGAGAAAGGCAGACAGAATTGGTAAGCTGAGCAGAAGGCAAGTTCAAACCTTTCCAGGGACCAAAAAACGGCTGCAAACACATCCCCTTAGCTGGGGAATTAGGGCTGAGCCCCCAAGTAACAGAATAGTTGCTCTATTAATAGTAATAATTACAGTTATAATCCCCTACATTCTTAAGACAGCAAAACAAAGTCTATAAAAGCACTTGCTTTGGAGTCAGAAACACCCAGGCTTGTGTCACGGTTCTACACTCACTAGCTGTGTGACCTTAGGCGAATTACACTGTTCTTCCAAGCCGTGGTTCCTCGATTGTAAAAGGCAGGATATTAACAGTATCTAACATAAAGGTTATTGTGAGAAGTAAAGCTCTTAGCAGTGTTTGGTATTTAGGAAGCACTTAAAATCATAGCTACCATGATTAGTTATTATTTCGATAGTACTTTGCAATTTACAAAGCATTTTTTACATATATCATCCCATTTCTTCCTCACAATCACACTAGAATAAAGGCAGGCATCACCAACCTATTGTAATACTTTTCCTTATGGGTCCCAGACTCCAAGAATCCTTCTCAACACTGTGCTCCAAGTGGCCCTGACCAGTTAACCAGTGTTGGCCAGAGGACGGGACCCATCTACCACGCCTGCCTTAAGCTGGAAGAGTGAATTCCCAAGTACACCTGGTAGGTTGCAGTCTGCTGGTTGATTGCTTCAGGCTCTCTTGCTGCTCGCAAAGGTTCCCCAAGCAGGAGGAAGTGGAGAAGCAGAAAGTGACAGATGGCTGGCCTCTCCTCTGGTACTGGCCTCCCCTCATCCACAACTGTTAGGACCTTCCGCTGTTCCAGGTCTCAGAGTCACAGAATCTAGACGCTGAGCGGGAGGTTAGATGCTACCTCCTCTGATGGTCCACTGGACCCAGTAACCCTTTCTTTGTTACGGCACATGGATGGTCCCTGAGCCTGGCTTGGGTGCTTAGACAATGGGAAGCTCTCTTCCTCCATACAGGTGACTCCAGTTATTAGAAAATTCCTTCTGGGCTCCCAAAATTCTTTGGGCTCCTTCCTGGCCCCCAAGGAAAGTCTCTGACTGGACTATGATCCTGGCCTCCTCGACCTGCCATCATGGAACCTCTGAAATCCTTTCCTCTTCTCCATTTCTCCTGGGGTGTAAGCCACAAAGGACTCCCTCAAAGTTCCTGAGCAGTTCCCCCACCTCCCACCTCCCCTACCCCCATCCTACTCTCACTCTGGCATCCTTGTTCTTAAATAACGATCTCTTACTCGTACAGTGCCCCAGGCAGGATTCGTAAGCTGTAACCACAATGGCACAAAGGATGGTTTCCTCAGAATACACCACTCTGCTATGAAAGTAGCCTCTCCTGCAGAAATGAATCCAAACCCTCAGGCAAACCTTCCCTGACCTCCCTGACTAGATCACAGCCCCTGAGTGTGCCCCTGTAGCATCCTTATGGCTCCTTTGTGATTTCACATTCATTCAGGTGCTTATTTCATCACTGCCTATCTCTCCTTAAACTGTGAGGTCCATGAGGGTAGGAGATAGCAATTTTTGTTGACCAAATGAATGAGGAGACATCTTTTATCTTTTCTAGATGAAAGAAGGTCATCCATGATTAGACATGTCTAATATAGTCACAAGGATATAATACCATAAGGGGTTCTGAGGATGAACTTTATCCTCTGACTAAATGGTTTCAGGTCAACTTAACGGGCTATAAAAACTAAAGAGAGCTGGCTCACCTGATCCTAAAATGATCTGTAAAAGATGCAACCAACTTTGAACTCTGCCACCTTTTTCCTCCTTTCATTTTGTGAAATACAATTCATATTTTATAGCAAGACGAGACAAATTTAAACATGAAAAGTCTTCTCTGCCCTTTGGCCTCCCCTCTCCCCACACTGTGTATTGTGTATCTGCATTGTGCATCGACCAAACCTCCCCCATCTGCAGGAATATACCTGCTCAACCATAAACAGCAACATTCTTCTACTATCAACAAGACAACTCCTTAAAAGATAACATTCCTTCCTGATTTTGTACTGGGGGGGGGGGGGGTCACACAACCCACCAGGATGACGCTTAGATCTAGATTATGTAAACTGTCAATAATACATCATTTGATACACAGCCCTCTGTCTCAGAAAAGTTATATAACTGTGCCTTGATTTCTAACTGGCAGAACAGTTCTCAGAGCTTTCTGAGATGCTCTTCCCGGTTATAATCCTCAAATTTGGCTCGAAAAAAATTTTCCAATTCTTTCTTAGATCGACTGATTAATTTTTCGTCAACAATTTTCAAGTTGTTTCCTTTCTGGATTCCTACCCTTTAGGTTGTGGCAGACATTGCTGTTTATCCCCCAGCAGCTGTTCTCTTTTTCTTCCACAGTAACAGAAATTTCAGCTGGTAATATGACTTTTCAGAATAAAGATGATATTTTCAGACATCCTTGCAGCTAGGTGTGGCCCAACTGGGTTCTATCCAAAGAGATGTGGGTGCAGGTGTTGTGTGGCAGTCCACGGAACCTACCTGAAGACATCACTGGTGTGCACCGTTTCCTTCTTTACTCCTTCTATCTTGCTGTCTAGAATGCAAATGCCACCATATTGGATCACGAGATGGAGGTCCATGGCCTAGGGATGGTGAAGCTACTTGTGGGAAGAAGCCTAGGTTCCTGAGGATTTTATGAAGCAGAACTGTCATACCAGCCCTGGGATGCAAACCTCCAGACTTTTAAGTGAGAGAAAAATAAACTTCTTTTGTGTTTAAGCCATTCAAATCTAATCTTAGCTGATACAGGCTTCTTTTCTTGAGGCCTGAAATCCTGAGAAGCAACTTGGGTGTGGTGGAGAGGACCCTGAAGGAGGATCCAGAAGATCCAGGTTTCAAACTCCTGTCTCTGCATTTATGAACAGTGAGCAGCAGACAGGTCCCCTGTCTTTCTAGGTCCCATTTTTTGACTGCAGAATGGATGTCAAACAATGTCTGTCCATGACATGATTATCTACATTAAAAAATCCTAAGGAATCTACAAAAGCACTAGTAGAACTAGTGAGTTCAGCAATGTCACAGGATACAAAGTGGTCACATGAAAATCAATTGTATTTCTAAATATCAGCAACGAAGTGTTGGAAATGGAAATAAAAATATCATTTACAATGGCATCAAAAATTCTAAATACTGAAGGGATAAATTTAACGAAACTGCAAGACCTAGTCACTGAAAACTACAAAACACTGCTGAGAGAAATCAAGGATCTAAATAAACAGAGACATATATCATGTTTATGGATCAGAAGACCTGATATTGTTAAGATGTCAATCTTCTCAAAATTGATCTAGAGACTCAATGCAATCTTTGTAAAACTAACATGCAAGGGATCTAGAAGAATATGCCAAAACAATTTAGAAAAAGAGGAACCAAGTTGGAGAACTTAATACGTCCTAATTGCAAGGCCTGCTCAAGGGCTACGGTGACCAAGAGAGTGTGCTACTAGAGCAAGGGAAGACATGTGATCAATGGGAATGGGGTGGAGAGTCCAGGTATATAATCAGCTGATTATGAGCAAAGGTGCTAAGGAAATGCAATGGGGAAAGGATGCTCTTATCAACAAATGGTGTCAAAAAATTAGGTATCACGTGCCAAAAAATAAACCTCAACCCTTACACCTCACGGCATACACAAAAATTAACTCAAAATGGGTAACAGACCTAAACGTAAGAGCCAAACTATAATATTTGTAGAAGAAAATATGTTAGCAAATTTTAGTGACCTAAGTTTAGGCAAAGGTTTCTCAAATAGGACACAAAAAGTGTAAAATATGGGTAGGTTGGAATCCATTGCCATTAAAAGCCTTTGTTCTTCAAAGGGCCAGCCATGGGCTGGGAGAATATATTTGCAAAACAGGCATTTGATAAAGGACTTATATTCAGAATGCATAAAGGACTCTTACAGCTCAACATCATTAGTTATTAGGGAAATGCAAGTCAAAACCACAAGGAGATATCACTTTACACCTACCAGGACAGCCGTAATTTAAAAAATGGAAAATAACAAGTGTTGGCAAAGAAACTGGAACCCTCATGCATTGCTAGTGGAAATGTAAAATGGTGCAGCCTCTGTGGAAGAGTTTTGTGGTTTCTCAAAAGTTTAAACGTAGAAGTATCATATGACCTAGCAATTCCACTCCTAGGTATGTATCCGAAAGAACTGAAAGTAGGGACTCAAACAGATATTTGTTATGCCAACATTCACAACAGCATTGTCCATAACAATCAAAAGGTAGAAATAACTCGTGTCCCTCAACAGATAAAAGGATTAAACAAAATGCGGCACATCCATACAATGGAATAGTTATTATTCAGCCAGAAAAAGAGTAACATTTTGAAATATGCTACAACAAGGAGGGACATCAAAAATATGATGCTGAGTGAAATGAGCCAGACATAGAAGGACACATATGATTCCACTTATATGAGGTGCCAACTAAAAATTGGCACTTGCCGTCTGCCTCTACAAAGATGAAGTCCCCAGCCACTGCAGCCACTGACCTCCAACACACCCTGAAAGCGGTTCAGGGTGGAGATCAGGAGTGAGGCACTTGGTGCTCTGGGAAAAAATGGCAGAATAGGTCTTCAGGTAGATATTTTCAGGAGAAGACTTTACGAGCCTAATTCTTGCATCTCCTTGTATCTAGAATAGCACTAAAATAATTAATGGAGACATCTGCTCCTCGTGACCAGCGCTACCTTCTGCAAACGTGTGTGCTTGATTGCATGTACCCCCCTTCACCCAAATCACATATATACTGACTCCCCCCACCCCCACCCCACCAACCTCTTTGGAGCAGTTTCTCGGAGCAACCTGAAATGCTATCTCCCAGGCTATATAGTCCTTATTTTACCCCAGATAAAACTTAACTCACAACTCTCACGTTGTGGTTTTTTTTTTTTTTTTTTTAGTCAACAGAGAGACCTAGAATAGGCAAACTCACAGAGACAGAAAGCAGAAGAGAGGTAATGGTGGGGGGTGGGAAGGGGGAGTTATTGTGTAAATGGAGTCATTGTTGGGGATGATGACAAAGTTTTGGGCGTAGTTGTAATGGTTACACAGTGCTGTGAATCTACTTAATGCCCCTGAATTGTACCCTTCTGAACGGTTAAAATGATAAATATTATGTTATGTATTACCACAATAAAAAAAGTTACACCTCCCTCCTCCCTGCACCCCTGCCCTGCCTCACCCACAAAAAGTAATCCTTCCAATTTTCAAACCTTACATATTCTAATGCTCTCTTGGAGATACATTAGATGTATATTAACATATTCAAGGCTCTGTGAAGTCTCACAAAAAGGAAAGCTGCCTCACTGTTTAATCCAGTATTTCACAAATTTATCTGATGAGAAGTTCCCACCACCACCCCCTTCAGCTAGAGAATGATTAATATCCTCGGGAACCCATGGACCTTAGTTTGCAATGCTATGCTACTAATGACAGGGTTTATGAGGGAGAACACAACAGGGTTCCTCCCCTGTGCAATCAGTTTTCTGGGTTTTTCTTTAAAGCACATAGACATGGAACAACTACAAAAGATTTCAAGTTGACATACTGATTTGGAGGGAAGGAAATAAAGTTTATGATAATATCAGATTCTTCTAAAAGAAAGCTTCAGTCAAGTGCGGAAGCATCTGCCATCCGTTTACTCATCTAACCATTCATTCATCTATTCATCTAATGATCATTTATTGTGCAACTACTATTTGTTGGCCTTGGGTTAGGTGCTTCAGGAAGTAACATAAAAGAAATGTTTTTTGTCTACATCAAAGGCCAAATTTGACACCATTTCATTCTAAAAATTGCTACTGGAACCTGGGAAAAGAATTATTCTCCCAAAATAATTGTTCTGGGAACAGTTCTGCAGAGAGCACTGGGGCTGGGCATTGAAGGATGGGTATAATGTGGGCTGGTGAAAGAACCACAGAAGCAAAGGTGATCAGGTTGCCCAGAATGTTTCCTCTTTTGCCTTCTACTCACACAGAAGACTGCAGACTGTTTTAGACGCCTGGCTTCTTATAACTCTGGTTAATGGCCCACTGTACATTTTCCAGATGGTTTCTCACACATTAATTTCTCCAAAAACCTTTGCTTAGCTTGAGAAACAATGGAGTTGAAGTCGGGAGGGGGTTCTTGTTCTTTTCGTCTAGAGAATTTAGTAAGATTTCTCAGGATGCCTTGATAGACAGATTGAAAAGAGTGGCCCCAATCCTCCAGCCCTCCCTGTGTCCATACCCTTTGCAGCGGGATCCTCTGGCTCCTCCCACCGAGAGATGGAGTCTGTTTCCCCAGCTTCTGAATCTGGGCAGGCTTGGTGACTTGCTGTGGACAAAAGGAGGCAGAAGTGACAGCGTGCCAGTTTTGAGCCCAAGCCTCTAAGACCTGCACTCTTCCACCCTCGTGTTTGTTCGTCTGTCTCCTCAAAGGGAACAAGCCCAGGCTAGTATATGCTAGAAGGAGGGGAGGGGCAGGTGGAAGAGGAACCATGTGAAGAACAACCGAGGTTATACCGGACTAGCTGACAGCCAGCCAACCCCTGAAGAGATGAGAGCCCAGCAAGGTCAGCAGAGCCACCCAGCCCACCACGGCTGGTCCGAGATGCATGAGACAGCCCAGCCGGGACCACAGAAACTGCCCAACTGACCTGTAGACCTGTACGCAATAACACGTGATTGCTGTCTGAAGCCCCTGAGCTTCAGGGTCGTTTGTCATGTAGTATTGTTTGTGGTCATAGAGCGATAAAATGACTTTAGAGAGGATTCAGAAAATTCAGTTCAGTTCTGTGTTTGCATCCAAGGCACCAAACAGAAATATAACTTGCGATCTTGCCACCCTGCCTTATTTTTAAAAGATCCCAATTATACCTGTCTTACAACGCTTAGTTCAAATACCACATCCTCAAGAAACCCTAATTCTACCCCCTTCCACTTACACAATTATCTTCCCTCCCACTGACCTCTCACTGGGCCCACTCTACCCTTCTCCCTTTGGAAGTTAGCCCTTAAGGTCTCAAATTACAGCCATTTGCATACACGTCATTCCTCTCTACTGGGTCCTAAACCAGTGCTTTCAAACTATCTGTGATGAAGAACCGCTTCGTTTTAATTTCTAATTCATCGCGAACCAAACCATCTGTGGCAGGCAGGATTCTAAGAATGCCTTCCAATCACCCTCATCCTCTTACACTCCCCTCCCCTCTGAGTGTGGGTAGAACCTGGGAACGTGATGAGACATTACTCTACTGATTATGTTATGTGGCAAAAGGAGATTATCCAGCTCGACATAATCTAGCCACACAAAAAAGAAGAGTTTTCTCCATCTGGCAGTACAAGAAGTCAAAGTGACTCAAAGAGTGAGAAGAATTTGATGTGACATTGCTGGCTTTGAAGATCCAGGGGCCATGTGTGTGGTTTCTAGGAGCAGAGAGCAATCTCTGGCTGACAGCCAGCAAGGAAATGGGGACCCCAACCTACAACCACAAGGAAGTGAATCTGCCAACAAGCCGAATGAGCCTGGCAGTGATTCTTCCCCAGAGCCTCCAGACGAGAGCCCAGACTGGCGACACCCTGATTTCAGCCTTGTTAGACCCTGAGTAGAGAACCCGGTTGAGTAAACTTGGAGTCATGACCTATAAAACTTTGAGCCAACGAATGTGCATTGCTTTACTACAGTAAGCTTTAATAAAACAAGTTTGTGTTCATTGTTACACAGCAACAGAAAACAAATACATCCCCATATAGAGTGGCTGATTATATTTTCCAAAAGTGGCTGCAACAAAACCTTATGTCCCACATGTTCTTCTACAACCTTTCCACAAGCGCGTTACGAGATGGGATCTAGATCCCCTCCCTCTGAAGTCGGGTAGAACTTTGTGAATCCTTCAAGCAATGTGACTTCTGAGACTAGATCATAACAAGGCCATGCACTTCCACCCAGCTCCCTTAGGACACTGGCCAGTGGAACCCAGCCATGCTGCTCAGAAGAAGCATCCTCGTGGAAAGGTGACCAAGGCAGCAGCCTGCCAGCTCTATGAGTGAGCCATGCTGGAGGTGGATCCATGGGCCCCGGTGCAGCCACCCTGCAGGCACTGTGTGGAGCAGAGGTGACCTGAGCTGTCCACCCCTGCTCAAACTGTAGATCTGTGAGCAAATAAATAACAGTTGTTGTTTTAATCTACTAAGGGTTGGGGCGGTTTGTAGAGCAGCAATAGTAGCTTGAACGAGCACGCAGCTGGCGCCTGTAACTCACCACGAGTTTGACAACACGTGAACTGATCCATATCTATTCAACCAAGCACGTCCACTGAGCACGCACTTGGCTGTCGTGGCAAAGTCCAACTGCCATAAAAGTTTCTAAATGCTTGTCTTCAATTTCTGTGTTTATTCCACTGTGTACTGGCGCCATTCTGCAGTCTACACTTGGGGAGGCCTGGCTGTAAAAGATCTCTGGGCCACACCCATTCTTATTCTTTTCTACATCCTCCCAAATGCCTGGTAAAATTCCTGGAAATAGCAGGAATTCGGTAAAGGTTTATGGACTGAATAGAACATTCAAAGAAAGCCAAGGCTGGAAGCTCAACTCACTCATTTTATAGATGGTAATGTGGTGGTCCAGAGAGATGAAGGGATATACTCAGGGTCATGGGATGAAAAAGTGGCAGAGCCACAGAATTCCTGAAACCTTCTAGTGTAGGCTTTGCCAACTCAACTGCCTGCAGGTGAAGAGGGGTGGCCAGGTGTAAGATAATACAGAGGATGGAGGCTGGTGAAAAGTTGCCAAGTGATGGTCAGTGAAAACAGATGCTCAGTTTGTAAAAGAGTCTGGAAAATTCAAATTTCTGGAGACTATTTCTTGATTTTTAACATACTATCTGGATAAACAAATGTGTTTGCGCGCTAGATTTGGTCCAGCGGGCCACCAACTTGCAATTCCTGAGCACCTCTAATTTATAAGTAAGGAAACTGAGGTCCTGAGAGGTTAAAGATTTAACTAAGAATATAAGGGAAGAGATAGCAAGGCCATTTTCTGACTTGTCTAGGAACTTGGTGATGATGATGATTAGAATTACCGACATTTATTGAACACCTACCATGTGCACGGCACTATGGCAGGCACTTAGACCTATGATCTCATTTAATCCTTTTGACAGTCCTAGAAAGTAGGCACAAGTATTCCCCCTTTCTACAGATTCAACAAGAGACTCAGAGAAGCCAAGTAGTTCGCCAAAATCATAGTGTAAACAAGCAGTGGGTCTACATTCCTAACCACACTTTTACAAGGTGAATGAGTCTTCTCCCACCTCATACCATTTCACCGTCCCCTTAGCATCTGGCCTATCAAAGCTCCAGGTTCAGATTTACCTAGAAGAGCTGCAAAATCCACCTGTTAACATTTCTCTATCATTTCAACCCATCTAAGGGTGACCTGTTTGCTGTTCCCCAGAGTCTGAGTGACACTCAGCTGGTGCACAGCTCAGCCCTCCCAGGTGCTGACTCCCCAGAGGGGTAGGGGGCATCAGCAGCTATGCAGTGAAGCAGCAGCTTGTACCTCAGGGCTAGGACGCCCCAGCTTCTTTGCTAAACAGAACGGAAGCATAGGATTGGGGAGGTGGGAGAGGCCTGAGAGAAATCATTTAGATCTGTTATTCCCAAACTGCATTCAATGGATCCCTTAGAGATGCAGCAAACAGGAGCTGGGGGCGGGGGACCCTGGGCAAGAAGGGATTAGATTTCTTCTTCATCCTACATTCATTAGGCTTCCAAGTAAGATTATATGACAAGTGTTCTACTGCTAAAATACAAGTTTGAAAACCAGTGATCTAAGCCAACCCTTCGCTGCATTTTTAAAAGACAAACCCTATAATTCGTTGCATTTTTAAAAGACAAACCCCATAATTATAAAAATAATAAAGGCACATGGTGAAAGATTCAAAAACTCAAAAGGGTATACAATGAAAAATAAAAATCTCTTCCCACTTCCAACCCCTAGACCCACTCCCTAGAGAATAGCACTATTAATCATTTACTGAGTATTCCTTCCAGAATTTTTTTTTGAATTTTATATATTTTTTTATACAGCAGGTTCTTATTAGTCATCCATTTTTTACACATCAGTGCATACATGTCAATCCCAATCACCCAATTCATCCAACCACCATCCCCACCCCACCGCCGCTTTCCCCCCTTGGTGTCCATACGTTTGTTCTCTACATCGGTGTCTCTATTTCTGCCCTGCAAACCGGTTCATCTGTACCGTTTTTCTAGGTTCCACATATATGCGTTAATATACGATATTTGTTTTTCTCTTTCTGACTTACTTCACTCTGTATGACAGTCTATAGATTCATCCACGTCTCTAAACATGAGCCAATTTCATTCCTTTTTATGGCTGAGTAATATTCCATTGTATATATGGACCACATCTTCTTTATCTGTTCATCTGTTGATGGGCATTTAGGTTGCTTCCATGGCCTGGCTATTGTAAATAGCACAGCAATGAACATTGTGGTGCATGTGTCTTTTGTGTGTGTGTGTGTGTGTGTGTGTGTGTGTGTGTGTGTGTGTGTGTGTGTGTGTGTCTTCTTCAATTATGGTTTTCTCTGGGTCTATGCCCAGTAGTGGGATTGCTGGGTCATAGGGTAATTCTCTTTTTAGTTTTTTAAGGAACCTCCATACTGTTCTCCATAGTAGCTGTATCAATTTACATTCCCACCAACAGTGCAAGAGGGTTCCCTTTTCTCCACACCCTCTCCAGCATTTGTTGTTTGTAGATATTCTGATGATGCCCATTCTAACTGGTGTGAGGTGATACCACATTGTAGTTTTGATTTGCATTTCTCTAATAATTAGTGATGTTAAGCAGCTTTTCATGTGCTTCTTGGCCATCTGCATGTCCTCTTTGGAGACATGTCTATTGAGGTCTTCTGCCCATTTGTTGATTGGGTTGTTTGTTTAATATTGAGCTGCATGAGCTGTTTATATATTTTGGAGATTAATCCTTTGCCCATTGATTCATTTCCAAATATTTTTTCCCATTCTGAGGGTTGTCTTTTCAGCTTGCCTGTAGTTTCCCTTGATTTGCAGAAGCTTTGAAGTTTTATTAGGTCCCATTTGTTTATTTTTGTTTTCATTTCCATTACTCTAGGAGGTGGATCAGAAAAGATCTTGCTGTGATTTATGTCAAAGAGTGTTCTGCCTATGTTTTCCTCTAAGAGTTTTATAGTGTCCAGTCTTACATTTAGGTCTCTAATCCATTTTAAGTTTATTTTTGTGTATGGTGTTAGGGAGTGTTCTAATTTCATTCTTTTACATGTAGCTGTCCAGTTTTCCCAGCACCACTTATTGAAGAGACTGTCTTTTCTCCATTGTATATCCTTGCCTCCTTTGTCATAGATTAGTTGACCATAGGTGTGTGGGTTTACCTCTGGGTTTTCTATCCTGTTCTACTGATCTATATTTCTGTTTTTCTGCCAGTACCATACTGTCTTGATTACTGTAGCTTTCTAGTATAATCTGAAGTCAGAGAGTCTGATTTCTCCAGCTCCGTTTATTTCCCTCTAGACTGCTTTGGCTATTCAGGGTCTTTTGTGTCTCCATACAAATTTTAAGATTTTCTGTTCTAGTTATGTAAAAAATGCCATTGATAATTTGATAGAGATTGCATTGAATCTGTAGATTGCTTTGGGTAGTACAGTCATTTTCACAACATTGATTCTTCCAATCCAGGAACATGGTATATCTCTCCATCTGTTGGTATCATCTTTAATTTCTTTCAACAGTGTCTTATAGTTTTCTGCATACAGGTCTTTTGTCTCCCTAGGTAGGTTTATTCCTAGGTATTTTATTCTTTTTGTTGCAATGGCAAATGGGAGTGTTTCCTTAATTTCTCTTTCAGATTTTTCATCATTAGTGTATAGGAATGCAAGAGATTTCTGTGCATTAGTTTTGTATCCTGCTACTTTACCAAATTCATTGATTAGCTCTGGTAGTTTTCTGGTGGCATCTTTAGGATTCTCTATGTATAGTATCATGTCATCTGCAAACAGTGACAGTTTTACTTCTTCTTTCCAATTTGTATTCCTTTTATTTCTTTTTCTTCTCTGATTGCCATGGCTAGGACTTCCAAAACTGTTGAATAACAGTGGCGAGAGTGGACATCCTTGTCTTGCTCCTGATCTTAGAGGAAATGCTTTCAGTTTTTCACCATTGAGAATGATGTTTGCTGTGGGTTTGTCATATATGGTCTTTATTATGTTGAGGTAGGTTCCCTCTATGCCCATTTTCTGGAGTTTTTTTTATCATAAATGGGTGTTGAATTTTGTCAAAAGCTTTTTTCTGCATCTATTGAGATGATCATATGGTTTTTATTCTTTAACTTGTTAATATGGTGTATCACACTGATTGATTTGCATATATTGAAGAATCCTTGCATCCCTGGGATAAATCCCACTTGATCACGCTGTATGATCCTTTTAATGTGTTGTTGGATTCTGTTTGCTAGTATTTTGTTGAGGATTTTTGCATCTATATTCATCAGTGATATTGGTCTGTAATTTTCTTGTTTTGTAGTGTCTTTGTCTGGTTTTGGCATCAGAGTGAGGGTGGCCTCATAGAGTGAGTTTGGGAGTGTTCCTTCCTCTGCAATTTTTTGGAAGAGTTTGAGAAGGATGGATTTTAGCTCTTCTCTAAATGTTTGATAGAATTCACCTGTGAAGCCATCTGGTCCTGGATTTTTGTTTGTTGGAAGATTTTTAATCAGAGTTCCAATTTCATTAGTTGAGATTTGTCTGTTCATATTTTCTATTTCTTCTTGGTTCAGTCTTGGAAGGTTATACCTTTCTAAGAATTTGTCCATTTCTTCCAGGTTGCCCATTTTATTGGCATAGAGTTGCTTGTAGTAGTCTCTTAGGATGCTTTGTATTTCTGCGGTGTCTGTCGTAACTTCTTCTTTTTCATTTCTAATTTTACTGATATGAGTCCTCTCCCTCTTTTGCTTGATGAGTCTGGCTAATGGTTTATCAATTTTGTTTATCTTCTCAAAGAACCAGCTTTTAGTTTTATTGATCTTTGCTATTGTTTTCTTTGTTTCTATTTCATTTATTTCTGCTCCAATCTTTATGATTTCTTTCCTTCTGCTAACTTTGGGTTTTGTTTTTGTTTTTTTATGGTACGCGGGCCTCTCACTGTTGTGGCCTCTCCCATTGCTCCAGACGCGCAGGCCCAGCGGCCATGGCTTACGGGACTAGCCGCTCCGCGGCACGTGGGATCTTCCCAGACCAGGGCACGAACCCATGTCCACTGCATCGGCAGGCAGACTCCCAACCACTGCGCCACCAGGGAAGCCCTAACTTTGGGTTTTGTTTATTCTTCTTTCTCTAGTTCCTTTAGGTGTAAGGTTAGATTGTGTATTTGAGATTTTTCTTGTTTCTTCAGGTAGGCCTGTATAGCTATAAACTTCCCTCTTAGAACTGCTTTTGCTGCATCCCATAGGTTTTGGATCATCATGTTTTCATTGTTATTTGTCTCTAGGTATTTTTTGATTTCCTCTTTGATTTCTTCAGTGATCTCTTGGTTATTTCGTAACGTGTTGTTCAGCCTCCTTGTGTTTGTGTTTTTTATGTTTTTTTCCCTGTAACTGATTTCAAATCTCATAGCATTGTGGTCAGAAAAGATGCTTGGTATGACTTCAATTTTCTTAAATTTACTGAGGCTTGATTTGTGACCCAAGATGTGATCTATCCTGGAGAATGTTCTGTGCGCACTTGAGAAGAAAGTGTAATCTGCTGTTTTGGGATGGAATGTCCTATAAATATCAATTAAATCTATCTGGTCTATTGTGTCATTTATAGCTTGTGTATCCTTGTCAATTATCTGTTTGGATGATCTGTCCACTGGTGCAAGTGAGGTGTTAAGGTCCCCCACTATTATTTTGTTACTGTCGATTTCCTCTTTTATAGCTGTTAGCAGTTGCCTTATGTATTGAGGTGCTCCTATGTTGGGTGCGTATATATTTATAATTGTTATATCTTCTCCTTGGATTGATCCCTTGATCATTATGTAGTGTCCTTCCTTGTCTCTTGTAACATTCTTTATTTTAAAGTCTCTTTTATCTGATATGAGTATTGCTACTCCATCTTTCTTTTGGTTTCCATTTGCATGGAATATCTTTTTCCATCCTCTCACTTTAGGTCTGAATATGTCCGTAGGCCTGAAGTGGATCTCTTGTAGACATCATATATATGGGTCTTGTTTGTATCCATTCAGCAAGCCTGTGTCTTTTGGTTGGAGCATTTAATCCATTCACATTTAAGCTAATTATCAATATGTACGTTCCTATGACCATTTTCTTAATTGTTTTGGGTTTGTTTTTGTAGGTCCTTTTCTTCTCTTGTGTTTCCCACTTAGAGAAGTTCCTTTAGCATTTGTTGTAAAGCTGGTTTGGTGGTGCTGAATTCTCTTAGCTTTTGCTTGTCTGTAAAGCTTTTGATTTCTCCATCGAATCTGAATGAGATCCTTGATGGGTAGAGTAATCTTGGTTGTAGGGTCTTCCCTTTCATCACTTTAAGTATATCATGCCACTCCCTTCTGGCTTATAGAGTTTCTGCTGAGAAATCAGCTGTTAACCTTATGGGAGTTCCCTTGTATGTTATTTGTCATTTTTCCCTTGCTGCTTTCAATAATTCTTCTTTGTCTTTAATTTTTGCCAATTTGATTACTATGTGTCTCGGCGCATTTCTCCTTGGGTTTATCCTGTATGGGACTCTCTGTGGTTCCTGGACTTAGGTGGCTATTTCCTTTCCCATGTTAGGGAAGTTTTCGACTATAATCTCTTCAAATATTTTTTCAGGTACTTTCTCTCTTCTCCTTCTGGGACCCCTATAATGCGAATGTTGTTGCATTTAATGTTGTCCCAGAGGTCTCTTAGGCTGTCTTCATTTCTTTTCATTCTTTTTTCTTTACTCTGTTCTGCAGCAGTGAATTCCACCATTCTGTCTTCCGGGTCACTTATCCGTTCTTCTGCCTCAGTTATTCTGCTATTGATTCCTTCTAGTGTAGTTTTCATTTCAGTTATTGTGTTGTTCATCTCTGTTTGTTCTTTAGTTCTTCTAGATCTTTGTTAAACATTTCTTGCATCTTCTCAATCTTTGCCTCCATTCTTTTTCCGAGGTCCTGGATCATCTTCACTATCATTATTCTGACTTCTTTTTCTGGAAGGTTCCCTATCTCCACTTTGTTTAGTTGTTTTTCTGGGGTTTTATCTTGTTCCGTCATCTGGTACATAGCCCTCTGCCTTTTCATCTTTTCTATCTTTCTGTGAATGTGGTTTTTGTTCCACAGGCTGCAGGATTGTAGTTCTTCTTGCTTCTGCTGTCTGCCCTCTCCCTTCCAGAATTTTTAATAAGGAAACTGAGCCGCTGAGGTTGGCTTGTCTGAGAGTATTCATCCAGGGCTATCCTGGACATTAAGCTCCTGGCATTTCTCTGTTCCTTTGTAACTTGCAAAAGTATTAAATGTTTCCCCAAATTGCAAACTCTCTCCCTAAACCACCTGCAGCTTCAGAAACCATACATTATGCATCTTCTGCCCTCATTCACTGAACAGGAAAATTTCATGTCTTTTTCTTGTGACTATTTCCCCACGGTCTTTGTTTCACATGATGGAGAAATAACCAGAATCACGTTTTCAACTGGCCAGTGTTCAAGCCTAAAAAAGTGCATGTTCAGCAAGCCGTTGGGGCTACTGGACTGGAACTCAGGCTTGAATCGAAGTCCTAAAAGGGGCAACATCTCCATATCCTCAGCCTCAAGAGTTCTGTCAAGAGCCTCACTGCCTATCTGGGTACACTGCGGACCTCTCCACTGGTCTCCTGGCCCTCAGGCAGGCGCCCACATTTCCCAACCTTCCTATCTGCTTCCTGTGCCTCAGTGTTTCGCCTGGCAATGACCATCTGTGGCCCCCTTTCCTATCTGCCTCCCATCCTGGACTCATCTCCAAGCTGAGCCCATTTCCTTCCCGATAGTAAAGAGTGTATTGGAAGACAGAGCACTCAGAGCCTCTTTCTCTCCTAGAGAAGACCCAGAGGGCCAATGTTTATTGGGCTTCCTATGTGCCAGGCTATGCTAGGCAATTTACAAGTCTTATTTTCACAACAAGCCTGGAAGGTGACACTATTATCGTCATCCCATTTTACACATGAGGAAACTAATTAGGAAGTGGCAGCTGGGATAGGGACACGGAGCTGGCTAACCCAAAGCTCAGGAGGGACTTCTTCAAGTTCCTAAAGCTGGGAGTTGCCTTTGACCCTGAGGCCTCTGACATCACGTCTGCCCAATACGCTGCCCACATCATGTTCCTGAAGGGGATAAAACACCCACGGCAACTCTGGCAGACTACCAGCAATTCCCCTCTCCCTGTTATCCAACAGCCTAGCTCCTTCTCAAGGCTCCTGAAGTGGACTCTGAGCATGAGAGAAGTCCATGGACCTGTGAAGAAACTGATCCCACTTGACTTGCCAGTGGAGGTGCAGACCCTTGCTGTTGCCTAGTTACCCATCTGGAGCTTAAGCCACTGCCGATCACGCCCCTATTTACCTTCATTAATCAGATTGGTATGGCTCCCTCTGGAGTGGGGCTCAGCCCTCCCTGTGCCCCTGGGATAAACAAGGAGGTTGGGAGACCCTTCTTGATGAAATGACTGAAGTACTGTGGGGCAGGCAGCCCTGGAGGCCAGTGTGGATGGGAAGACGGCCACAGAGGGGCCACTGGGAACCAGGGTGGGAAAAGAGAGGCTGGCTGTGGACGGCATTCACTTGCCAAGAAATTTCAGCTATCACTCAGAAGGCAGAAACACGCTGCCAGGCAGGGCATAATTATAAGACGTATATTCGGGCTATTCAAAAGGAAGGCGTGACATATATGTGGAACCTAGAAAAATAGTACAGATGAACCGGTTTGGAGGGCAGAAACAGAGACACAGATGTAGAGAAGAAACGTTTGGACACCAAGGGGGGAAAGTGGCAGGGGTGGTGGTGGTGGGATGAATTGGGAGAGTAGGATTGACATGTATACACTGATGTGTAAAAAATGGATGACTAATAAGAACCTGCTGTATAAAAAAATGAATGAAATAAAATTCAAACATTCAAAAAAAAAAAAGAAAAAGAAAAAAAAGGCGTGAGACCTGAGAAAATAGCTGTCTCAGATGGGAAGGTCCCCATTTCATTTCTCATGCTTTTAAAAATTACACGAGAAGGAGGCAGAGTGAGTGGGGCAGTCTCTCTGTCTTCACCCCACAGAGGGCTGGTTTTCTAAGAACACGCTCTGTCGGCTGACCTGAATGTGCCGTGGACCCTACCTGCATCTCTGGCTTTCAACTCTTCCTTCCCTCTCTTGGTGTGGGTTTTAGTTTCCTAAAGGAGTCACAGATGACTGGACATGTGGCACTTATGGGGTCAGTGTCTGAAATATATCAGGGCTCAAAGAATGCAAAGTTTATAGATGGATTAACTTGAGCTCCCTCGCCAGACAGACATAGACACAAGACAGACAGACAGACACACCCATACATGCCCTTGGACTTGGAAAGCCTGAATGTAGCAAAATTATCCAAAGAAACCCATGACTCCATCGTTAACCCCACACGAAGTACTATCTACGTTACATACAGCCCCGCCCTCATTTACAGGATTTAAACATTTGTCCAGGCTACTGTTTCTCCAATCAAGTCCACTTTCTCTCTCTCCTCTCTCTCTCTCTTCTTTTTTAAGACACAGAGTGAGCAACAACAAGCTCCTCCCAGAAGCTTAATCCCAACTGGTCACTTCTTGATGCAGGAGCTGTGATTTCACATGGGATCCTTAATAACGAGGCCTCAGTTTCTTCACCTGTAAAGCAGGGAGGGTAACAGCCGCCCACGCTACTCCATCAGCATAAGGAGGCTCAAAGGAGACCACGGACACGAAAGCATTTTGTGACTATGAAGGGCCACATGCGTGGAAGCAGTCCTCACCATCTTCTGAGCTGGGTCACCCACGAAACCAGTGCAGAAGTTGCTCTGTCCGTCCACTTCTTATCTGTAAAAAGCCTGCTGAGTCATCCTCCAGTCTGGCCCTTCCCTTGTTCTTCAGCAGAATGATGCTGAGTTCAGGTAACTCTATAACTGGTTATCCAGTCCCACAACTAGACCGGAGCTAGATAAAAGTCTGGCATGAGGAATACAAACTGTCCTGTTCCAACTTCAGGAGTCACCACAGGAAATAGATGAGTGGATAAAGGCCAAAAGACATGAAACACAAGTTTTACTAGGCAGCAGAGCTTCTGGGGGCTCCAGTTTTGAACCAGATAAACGACAAGACCCCCCAGATAAAGTGTCAAATATGTTCTGAGAGTTGGGATCACTTGATCCCCACCAGGAGTCTCAGCCAGGACACCTGGATTTGGGGATCAATCTGCCCCTGGAAGGAGAAAGAGGAGGATTGCTGGGCTCCAGATCTGGGGACTCAGCATCCTCATGTTGGTCAGGTACTTGGACTTCGTACACTAGTTTCAGAGCCCAGACTTCTTCTTCCTTCAGACAAGGGCCCATCTTCATCTGGGTTGTCTCCCTTGGGTCTTCTGACCCAGAGCCCAGTTCCCCCTGCCCTCTGCCAGTCCAGCCCTGAGCTCCCTCCCAGACTCTCTAAGGCAGACGTCGTGTTTGCTTTCACCTTGCCAGCCTCTCTCCCTGCTACCGGTGTCCTCCCACCAGCCTGTATCCACCACTGTCACGGGGCTGGAGGCGGCCTGGCGCGGGCTGTGGAAGCCTACCCGGTTCAGCCTGTAGAGTCTGCTGGTCCTGGCCACATCCAGCTTGGCCTTGCTCCAGTTCTCACAGTGTCACATTTCTGTCCTGGATGCTGGCTGCTTTTAGTGCCCTTTCAATCCCACCTAGAGGAGGAAGCACATCCTAATGGACCAAGTGGCTCTGGCATATTACAGATCCTGCTCTCAGACCGCCAAACAGATCGATAGGCTTGTTGGCTTTTTAAAATTATGTATTCACAGAATCCTGTAAGAGAGCTAACATTGTTGGGACGTAGGATAAAAGTTCCCAGAAAGGAACAATAATAGCTAACATTTATTGAGTTTAATAGTTTTTAAGCCCCTGCTTAAAAACCTTCAGTGGCTTCCCACGCCTCTTAAGATGAAACCAAACTCCTTAACAGCCGTATGAGGTTCTACACAGCCTGGCCTCTGCCCACCTCTCCAGTCTCTCCTCCACATGCTTCCCTGGGTCTCAGAGATCCAGTCACTTTCCTAAGTTCCTCGAAGGTACCTCCCCATTTTTCCTACCATGAGACCTTTGCATGTGCTATTTCCTCAAGGACACCTGTCACACCCTGTTCCTGCTCCACCAAACAAACTTCACATTTCAGCTCAGATGCCATTTTGTCTAGGAAGTCTTCCCTGACTTCTCAGCCTAGGTTTCTGGCAAACACCGCACGGTCCTATCCTTCAGAGCAGTAAGTTAGTAAGGAAACCTTCATTTAGGGTGATTATTTAATTCATGCATATCTGTGCCTGGGCTATAAGCTCCATGAGGGCAGGAGCTCACTGTACACCTGGCTTGCTAACACCTAGCACAGCAGCAGACATACAGAGGTGCTCAATAAATGTTAGTGGGATAAACAGATGAGTGGATGGATGATGGCTGCATACTATGTGCTAGTCTCTGGAATAATTCCCTCTCAATGCATTACCTCATTTTATCCTCAAAACAACCCTAGCAGGTGGGTGCAAGTATGATCTGCAAGTTGCAGACAGTAGCCAGGATTTTACAAGGGTTTAGTAACTTGCCCAAAGCCAAAGATGTAGCAAGTGGTAAACCCAGGTGTGTAGGTCCCCAAGGCTTGTACTCTTTGCTTTGTGCAAGTTGATCCCCATCCAGGCAGTAGAGGACATCTCCAACAGTTATTTGCTCCCTTTGTTTTAGAGTACAAACTCTGCCAGTGGGGTGGACACAGAGGAAGAGAGAGTTTTCTTCTCTCCACATGCCTGGATCTGAGCCACAAAAAGATGAGAGCACCTCAGATTCTTTATATTTTCCCAAATGAATTTTAGCCAAGTTCCCTGAGAGCCTCTCAATAATTCCATCTCCCCCCGACTTCCCTCTCTCTTCTGGACGCTCTTGAGACCAAGGCTGGAGTATAACTTGTGAGTGAGAAATAAATCTCTGTGCGGTTACGACACTGATGTTTCAGGGTTGATCTGTTATATCACCTAACATTACCAGTAAGAATGCATGTCCAAAATCACACATCAACGTGCTTCCTTGAGCAGATTTTCCTGAATGGAATTGCTACTGGAATATGCAAGCTATTGGCCTGAACTTGTCTGCTCTATCATCTCTTCTCCAGAGATGCAGTCATCTGGTACTCCCTAATTCCAATGTGATGTTTAGTCTAAAGTGAAGCCAACCCTCTCATAAGCAGTAAAGTGCTTGGACCTTGCTTGGTCAGCCTTTTCAGCCCCTCTGGGAGTGTAGGCTTGTATGCAGGCTCGTAGGAGTCTGAAGCTCCAGGAGTGGGGTGGCCCTGTAACACTATAGTGTTCGGTGGACAGCAGTGTGAATGGACTGTACTGTTCCCAACATCTGAAATGACCTCATGGGCAAACTCCTCAGGAGAAACCTGTTCCCTCACAAGGTGCTTGGTTAACTTCGCTTTGGTGATGAGGTCTGCTAATTGCATTATTGCGTGTACCATTTGACCTTACTAATAACTGCTCAAGCTGCAAACTTACTACAAAAGTCACCATGTTATAAGCAATTATTTGGCTCTGTGCAAAAATGTTAATTTCATGCTTTGTAAACACATCTCTTGTAAAAGACCAACCTGCCTATAAAAATTGCTTTTGACATCCCCAAGATAACCTTTAGGGGAACGAAAAGGGGGAAAAAAAGAGGGATATTCTCTTAGTTCGTGTCTACAACCTTCCTTCTCATGAGCCTTTTTTTTTTTTTAATGACAAAAGAGAAGTGTTGACAGGAAGGTTCACCAAAGAGGTAGAGAAATACTCAAATCAATGAAGACTAACTTCTGAGGATGCTAAAATCCTTGCAGGTTCATTGTGCACTTTCAATTAGGTGGAAGGAGTATGGGAAGCCTGGGAAAGTCACATGCTACAGGCTGACTGACCTTAGCATCTTAGAATTAGAGGGCCCTGAGCAATGGTCTGAACAGCTCATTCTGCTGGCGAGGAGAAGGAGGCCCAGAGACGTGATGCCCTGCCAGGCTCCCACCGAGGTCAATGCGGGGGTCAAAAATCCAAGCCCAGGCCCCTGACTCCCTGGTAGTGTGCGCTCCAGCAAGACGTGGCCCTAGGGCAGAGAGAAAATCTAAAGAGTTTTTTTTATAGTTAAGGATAGTGGCTCCAATCTTTCTCTTCCCCAGTGATTTCTTACAGTGCTGTGTGTTCCCTGACATACCCCCAAGAAGCCAGCTGAAGGAGCAGACGGCACAGTTCAATTCAAGAAGCATTTCCTCGACAGCTACTAGCTGTGCTTCCCAAACAGCGACTTGACTTTGTCTTAAATATTCATCTTGCGTCTCAAACCTTACTTTCCACTCTATAATATGGATGTCTTATTTTAACTTTATTTTAATATAAGACTATTGTGTTTCTGTCCTCTCTTCTCCAAAGAGTGTGAGTAAACCTGATGCTTCTGGAAGGCATGCCTTGTTTCTCCAACGTAAACTCACTGTATGGAAGCCCATACACAGGCGAAGATCCAATTAACTACAATGTTAGTGGGTGTCGACATCTACAGTGGACTGAAAGGCCAGGCAAAGGGCTGTGGGGATACAAGCAAAGGGGACATTGATTACAACTTGGAGCAAGGTTCTTCAGACGGATGAATACGTTGTTGTTGTTGTTTTTTAAAATGATAGTCCTTAAATTTATGTTCCCTGCTTGTAGATTTTTTTTTTTTTTTTGCGGTTCGTGGGCCTCTCACTGTTGTGGCTTCTCCCGTTGTGGAGCACAGGTTCCGGACGCGCAGGCTCAGCGGCCATGGCTCACGGGCCCAGCTGCTCCGCGGCATATGGGATCTTCCCAAACCGGGGCACGAACCCGTGTCCCCTGCATCGGCAGGCAGACTCTCAACCACTGCGCCACCAGGGAAGCCCTACTTGTAGATTTTTTGTGTTTGTTTTTTGACTGTAGATTATTTGAAAAAGAGAAAAGTACACACACACAAAAATTTAAACCCCCTATAGGAAACTCAGTAAAGGGTATACCAGATCTCTTTGAAATATTTTTACAGCTGCCTGTGAAATCTACAATTATCTCAAAATTTAAAAAAATTAATTAAAAAAATCCTTCATAATCCCACCAGCCAATAAGAACCACCGTTAATAATTTTGTGGTTACCCTTTTTATCTTGTTTCAATGCATGTGTCTGAAATCTGAAGACCTAATTGGAGGTCTGGAACCTGCTTTCTTCACCTATCATTGTGTCAAGAGAAATTTCCTGTTATTAAAAGTTCTTTGAAAGTGTTTTCAAAGGGTGCATTATATTTTAATACATGGATGAATCATATCCCTTGCTGCTGGACGTTTAATTGCTTCCAATTTTCTACTATTAAAATTTTCTCATGTTATATGTATTTTACTACAACAAAAAACTATTTTCAGTTTCAATAAACATCCTCTACATCTCACATTTCTGATTACCTCCTCAGGCTGGACTCCCAAAAGGAAAATTCCCAGATCATTTTTTTAAGGTTCCTGTTGCACAATAACAAAGTTCTTCCCTGATGGGAATGGAGGGAGGTGGGCAACATTTTTTTTTTTTTTTCCAGAAATAAGGTTGAAAAATTTCTCAAGAGGTAAACTCCAGGGGACTTCAAAGTGCCTTATTGGTGATTCTCAAATGCAGGGCCATCTGGGAGCTGAGTACGAGGGTCCAGGAAACCCACAAACCCACCTGCGTGCAAAGTGGGGTGGGTGCCTCAAACAGCTGTCATGCTTTCCTCACATCTCAATGCAAAATGGTCTTTGAAGAGAGATGCACCAAACCAGGACATATGAGACCGTCTTTTGTAAAAGGAGGTTGTTCACTCTTCTCCTAGGAGGGTAATAACTTGGGAAATATACATAAACCATTGCTGCTAGGATATAAACAGCATGAAATTATCCCAACTTGGAGCCATTAAAGATGCACATTGTGAATTTAGAATCAAAACACTCTATAAATTCATAGCAAATCTGCACATTGAAAAATCAGCTTGCACACTGTAAAAGCAGTTGTTGGTTTAAAGGCTCTTTTTTGCAAGCGCTCTTGACTATATTTGCTGGATGGGCACGAGGTGTGAGGGTGGTGGGTTTTGCTTGGGGAAGGCCTTGGAGGCATCAGGAAAACGAGGCAGCTCCAAGGTCCCTGCCAGGTCTGACGTTCTCGATGACTGGTTTTACCATTTGTTCTGGAAGGGATGAGTCTAAAGACTGCCTGAGACCCTGCTGATTGTTTTCATACTTGGGGGACTGGGACAAGAAACAGAAGACTTGACAAGATTTCGTATATCGTTCCCTAAATTTAAGTATTGCCAACGAGGGAAGAACATGTCAGGTTTAGAAAACTCACTGAGAACTCCTTCTCTCGAGAAATAATGCTTGCTGGTGATTTAGCATCTCCCACGGAGAGAGAGAAGAAACTCTGCTTCACTTCGGAATGAGGTCAGGGAGGGAGCTGTGAGCAGAGGCCCCCTTGGCCGTCTCTCCGGCCCACGAGAGGGCAGAAGAAAGCCTCTTCTTTTCACAGTCAACACGTGGGCCCGTAGCATTTGGCTAAGTGTCCCTACGAACAGCTGAGTGGGGGTCTGTACTGCTCAGAAATGGAATTCATTTCCCCCGAGGAAGGCTGAGACAAGTGTTTGTTTAGCCTCATCCTAGACAGAGACTAAAGGGTCAAGGGGGACAGCCCAAAGGCCTTCTGACTTACCTCTGTCCCTTAGAATCCTAACATTTCCACCTCCCTTCCTTTTAAAAATATTGTCAACCTATTCATTTGATCAATGTCAACAGAAAAGTTGTAAGAATTAGTAAAAAGAACACCAGTACACCCTTCACTTATGTTTACCAATTATTAATATTTTACCACATTTGCTCACCAACCATTTATGCATTTTTTGCTGAATCATGTGAAAGTAAACTGCAGATGTCATGACACTTGACCACTAATTACTTCAGCATGCAATATCTCAAGCAAAAGAATATTCTCACATAACCACAGTTCCACCGCCACACTGATATAAACTATGGTCTCACATACATTCTATATTCAATTTCCCCATTGTCCCCCAATTTCTTTTAATTTATTTTTTACAGATACATAATTCATATAACAGAAAATTCACACTTTTAAAGTGTACAGTTCAGTGGGTTTTAATATTCTCACAAAGTTGTGCCATCTTTACCACTATCTAATTCTAGATCATTTTCATCACCCCAAAAAGAAACTCTGTACCGTTATCGGTCCCTCTCTATCTCTCCCTCCCTATCGGCCCTTAGACCACTAATCTATGTCCCATCTCTATGGACTTGACTATTCTGGACATTTTATATACATGGACTCATATAATAAGTGGCCTTTTGTGTCTGACTTCTTTCAGTTAGCATAAGGGTGTAGCATGGCTCAGTAGTTCATTCCTTTTTACAGCCGAATAATATTCCATAGTAAGGACGCACCAAATTTTGTACATCCATTCATAATTTGACAGGCATGTGAGTTGTTTCCACCTTTTGTCTACTATGAATAATGCTGCTATGAACATTCATGTACAAGTTTTTGTGTGAACATATGTTTCATGTCTTTTAGGTATATATCTGGGAGAGGAATTGCCGGGTCATATGGTAACTCTATGTTTAACTTTTGGAGGAACTGCAGACTACTTTCCAAAGCAGCTGTACCATTTTAGTCTCACCGGCATTGAATAAAAGTTCTAATTTCTCTACATCCTCACCAACACTTGCCATTGTCTGTCTCCAAACCGCTTGTATAGGTATCTTTTTCTCAAACCAAGACAGAATCACGGTTTTGCATCATATTTACTTCCCATGTCTTTTTCATTTTCTTGAATCTGGGCCAATTCCCCAACCTCCTTTTGCCTTTCCCAGTGTTAACACTAAAATAAAGGAATAAAAACAGAGCCTAGTCCAGAGAAGGCCTTCACCCCTGATTCTGGGGGATCCCACTGCACCTGTCTCTTACCCATTGCACTGACAGCCTGGGGCGCTGAGCATGCAGCCTTCGGGGAGGTAACCACCCCAGCCTGCTAAGACTTCTGGCTGGGAGCCCAGCTCAGTGCCAAGCAGAATGATCTGGTGCCTCTTAACTGGGAAATGTTTCTGTTCGGCATCAACAAGGAGCTCAGGGAAAGGGCAGCAAGTCAGGCTGAGGTGGAGGACGGCGCATCTTCAGGGCCCTGGGGGATCTGGGACACCTGCACAGCTGGGCTGCCTCGAGTTTTGAAGTTAACTGGGGCCGCTGAACTACAACAGGGGCTGGCTCTGGAGAGGGACACCCACAAGCCCCACCACAGTAATGAGCTCTGACATGCTGCACATCACAGACTAGCCAATTAAATACTCCACAGCTTCTCCAGCAGGAGTGAAGACTTGGAGCACTGAGCTGAGGGGAAGGAATCAGGGAACCTGGGACCAGGTCTTGGCTTAGCTTCGGAATCCCTGCACGATGCGGGCAGGTAAATCAACCTGTCTGGGGCCCTCCCTAATCTATACGGTGGGAGGAGAAGAACACATGTGAGGTGTCTTTCATCTCTAGGAGCTAAATGCAATCCAGCTACAGCCTGTGCTGTCACACTACCACCAGTAACTCACGTGAACTATCTCTTCACATTTCTGTAGCATGTCTTGGCTCTTCCAGGTATGTTATCTTACTTGTCCCCGTAGAGGGTAGAAGGGGGTCAAGTTATCCCCATTTTGCAGATGCAGGCTCACAGATCTGGGGTGACCTCATTCATTCTTGAACAATAATCACGAGGGGTCCACCACGTGCCAGGTGCCATGTCGGGCTCTGGGGGCACCACAGCGAGCCAGGTAGGGGGTAATCTCCCATCCTGAGCTTTCAATTGTGCAGGAGAGACAAACAATTAAATAAGCAACAACAAAATGTGAACACTGCTAAGCTGAGGGAACCGCAGAGTCCACGCAGGGCCCCTAACCTGGGCTTGTGATTTGCCTCAGGTGTTGTTCACAGAGGGCATGACTCTGAGTCCAGGGCTTTCTGGTCTACCAAGGTGGAGGAAGCCACATGTCTCACGTTGGAAGAATAAAACTCTTGCCAGGGCCCTACTTGGCCTGTGGGAGAAGGGCAACAGAACACTTTTTCCCTAGGCACTGAACACAGAGCTGAGGAATGGGCGAACTCCGGTGCCCAAGGGCCTCAACTCCTGAAGAGCCCAGAGGTCAGGGATTTTAGGTTCTGAGTAAACTCCCTGAGGTCCTTGACTGCACCAGCAGCATGTGCCGCTGCCGGACAGCGCCAAGAGCCAGGTCCTTCTCCTTCTGGGCCTTCGTTTCCCAGGTCCCCAACTTGTGACATGCACAGGTTGAACTAATGCTTGCTCTTTAGGGCAAATCTATTAGGACCCTTCAAAACTTCATCTCTTCCTTTTTTCCATCAAAAACCAAAGACAAGGCATGAGTTGGTGTGTTTCAATGGTGCCTCATAAAATAAAATTAACAGTGTCGGGAATCTTTACTGACCTCTGAAGTCAAATTCGTTAAGGCTGATTGGCTGGATGCGGCTGCTTAATAATGGGTCACCCCCTCCACCCCCCCTCACATTCCAGTGCAGTTAATAGGGCCATCCCGTAACTCATCCTATGAGACAGAGAGGGGAGAGAGCAACCGGTGTCTATTTTCTGCAGACGCTGGTTCATAAAGCAGTATTTATACATTCCCTTTAACCTGATACTGCATAAGATCTATTACCACTTAATTAAACTGTAACCTTTTTTTTACATTGACTTCTGGTGGTGATCAGCATCTAAATTTACAGATCCACAAGGCCGCACTGACTTGGTGAAGAAGCTAAATATTCACTCAGACGAGCACTGAACCGTGCAGAACCATCAACAGCAGTCAATAAAGGCTTCATGTTAAACAGAATTTAAAGAGATGGTATTTGCTACTTTCCTCCCTTGAGAAACATATGCCTTTAAAACTTATTTTCCACCCTTGAATTCCCAGTGACTAGAGTGGTTTTGACAATTTTCAGATTTGTTGAAAAGGAACGATTAGAAAACTTCGTTAGAGGCATTTGCATTCGTCTAAAAGGCGGTGCGTCCTGGATCCTGCCACTGTCACGGAGGGAGAAGAGACAGGAGACTAATTAAGTAACAAAGGCTCAGCCAGAAACCTCCGTTTCGGAGGCATAATCTCCTTTGCCAGGCGAGGGGCAGCTGACAGGCTACACGCTCACTCCAGCCTCCTCGGCTTAATCCTCCCTCCTCAGCAAGAAGCGTTCCGACAGTGTCTGGAATAATAATGTAATTATGGACAGCTAAAACACCTCATCCATGAAGGACGAGAATTTGGAGTCTTTCAAATATGGGAAAAAGAATCAAAAGACCAAACAGTGGCTCTTTTTTGGGCAGGAGTGGTTAGAACTGTCTCTCTTTCTCTCTCTCTTTTTTTTTTTTTTTCCCAACTAAAGTACCTATGCTTCTCAGAGGGAAAGTACTGCTTATGACCAAGGTCTGATGGCTAGTTAGGTCACAGTGGCCTCTGCACTCACTCAAAACACAAACCCCAAATCCTCAAGTGTCTTTCCCTCACCAAAAAGCCTATTTTTTGTGTGTTTGTTTCCTCCTTTCACAGTTCTTTCTTGGGTCTAGATTATAAAGTCCTCTCTGTTCTGAAAGAAAAGATGCACGATTAATGGGTAGGGACTGTGTTTTATGATTTTTCTATTCCCTAGATTTAGAACAGTGACTGGTACACAGAGGTGCTACATATATGTTTGCTGATACTTCATGTTAAGTTCAATATAACTTGGCTAATTTCAATTTGAAAGAATACCATCTTGCAGAATATTTTGAGTGCAGGGGCTTATACAATGTGTACATATTGTAAAAGCCAAAACCAGAGCCATGATTTTCAAAGAGCAGCCAGAGATGCTTAGGGGTTCAACAGAGTGGGCTCAGGGGTAGTGTTTGGGAGGCAGAGCAGAAGAGGCTCCTGGGCTGCTGCCCCCATCCCATGTCCGTTTCATTAAAAACAGGTCACTTCTACCTGTTTTCTATGCTAGACTTTCACATAAAACATCCCTTGAAGAAAAATGTCCCAAACTGGACATTCACATAAGTCTCAAAGTATTTCCCTACAAGAGACTCATTAATTGCAAAGGGGAAAATAGTAATTTACCCTAGAGGAACCTGGCCTACATGATCTTAACATCACTGGTAATAAGACATCCTGTACCTCTGATACGATGCCCCAAGAAAAGCACATGTCACTTCTGTGGTACTTTTGCTCAAATGCATCAAACTAATCATGAGAAAACATCAGACAAACCCAAACTGGGGGACATTCTACAAAATAATTGGCTATTCTTTTCAAAAGTGTCAAGGTCATGAAAAACAAAAAGACTGAGGAAACGCCACAGATTGGAGGAGACTAAGGAGATGTGACAGCTAAATGTAATGTGGGATCTGGAAACAGAAAAAAGGACATTAGTGGGCAAGGTTCAAATAAGGTCTATAGATTGGTTTATACTGTTTCATGGTCTAGATAAGTGTACTATGGTTGTGAAAGATGTTAACATTCGGGAAAGCTGGGTGAAGGGTACAAAGGATTATTTTTGCAACTTTTTTGGGGTAAATCTAAAATTATTTCAAAATAAAAAGTAAAACAAAAAAGGTTTCTGAACTAAATAAAGTCTAAAAAACTACCATCCAAGAGAAATAACAATTGTACTTTTGGATTGTCATCAAATATGACAGAGGCAGGCCTCACTGGGGAGCAACAATTATTCAGCTTCATGATAAAAACTATGAGTTTTGAATAGTCATGAACAGCCAGGGCACTGGTGGTCAGAGTCCCAAAGCCTTCACCAATCTCTTCCCAGTATGGGTCCACACTGAACAAGTCCCATAGCACTTGGATTTATTTTATAGAAAAATAACAGTACTCCGGTCTTGCCAAGTCTATGAATTTAGGTATGTGTGTGAATTTCAATGTTATTCATTTTTAAAAGCTTGACTGTCTGGTCTATCCTGGCAATGCTCAATTATTCCTGAGACCAAGCAGTGAGGAAGAACAGCTCAAGACAATACACACTGAAGAAGCAAAAAGCAGCTTAGAGGTACTGGTGAAGAGGCAAAGAGCCTAAGTAGCCTCTGAATGCATTAGAGGTCTACTTCTCCCTAAAGGCACATGGACATGCATGGGAGAAATGGATAGGTAGGGAGGGAAGATGGACTCCAGCTAGCAACTGAATCAACTCAGGTTTCTTCTGAAAAACTCCGAAGAATTTAGCCTTCTATTCCATAACGTACTCACAGTTATTTTCATATAAGTATTGTCATCCCCCCGATCTCCACCACTACTAAATCATGTCCAGCAAAGAAGGGTCACGTTTATTCTGTGGATTCTCATACGTACTGACATATACCCTAACTTCTGGAAGCGTGGAGCAAAATGGCTTAGAAAACGTTTATTTATGTTCATGTATCAGCATCTTCTGTGGGTACAAAGAAGTGTTTTACGAAATACACCTTTTACAGATTTAAATCTTAAAAGCACAAAACATATCTGTAAAATCCACTCATCCGCAAAACCTCACTCCCTTATGATGCCAGAGAAATGAAGCACTGCTCTGCTAGGAAGCTGTGTTAAGACCCTAGGAAATCTGTATTGTACACATATTAGTTACGCATGGGAAAATAAAGCTTGCCCTTTCTTTTCTATTATGAAAGGTATGGGTTTGGCAAATGTCCCAATGGTCCTTTTATTTTTTTAAGAGTATATGTGAATTGCTTATAACATATTACCTGTTTTTGAAGGGCTATTAAAATTCTGTATTTGGCCCTTTTTTCTTGGAAAGCCCGATTCTTATCCATAGTGTTTTGTGGTCCTAAGCACACTTAATGAACATTAAAATATCTGCTGTTTTAAATACAAAAGCAGGCAACTGCCCTTCCAATCTTCATTCCTTTGCTTTTGTAGAAGCTACACGCTGACCTTGGGGAACCAGCCCTCCCCCACTGTCAGTGCATGAGGTTTAGGGAGCTGGCCTCCCCCTCAGTTCCACGAGTGACGACTTGACTCATTTACCAGAGTATGGTTTCCTCCTCACTGCGAACAAAGGTTTAGAGATAAGTCATAAACCAGAGTGGACACAGGAGGTTGGCTCAGGGACTATGAGTACAAGGATCGAGAAAGGGCCTTTCTCCTGCTGCTGGAGCTGCCAAAGGCCTCCTGCCGCCATGAGGGGCGTGAGCCAGTCTGAGGAGAAGCAACCAGCATCAGGCATAGATTACTGAAGACACTGATGCCCCAGGATTCAGCCACGTCTGAAGGCAGTGCATCCCTAGTCTTTTCAGTTACATAATCCAATAAATTCCCTTTTTCCGCTTAAGCCACTTTGAGAAGAGTTTCTGTCACTTGCAACTCAGAGTCCTAATACAAACATGCTTTAAAAAATAGAAAATATTAGGAAGGCAGAGATGAAGTGAGGTTTGCTAACCTCTAAAATTCAACTTAAAGATTTAGCGTCAGGCAGCTTCACTCAGATAAAAGTACAATCATAAGGGCAAGAAAGCATAAAGAAGTCAACAGAACATTGGTTTTGAAGTCAGCAGACAGGATTCAAAACTGACTCTGTAAGTGGCCAGATGAGAGGCTTTGGGCATTTGCTGAACCTCTCTGGGCCTCAGTTTCTACACATATAAAATGGGAGTGACAACTTCACAGGGTTAGTGTAAAAACCACAAAGAGGTGAAATAGCAAAGCATCTCATTGCCCAGTCAAATACGATCATTTCTTTCCTCTGCTAGGGTGCAAGATAAGATGGGTGGGGATGGTGTGAGCAGCTGGGTTTGGGGAGACAGCTGTTGAAGCCCACATAGAAGTGTTAACATCAAAAACATCAGTGGCTGACTATTAAACAAGGGTAGAAACCAAGCCACCTCATCCAAACAGTGTGACAGTGTTTGAAGACAAATACGAGAACCAGATCATCACAAACCCTCCCTCTCTCATGGGACTGTTTACTCCTAACATTTAAGAACACAATTACGTTCAGCTAATGGAACTTCTAAGGGCTTACCTGGTACTTGGCTGGCTCTTGTGACCCACAAGGAAAACCTCACTCACTTGATGATATGAAATAATAAGTAGATGAAAGAGATGAGTTAAAAAATGAAAATAGATTAAATGAGACACAGTCAAAGAAAAGAGGTCTCAAACTAGAGGTCTAAGGTCACCTCCAATCTATAATACAAGGGACCACACACAGTGCTTTTTAAAGACAAAACCATATGTTGACAACCACCAGAAATCCAGAAAGTTCTCTGAAAGATCCAAATGTCCAGCTTCTCTTGCGTAACCGGAAGACCTGGCAACCCAGCATAGCATAGCCGCTCTTGACAGCAGCTAAGCAACCAGCAGAGGCCCCACTAGAGGGGGTGTGTTCCACACTCTCCCCAACCTGCCCCACTCCTACACAGCCAGGCATCATTCATGCAAGGAGCCTTCAGAACCCCTTCAGGAATCTGCATTTGTTACCCATGAAAAACAAGTAGCTCAGAGACCTCAGGGAGCCATCATAAGGCTCTTCCTCTGTCAACCGACCCACTCCGGAGGCAAAGGTTACTAAGAAATGAAGGCTTTAGTGGTGGTGGAGGCACAACTCTGTGACTATACTAAAGCCCGCTAAAACATACACTTTAAAATGGCAACCTTCATGGTATGGTCAATTTATTAAATTATACCCTAATACAGCTGTTATTTTAAAAAAGAAGAAGAAACAAAGGCTTCCTGTAGGGCGAGGTCTTGACTAGACTGTAACACTGACAAGGCCTAGCCTTGGTAACCTCCCAGGTTCCCTTTTTAGTGGCTCTTTCCTGCCTGAGGAAAAGGAACCTGGTTTTCAGCCAGTAACAAGAGTAGGAAAGTATGAGAGGGTAGAAGGCACATTGGATCTGTAGTCTGGAAGCCCTGCTCTGTCACTTCCTGGCTGTGTGGGGCAATTTGCCTCTCTGGGCATCAGTGTCACTACTATCAAATAAGGATGATTGATAATCCTTGATCTGCTTAGATCAAGGGTAGTTTAGACCAACAGTAGAGAAAAGAGATGAGAAAGCATTTTTGTAGATTGTAAAGGGTCATGCCAGGTGTAACAAATACAGGCCAGGACACCAGCATCTCTGTCCTATGCCCGTGGTAGACTAGTTAATCAATCATGAACATCTCATGGTAGCAAGCACTGCAGCTGCTTATCTAAGAGCCTTTTTCCCCTTATGCCATGCTGACAGAGCCCTAATTTGTTATAGTTACCATATTTCCTTCACATAATTGAGGACTCTATCTTGGTGAGTCTGGGCCAATCTTGGTGGTCCCATTTTCCTTACTAAGGATTGGTTCAAGGGTAGAGCCAATTGAGGGAGTCTATTGGGGTTAGAGGCAGGGGTTGGGGAAGGATTTCCTCACTGATTAAAAGGTGACAGGCAGAAAACACTCTCTTCTCTGCTCCTGGCAGGAGCTCCTGTAGGAATCTTGTGTCTCTGAGGGAAAAAAAAGCAGACATACTGAGGCTGAAAGAAAAGAAAGATGGAAAGAAACAGGTCTCTGATGACATCTTTGAGCTGTTAAACTAACTAGCTCTGAAGCAGCCTGAACTCTGGACTCCTTGTTATTGCAATATATTAAACCCTCTTACTGTTTCAGTTATTTTGAGTTGACCTGTTACTTGCAGCCGAAAGCACCCTAACTTATAAACCTGGAGAGCTGTGATGTGGTCTTAGACTCCTTCTTAAACATAAGGCTTCAGAAAGTCATTATCAACCAATGAGAATCACCATCTGACATAAAAATGTATTTGTCTTCCTAGGGTTATGGACATTGTTCAAAGAGGCATTGATGCCAGTAAATAATTCCTGACTGGATGTTATCCCGTTTAGTTAATAAAAGTTGTCTGAAGACAGAAAAAAACACTCCACAGAAATTTTACTAACAAAAGGGCTGCATAAAACAAATACCTCCAGGTAAATATTTCTTCTGCCAACAGGAACAATTCTCTGCATAACCTCAACATTTATGAGCATCTACTATGTCTCTCAGAGGCACTGGAGGAATCAACGTGATGAAGAAAGATGGCAGTAGAGGTGGCACGGTTCTTCCACTATCTCTGAATCCCCACATAATTGCACAAAGCAAATAGATAACAAAACCCATGGAACAACAATTACAACAGATTAGCTCACAAGGCATCCCCATGAACCCTAAAGTACAAATAGGTGAGTGAGAACAAGACACCAATAAGCACTAGTCTTACATGTTATTGGTGTCTGTACAGGGGGATAAAAAGAAGCAATGGGAGCAGTGGCTGCTAGTCCTAGAGTGGATAGCATACAGCCAATGGGCATTCACTGGGAAAGCACAATACACCAGTGTGAGAACAGCAGCTAAAACTTGGAGGGTTCTTGTCCAGTCTCATAACAGACGAGTGTAGGAGGACCACAGTAAGCAGGTCTGATAGGGCTGGAGCAGCCCAGCCCCTATGAACTCTTGAAGCTGATCTGCCAGGGCAGATCAACATCTGCACTGAGGAGAAACTGCTGAGTGAAGTCCAAATTGAACAGGACAAGAACGATGGAGATAGAGGAAAGACGAGTTTCAGATAAAAGTGGGAGAAGGAAACAGAGCCAGGAAATCTAAGAAAGCAAGTCACCATATTTTTGCTTATCTATTTATTTATTTATATTTTATTTAGGCCTTACGATAAACCTATGAGATGTGGGTGGTATTAACTATCCACATTTTATTTATTTGCTTGTTTATTTATTTATTTATTTTTGGCCACACCATGCATCATGCGGGATCTTAGTTCCCTGACCAGGGATCAAATCCATGCCCCTGCAGTGGAAGTGCAGAGTCTTAACCACTGGACTGCCAGGGAAGTCAAGCCACCATATTTTTTAAACATCACACACCAAAAAAAGAGACAGAAAGAGAGAGAGACAGGGAGAGAGGGAGGGAGAACAGGAAGCTCTATGAAGTTAGAAAAGCTTTCCTAAACCCCACCTTTTTATGAAAGTTCAAGAAAATAAATTTCACCAACAAATGAACAATGGCAAAGTACTGATGTCAAATCTTATGCTAAATTATTATCTGAAAAAGAACAGGAAGCAGGATAGTATTCCTATGAGCAATGAAAGCATGCTTGAAAGACATGCTCATAAAACAGATCAAAACTGTAACCTAGTATTTCAAAACAAGCTTAAAAGACATTAACAAAATGCTCCAAGATATGAAAGAATAACATAAATTAGAATTAGAAAGACTCAGAAATGAGGTAACAAACCAGAAAAGAATTAGCAATAAAAGAAGAAATCATTTCAGAAATGAACACTAAACTAGAAGAAACAAAGAACAAACAAAAAACCCCATAACAGTTAATGCCTTCAATAGGTAAAAAGAATAAAAATTTTAAGTCAAGAAGAAATTTTTTAAAAAGAATAAGGAGAAAGTGAAAAATAATGAAGATAAGCAAAAAAGATCTAGCATATATATAAGAGGAGTCTCTGAAGAAGAAAACCACACGATAACAGAAAAAATACTAAAACTGTAATTCAAGAAAAATTTCCTAAAATTTAAGAAAAAAGATTTGAAAGTACATATTGAAAAAGCAAATTGCATAACTAAGAATTTCAATCCAGGACAACCGATACTAAGGCATAATCCAGTAAATTTACTGAGAGAACAGAAGGAAGAAGGGGTGGGGAGGCAGTATACTTTTGGGTACCTAAAAAAAAGGGGCAAGGTACTCATAAGGCAAAGGAAATTAGATTATCACCAGACTTTCTGACAGTAACACTTTGTGTCAGAAGAAACTGGAATTAACATATTCAAGGCACTCAAGGAAAGAAAATGTGAACCAAGAATTTTATACCTAGCAAAACTAGGTATAAAAACTAGCAAAACATTTGTGGCACAAATGTTATCAACATTTAAGAGCTCAAGAAATATTGTTCTTGTTCCCATGAGCCCTTTCTAAGGAATCTAATAGAAAACATGCTTCAGACAACCAATCTGACTAGAGAGGTATCAACATACGGGCTGATGGTGAACATTAAATACATAGCTACCTGCAGAACTAAGATAAAGTGAGAGTGAAGAGGGAAAGGGTAGTGTAATACAGATAAAGGACAACTATTTAAAAAATGGGGTGAGGGGCTTCCCTGGTGGCGTAGTGGTTGAGAGTCCGCCTGCCGATGCAGGGGACACGGGTTCGTGCCCCGGTCCGGGAAGATCCCACATGCCGCGGAGCAGCTGGGCCCGTGAGCCATGGCCGCTGAGCCTGCGCGCCCGTAGCCTGTGCTCCGCAACAGGGGAGGCCACAACAGTGAGAGGCCCACGTACCACACACACAAAAAAAGTGAGGTGAGAATGGGGAGTGTATATGCAAAAAAGATTTTTTAGTGTTTTGAGTAATCATATATATATATATATATATATATATATATTTTTTTTTTTTCGCTACTCGGGCCTCTCAATGCTGTGGCCACTCCCATTGCGGAGCACAGGCTACGGGCGCGCAGGCTCAGCGGCCATGGCTCACGGGCCCAGCTGCTCCGCGGCATGTGGGATCTTCCCGGACCGGGGCACGAACCCGTGTCCCCTGCATCGGCAGGCGGACTCTCAACCACTGCGCCACCAGGGAAGCCCAAGAGTAATCATATTTTAGTAATATTATTATTCTGATATTGCTGTGTATATAATGTGAGATGAGAAAAGAGTCTTATTCTACTATCTCTTATATTATTGAAAGCCTGGGTTTTTGATGTAAAGAAAGGAGATAACAGGGCTTCCCTGGTGGCGTAGTGGTTGAGAGTCTGCCTGCCGATGCAGGGGACATGGGTTCGTGCCCTGGTCCGGGAAGATCCCACATGCCGCAGAGCGGCTGGGCCCGTGAGCCATGGCTGCTGAGCCTGTGCGTCCGGAGCCTGTGCTCCGCAACGGGAGAGGCCGCAACGGGAGAGGCACGTACCGGGAAAAAAAAAAAAAAAGAAAAAAAAAAAGAAAGGAGATAACAGATGTAATAGAGAAAAAGAAGAAGACAAAAAAAAAACCTCTAGAATCTTGAATTTAAATTAAACATATATTTCCAATGTCATTGGGTATTTTATCATTAAATGTAAATAAAATATAAACTTATTTATAATCTTCCACCCCTGTCCAATGAAAAGGTCAGGAGCAAGTCCAGTGGCAAAGAGCATCTCTAGTCTCCATATAATGGTCTTAAAATATCATTCCCCACTAAAAGAAATCAAAGGGCTTCTTTGAGAAATGACTGATTCTAGGTCCAAGCGGGGAAATGTACCAGATGAATCTGAAACATCATTATATAGCAGAGAGAAAGGAAGCTATCAAAGATTAGTGCGGCATGCCACAGGACTCGGGATCCAACTTGAAGAGACTTCCAATGAATAAATGAAGAAAAAATGACAGAATCAGAATACCAAGAGACTTTATGTGCTTCCTGACAAAGAAGCATAATATCGCCTGTATTCTTGCCAGAGGGATCAACATCAGTCTGACTGAGGCTCTGGATCCAGCTGCTGATTTGCAGAAAATAAAGAAAACTGATAAGCATGATAACTTGAGCCACGAATGTGCAATCAGCAAAATCTAGACTGTTGGAAACTTGACCAGCCGGGGTTCTTAATAGATAAATTATAAGTAAAAGAAAGGACTGGAGTGGAAACCTGTAGATTAAAAGAGACTATAAAAACATCACGTTTAAAAATGGGTAATACTAAACTGCTAGGGATGCACAGTGGTGTGATGAATCTATTTTTTAATGAAGGGAAGTGACTGATGTAAAAGTAAGGTTACTATTAGGGAGCGAAAGGGAATGATGATTGAATTGGGCACAAGAAGGGTTTCTGGAGGGACTGGCAATGTTCTATTTTCTGGCAGGTGGTCACTGCAAGGAGAGTCACCATAATAATTCATTAAGTTTGAAGTTGTTTTGTGTGGTTTTCCGTATCTTGTATTTTACTTTGCATTAAAAAGACTTTTTAAAAGATAGGGATGGGAAGGAGAAGAGAAAGTCTCCATTTCTTTTCTTCTTTTTTTTGGCCATGCTGCACGGCTTGTGGGATCTCAGTTCCCCAACCAGGGACTGAACCAGGATCACGGCAGTAGAAACACTGAATCCTAACCACTAGACCACCAAGGAACTCCCAAGCCTCCATTTCTATACCTTTCCCTTGACATGAGAGACAAGGAGTATTCCAGACACATGACACAGATTAAGCAAAGGCAAGGAGGTAGAAATGTGGCAGATTCTGGCAACAGGAAATGGTCCTGTTTGGCTGCCCAATGGCTCTACACAGAGAACAGTACGAAATAAAACCAAGAATTATAAGTTGAGGGCATACTGTGGAAGACTCATCATGCCGGGACAAGATATCTGTACTTAATTACTCTTAGGCAGAGGAGAAAGGATAAATGTTTCTGAACAAGGATTGACTCCTAGATTGAGCAAGCCTGGTGGTCATTTCTCACTCCAACACCTTCCTCCTTCCTAACAAAGCTCTGATTTTTTTGTCCAGTTATCCATCCTGCAGGTTTTTGTTTCTACAGGTGATAGCTGGAGCTACAGCAGCCATCTTGAGACAATGAGGAACTTTAACCTCAGGAGAACATGCCGAGTATGGCAAAGCAGAAAGATGGCAGGAATACAAACTCAGATAATGTTGTTGAGCCACTGAATTAATTAATCTCACAGTTGTCCTTCTGCTAGGGTTCTTGTTATGTGAGATAATGAATCTCCATATCATTATGTGCAGCTGAAAGCAGCCCAAATTATAAGTGTTAAGGGGAAATCATAAAAAAGCCCACTCCAAGAAATACCTTTAGACAGTCCCCACGCTCTTAGTGGTCCAGAGGACTCATGACCCATTGGTTGCCCTGAACAATCAATTTCCCATTTCTGCAGAAACACACAGAAGGTTCCAGCAGCCAGCTTAAGTTTACCACTTAATCACACAAGTCTAGCTGGTGTCAAGCTCTTAAAGGAGCTGATCCCAGGGAATGGGGAGAAAAATGAAAAGGAAGTAAAGTTGAACAGTTGCCTGCAGAGAACACCAGCTGTGCGTTATTGATTTCCATGTAATCTCCATTTGTCTCCCTGGAATTTCTTCATCATATCTCTGGCACAGGGTCACAGAGAGGCGTGATGCTGCTCATGCCTGGAGTTTGATCAGGGAAAAAAACATTCCCTTATATGCCCTTGAAGGCCAAGGGGGCCACGATGAGTGCTCTGGTGGAGAGCAAGAGAGAGAAGATTTTCCTTGCCTTGCCCCAGTGGCAAAGCTCAGGCCACAGGCCACTGAAACCAAGGTGGAAGTTTAGCCTATTGGCTACCTACCCTATTAGGAGTTTGATCTCTCAAGGTGGTGAGCCCCTAGGATCTAGGAGTTTACGCCCATCCTGGGTGTTTTTAATCCATCAGCTGTTCAGGGCAGGTGTCTTAGCCCTGACAATAGCTGGTATATGGGGTTCCTCCACTGACACATCCATCCCCAAAACCACACAGTGAAACAAGTTATTCGAAGGATCTGGACTTGGGGTGACCGGTGATGGGGAAAGGTTAAACAAGAGTAGAAGAAGATGGAAGGGCAGGGTGAATTGTACCCTGTTGTCATTTCAAAGTGCCACCCCTTTCACTGGTTTGACGCTCTGTGCTGTGGACTGAATGTTCTATGGTATTAATATGAGAGTGTCCATTTGCCTGGTGTGTCCCTGTCCACGGGGATGGAGCCATAAGCTCAAGGGACAGAGGGAGCACCTAGGACAGTTGCGCTTAAAGTGCAGTCCCCACTCCAGCAGCAGCAGCATCCCCTAGAAAGTGATGAGAAATGCAAATTCCCAGGCCCTACCAGCCCCGCCCGACTGAATCACAACTCTAGGAGTGGTTCCCAGAAATATGTGTTTGAACAAGCCCTCCAGGTGATTTTCATGCACAGGAAGACCAGACCAACAACCTCATTATGCAGGGAGGTAAAGGGCGGGCCCAGGGACTTGAAATGACTTATTACTTAGCGTCCTGTGGCTGAAAAGCAGCAGAGGCTAAACTAGTCTGACTCCCAGTCTAGAGCCTTTCCCACAGCATCAGAAAAGAAAGTAAAGCTGTGCCGCCGCAAAGCCGCTGCAAGCTATTTTCAAAGCCATGCTCAGCCACTCCCAGTGCTTCTGCATACCTCCCGACAGCGTCTCTGGAGCTCTAATTTGGGACGATAAGACCAGGGCACCCTACCCGCTTCTGCCTCCTCTATGTGGCCGGCAGCAGAGGATAGTGCCCACGTTCACCCAGTGACGGAAGCCAGAGACCCCAACAACTGTGGTCCAGAATAACTAAAGCAGGAGCTGGAAGCAGACTGCCTGGGTGCAAACCTCAGCTACGCGACTTGTTCTCTGTCACTGTGGGCAAGTTCTCACCTTTCTGAGCCAGTTTCCCAGCTGTTAACGTGAGGACAGCGTATTTACAGGGACAATGCCTGCGGTGAGGCTGAGATGAGATATCCTGTGTTGGGTGCTAAGCACTGCGCCTGGCACACAGCTAAGTAATCCATGCATGTCAGCTGTCACTGCTCTCCTCAGCATCACCTTGCCCCTCCTCCCCATGTCCCCCTAACAACCAAGTCGTGCTGACTCCACCTCTTTGACTGTTCCCACATCTGGCCTCTTCTCTGTCTTTGCATGTCCATCCCCACTGTCACACTATGTTCTGGTCCTCATCTCGTGCCCCTGCACCACCACACAAGTCTTCTAAAGGGTCTCCTGGCCTCCAGTCCCCCTTCTAGTCTGCTCTCTGGGCTTACAGTCCAGTGAGCTTTCTAGATTGCAAAGATGAGCTGCTCATTCTTCCTCGTGAGATTCCCAAGTCCCCACATCTTCCGGGTCGAGTTCTAGCTCCTGGGCAGAACCCACAAGGCCCCTGGGGATCAGCATCCCATCTTTATCTTACACCTGGGTTCCCCAGAAGTTGACCGCATGCTCCACACCTAACTACTTTTGGGACACAAAAACTGTGGACTTTTCACACCACTGTGCTCTGTTCCCTCAGCCAGGAATGCTCAACCATCTGCCTGGCAAATCCACACTCATCTTTCCAGACGCAGCCCAGAGCTGGCACCTCCTTAAAGTCTTGTTCTCAGGCGGAAGGGACTGTCCCTGTTCTGTGCCCTCTCTGGCTGCTGTACCTGCTTCTCTCACAGTACCTGTTCCATTTTACTGGACATGTTTCCACATCTGCCACCCTTGCTGTCTGCTGGACTGTCACTCTTTCCTGAGCACTCTCCCTCGCATAGAAAAGGCATTCTAAACTTATTTATTAAATGGGCAAGTGCTAGACTCCCCCAGTCTCACCAGTCCCAGAGCTGCTCTCTGGGATCACAGAACAAACCTGCTCTTATAGTCCCCAAGAAAGCCTCTGAGGGGTTGAAATCCATCTCTTGACGAAGCAGGTTGGAATAATTCACGATACAAATGTGGCTGTGATCATGCAATACGTAAAGCAGGCCATATGCATGATATCTAACTATTGTCATCTATCCATCACCAGGCAGTCATTCAGTGCCCAGGATGGTCAAAGTCCCCATCTAGGAGAAAATGAGCCTTCTCACCCCTAGCTGGTGTAGAATGTGGCAATGGAAACTAAGAGCTTGCTATCACGGTCCTGCACTGGGCTGGAGATGTGGCTTCTGGTTCCCGGCACTGCCACTAGCTTGCTGGGCAAACGCCTTCCGTCCTTGGGTCGCTGATCCTTGTCTGTAAAACGAGGGCTATGGGCTAGAAGCTCCCTAAGTACCCTTTAGAGCTCAGAACTCAAGCATTTCAGAAACTTAAATGCCACTAATTCGAAGAGAGCAGGGATGACTCTCGCTTTCCACCCTCACTCCCTCCTGAGCACTTGGCAGTTCACGGAGGGGACAGATGGGAGATACTGTATTTGTTGAACAAATGACTTGACTCCTCCTGTTTTCTCCCAGGTACCCTTTAACTTAGGCCCTGTGCCATGAGGACCCGAGTGTTCCTGGAGTCGGCCGTGCTTTCCCATATAAACAACTTTTCCTCGCTTTGGGATTTAACCAAAGGAGGCAATATTCCTTATGGTTAATAGTGCACAACCCAGAATCAGACAACCTGGGCTCGACTCCTGGTTCTGTCATATAGGAGCTGCGTGACCTTGAGCAAATTGCTTAACTGCTCTGTGTCTCGGTTTTCTCATCTGTAAAACAGGGCCAATAACAGTTCTACCTTATGGGGTCATCGTGAGGATTAAAATAGTTAATACAATTAATTCCTTAAATAGGGTCTGCCTCAGAGTGAGCACTAGACAAAAATGATTATGTTTTCTCAAACTTCCTTTGCGAAAAGAGTACTGCTGTCTAAAGGCATTTCAAGAGTGGCACTAATTCGAGAGGGTTCCAACCTCGTGACCTAATTACCTCCCAAAGGCCCCACCTCCAAATACCATCACATTGGTTCTCTTTCTATGTGAGGATACAACGAGATGTCGGCAGTTTGCAATGTGGATCCTCACCAGAACCAGACGATGCTGGAACCCTGATCTCAGACTTCCAACCTCCAGAACTGTGAGAAAAAATTTCTGTTGTTTATAAGCCACCCAGTCTTTAGTACTTTGTTACAGCAGCCTGAACTAAGACACATAACAACAAAAATAACAATGTGAATGGATAGATACTAAACTATAAATGTGGTTATCTCTGAGTGATCATAATCACTGGGGATTATCTTTTTGTGTTTGAGCTTCTCTGTATTTTGCAGCATTCTACAACATCCTCCCTCTCCCCTCAAATGTCTCTCTCCACAATCCAAGAACTCTGCGCTGGCTAAGCCTGCAGCTCTGCTCCCCAGCTCTGGCCCAGCATTCCAAGGAATTGCCAAACTCCAAGCTCAGACTCCTCAGGAATGGGCTGGGGTGGGGCTTCTCCACAGGAGCCTCATCTAACTGGCAAACACACATTCTTTTCATGGGCATGTCCAGAAAGAGCCGCAGTCAAAAGTGAGAATGACACGTGTCTGAAATAGACCATCCCTCAGGCAGAACTCTGTGGGGCTCAGATTCTTGGCAAGGAGCCCTCCTCAAAGTAACATCTCCAGCCGTATACTGAACATTTAAGCTCTGCTCTGCCCAGGAAAGCTGTGCTAAATGTATTCTGATCATTATCTTATTTGATCTTCACAACCTTGCAAGGCCGGTATTCTTCCCCCAAATCATGGGTGAGGACACCTGAGGCTCTGCCGTATCTGGCTCTGGTCACGTAGCTAGGAGGTAGCCAAAGGGACTCAACCCCAAGTCTAACTCTGCTGCACACAGTGAAACAGCATCTTCTCAATGGTTTAGTAGACCTCGGTGTATCTGGCCTTGAATTTCCCTTTCCTCATCCATGGAGCTGGACTCTTGTCAACACTTGAGATTCCTAAATAAAATACTGACAGCTACCCCTTTCACAACTTCTCAGACTCTGTTCCCCAGCCACAAAATAGGATTGCTTTCAATTAATCCATGAGCATTTATTCTGTGTGCTAGGGAGGCTCACATTCAACCCAGAAATGGTCCATGTCCTTAAAAAAACTATCAGAAATGGTCCATGTCCTTAAGCATCCTAACATCTCATTGTAGATACAAGACCAACAGACTGAGAGGTCCCCAAAATTGTGTCCAGGTGACCCTTACTGAGTAGTCGACCCAGTGATTAGGGTCTCACTAACACTTCGGCAGGAAGGGCTACCATTCATTGGACCTGCCACATACCAAGTGCTCTATGTACTTCCTCTCTTCTAAAACTTATCTTAACCCTGGGAGATGTTCCTCACCATGCTATAGGTGAGGAAACTGGGGCTAAGTTGAGAGACTTGCCCAAGGTCACCCAGAACCAGGACTTGCCCTGTAGCATCTATCATACTCAGTTGCACTTGAGGGTTTTTTTGGGGTCTGTCATCCCGTCAGCCTGTAGGCCCAAAACAATAGGGACACGTCTTGTTTAGAATCGTGTCCCTCACTGACCTAGTCCTGTACCTCACACACCTAAGTGTGAGCTTGCATATGGATGTGCATACACACACACACACAGGCAATACTAAAAGGGAAGGAGTCAAGGTAACTCAATAAGGAGCTCTGGATTCAGCTAGATCTGGGTTTGAACAAAAGCTTTTCCACGTCCTAAGTGTCTGTCCTTTAAATAATTCAGTCTTCTCTGAGCTTCCATTTCCTCGCCTATTATATGGGGATTCCAACAAACTCACCTCCTGGGGAGGGTATGAGGAATGAACAAGAGTCAGGGGTATCTATCTCTGAGCAAAAGGTCTGGCATGTAGTAACTGCTTATTAAAGTAGACATCTATTTCTCCAAGGCCAGAAACAGAAGTGCCCAATTAAATGAGACATCTGGAACTCTAGGTGTTCTGTTCGCCCAGTAGAATATGAGCTCGTTGAGGGCAGGGAAGGAACGTTTACCTCTACAACCCCAGCAGGAGCCAATAAATGGTGTTCCACAGGTGGCTGGTGATGACAGAGACGTTTCCTGCTCAGGAAGGTGACTCTGAGCTGGGCAAGGAGAGGGGTCCTGAGCCAGACTCACCTCTATAGTGGGGATGAAGCCAGCCCCTACCCTGCAAAGTTCTAATGAGACAGAAATGAAATAGCCTTGGAAAGCCTTCCCCACCTGACACTATGAGAAGAGGAGGACATGGTGATATGGGGGAAAGTGGGCAGAGAGGCTGGGAAGGCCTTGAAAGGGAGGCCAAAGACAGGCACGAAGAGGGAGGGCTTTGGAGCCATACAGTCTAGGGTTCAAGTCCCAGCTCTGACATTTATCAGCCTTGAGCCTTCACCTCACTGGGCCTCAGCTGCCTCATCTCTACAAGGAGGCAAACCAACAGAGCCACACCCAGGAGGCTGTTGTGAATCGAATATAAGGTGTCCTGAGCTCCTGGTACATAGTAAGGTGTGCTGAGCTCCTGGTACACAGTAAGAGCTCAATAAATGGTAAGGTACATTATGGAGGATACACTTTTTTTTCTGAAGGTAAAAGTCTCCTTAGACAGTAACAGAGCCAAACAGGAATTCAGCTTAGTGCAATTGAAACAAAAACAGGAGAGCCGAAACCGTTTCCTGAGGATGACTATTTATGAGGCCAATTTCAGCTTCTGAGAGCTAATGAACCCCCCACGGCAGCCTCTGCGCAGCTCTGAGTCCAGAGCACAGGGACGCACCCTCCCCCGAGTTCCTGGAAGCACAGCAGCCACTTGCGGTACCCCATCAGCATTAAATAATCACGGCAATGATCCTAATAACGATCGGGGTAGAGGGTGGGAGGCTGGGGAGAAAGAGAAGGTGCAGGTGGGGAGGAATAACACTTAAGCTATTTTGCTTCCTCAAGACAAACTTCTGCCTGAAATAGATTAATTCAATCTGCATATTAATGTGGGTTACTAATTAATGACTAAAAAATGCTTTCAACAGGGAAAGTGCGACGTGGATGCTTAAAAAAATAACATCCAGGAGTCACAGCGTAAGTATGGAAAGGAAATAAGCTGGCCTCTTTTTTCTTTTCTAACATTTAAAATTTTACAGTTGAAGGAAATGTAGGGCAATTAGGAAAACTCACTTAAAGCACAGAAACATAAAATAGGAAAGCCTGGTGTGAGGGGATGTCGTTTGTGTTCCTGCAGAACCTTCTCGCTTACCACAAGGGCTTGTGACTGCAAGCCTACTTTCTGTTTTGCCTCCTAGACCCCGAATTTCCTGAGGGCAGAGGCCCCATCTTCCGTCCCTTCCTATTTCTGGTCCCCAGTGCTGCACCAGGCACGTGGCGGGTAGTCAATAGTGTCACGAAACACATGAATGACCCCAAAAGAGGAGGGGAAGGGTTGCGCACAGTGAGTCCCTCCTGAGAGTACAGTATGGAAAGGAGAAGAAAGGAGTAACTTTACCGTGGAGAAATCTGACAAACCACACCTCAGCCAGGCGGTCACGGTCAACATCAGCAGTGATAAATCATGTGGATAGAATGTACCCTTGATGTACGTGATGAAAATAGCACTTCAGGTCTCTGTGGTCTTCCTTTCAAAAACCCGTAACTCTTGTCTAAACATCAGACAAATTCCAGTAGATTTTACGAAAATCCCCAGTCAGGACTCCTAGAAACTGTGAAGGTCATCAGAAACAAGGAAAGTCTGAGAAACTATCACAGCCAAGAGGAGCCTAAGTAGACACGGATATTTAATATAACGTCGTATATCCTAGAGGGATTTTACAGAGGGAGAAATGGGTCTAGGAGGAGAGACCCATCCAAGGTCTTGGAGACCCTCCAGGTGGATAGACTCTCAGAAGCATGCTGATGTATTAAAGAATCATGGACCTGGTATTCCTTTTCATACACAGTGAATATCTTGATTTTTTTTTTTTTTTAATTTGCAACTTAGATGAGACTTCCTCCCTCCTCTGACAGCCCTCAACTTCTATTGCCCAAAAGTCCTGTAAAATTTGGTAGGCAAGCACCCCATGGGAATCAGGAAACTCAATGGGCTGGAAGAACTGTCCTCAGAGCTCCTTCAGATCACATCTTCCCATTGAGCACAAGAAAAACTGAGGCCCAAAGTAGGAGACAGTGTCTCGCCTATTGCTACTGCGGTACGTTGCTGTCACACTTAACTCATGCTTTCTCACTTGCAGTATTCCAAACGCTCTGCACTACCTGGATGTGAAGAACCAGTTTAGGGCCATGGAGGAATTCCGGCCAAATCCTAGCTCCATCTCTGCCAACCTCAAGGCAGTTAAGGGCAACCACGTGGAAAATGGTTTGGTACTTAGCAACACATCTTTTGCCCCAGCCCCAGGTCCCTGCCAAGCAGAAAGCCCAGGCCTGGCAGGCTGAGGCCTGGGACACAAAGACAGCATCCAATTGGGGTGTATGGAAAGAGCACATCTCGGCCTGGCTGGCAGGCCACACTCCCCTGTGTGGCCCCATCCGTCAGCCACCCTCAGGGATCTAATTTTTCAGCTCGGCATACGGTACATTTTCTAAATGTGACCCTGTTATGAGAATCTCTGTTATGAGAATCAAAGTGAATCAAAATCTCTGTTATGAGAATCAAAGTGCTCCAACCACAAGATCATAAATACCAAAAGTGATGGCTAATGGCAGTGGCAGTTTGCAAAATGCCAAATGGCAGTGAGAAGTGGACGCCATAAATTACGGTCCAACTCCTCCATTCTCACGTAGGTGTTTTGTGGTTTTTTAATGATAAGATCTGCTTTCAAGTGGACTTACAGGGGCTCCCCATGAATTCAGACAGAGCTTTTAAAAATACTTCTAACAGATGCTAAAAAGAAAACTAGAAGAGCCTACCACTTCAAACATAAAAACAAGTTTATTAAAAATGCTTTATGGGGCTTCCCTGGTGGCACAGTGGTTGAGGGTCCGCCTGTCGATGCAGGGGACATGGGTTCGTGCCCTGGTCCGGGAAGATCCCACATGCCGCGGAGCGGCTGGGCCCGTAAACCATGGCTGCTGAGCCTGCGCGTCCATAGCCTATGCTCCGCAACAGGAGAGGCCACAGCAGTGAGAAGCCCGCGTACCGCCAAAAAAAAAAAAAAAAAAAAAAAGCTTTATGTATAATGGCCAAAATATGGAAAGTGGCTCATTTGAAGATGGAGACATTTAGTGTGAAAGTGGTAATGATTACAATAATAGTAATGAGCTAATGGTTACAATAATTGTAATGACGACAGCTAAGATGTATTGGGTAATGCAATGGGCTAAGCATCCTACGTGGATTATTTTATTGAATTCTCACAAGAGCTTCATGTGGTTGGTCTATGGCTGTCCTTATTTTACACACGTGATAATTCAGGTTCCAAGAGATTAAGCTATTTGTCCCAGGTCATGCAGCAAACTGGTGAGTGACAGACTGGAGCTGTGAACACGCGGGGTCTAGCTTTAGAGCTCGGGATCCAGAGGGCCCTGCCAGTCCCGTTCCAGCCACAGCAGACCTAAGACGGAGCACACTGAGGGCTCCCAAACCTCAACACACATCACTGTGCACTCGGAGAGGCCTGGGACTACGTAAATGTCAAACTGTGGGACCCTGTCATCAGCACAACAAACAAAAGGGCAAACATTTAGAAAACACAACGGATCCCTATTTTCATGCAACTGTGAACTTCTAGGCCTGACTTTGTAGCCTCCGTGCCTTGATCAATAAAATGAGGGTGATACGACCTTCTGGCAGTTAGGAAAATTTGGTGAGATCACATATGTGAAAAGCTTCTTGAAAACCCCAAGGCACTGTACAAATGGTGTTGTTAATGAAAACACAGAAATAAAATGGATCAAGTCAAGCGTTAACATGCCTCCTCTCCTGTCCCCTTTACGGAGGCAGAGACTGGGGCTCAGAGAGATGAGATAACTTGCTCAGGGTCTCGGAATTGAGAGGCAGAGGCTCGGCCACAAGAGAGCATCTGGAGGGCTATATGTTCCTCCCATTCTCACTGCCACCCTCAGTCCCCAACACACACACACACACACACACACACACACACACACACACACACACACACACACACACACACCAGGGCTCCAGAAAACACAGTCTAAGACCTCCTGAGGAAGTCACCCCCCCAGGTCCCCCCAGAGCTGGAGCTCAAATCAGTGTTCCTGTCTCCAGGAGGTAGTTCCTCAAAGAGCACAGCCTGAGGACAGGTGTCATTGCGGTGTCAGAAACAGCCCATCTGTTCTGCCCTAAGCAGTGTGTACAGCTGCCGCTGTGGCCCGTGACCCGGGGGTGGAACCTGCAGACCCATCATTAAGACCAAGAGGTCCCCCCATTTCACGCTTATTTGGTTTATGCGCGGCTGGTCAGGGACATTTCTGATGAGCATGGGGAGAGAAGCAGGCCTGTGCTGGGCTGTGAGGGGACTGTGGCCCAGTGCCACCGCCAGCTGTCTAAGGACATGTCTCCAGGCTCTGTGTCCTTCCACAAATTTCATTCCTTTGGGAACTGTCCCACATTTTCACAAAATTCTTTGCATTAAACCATTTCCCTCAGGGCCTGTTTCCTCTAGTTTCTGACTTTCATAAAGCTGTAGAAAGGAAAGTTACAGAGTCGTAGAATCTCAGCTCAGAGGATCTTAGATGCTAAAGCTTGTCTACCTCAACCTCCCACCCCCACCCCTTCCTCCCATCTGGCAGTTAGGTCCCCTCTAAAGCATTCCTGCCAAAGGGTAATCCAGCCTCTGCTTGAATACCTCCAAGGACGGGGAACACACTACCTTAAGAGGCAGCTTGTTCCATATTCTGAATAATGTAGTGAGAGGTGGACAGCACGGACCCTGCCCAGGTCTCATGACAAGGCGAAATGAAAACACAGGGACCCTTGTTCAAAAATTAAGAATTTCAAGGTGGCAAGAGCAGAGCAGTGAACCAAGTGCAGGGCCCTTCTAAGCACAGGGCCCTGGACAACTGCACTGGTCGCAGCCCGTGTGGCCTGATTCTAATGGCCGATTCCAAGGGTTCGGATCCCACTTACTAACCAGGACTAGCCTCACGTGTAAAATGAAGGTAATGCTACCTAGTTCATAAACTTGTTTCTGAGGATGATATGAGTCACGATGTGAAGTGCTTAGAACAAAACCTGGCACAAAGTAAACGCCATCATTTTTGTGCCCAAGACGCAACTACGGGAAGAAAAAGAAGTCCATGTGGCATTCTCCAAGCTAGCACTTTTGATATCTACACACGGCGCTTACAGCCTTGTAAGCCTTCCCTTTACCTGGAGCAGAGTTTCTGGCTCTTGCCACCACTGCCAGCCACTAAGGGCACAGGTAGGAACAATCACAGCCACCATCACGGACAGATCCAGTTTTGTGGGACCTGATGTTTGTGTTTTGCGGGGTGAGGATAGGGGTGAGGAGAGGCTCTTTAAGAGAAAGAATACGAAATGAAGACAGGCACATGACATACTTTTTTATATGTTGCTAGATGTAGTCCCAACTCAATTTTCTCACTGCAGGATCCTAAAAATGCCTGTGGTCACCCCAATACCACAGGCCAGGAGGGGGGGTCAGATTTGAGAGAGGCAGCGGTCTTAATTGCGTGTGGTTAAACCATCTCGCTTTTGCAAATTTTAAGAGAACATATGACCATGGAACATGTTGCTAGGCCCCTCCCAGGGCCGTGGAGGGGAGGGGCCGTGAAGCTTCATGGTAAACCTGATGCTGGTACCATGGCTCATGATGTCTACATAAGATATTCAGTAGAAAAGTAAACTCCCTAAGGAGCGAGGCACAGTCCCAGGTCCTGTTGATTCCAACCCTTAAATGTCTGTCTCTTGAAGGTGTCTACTCCTCTCCATCGTCCCCTGCCTGGGCTTCACGGCACTGGCACCCTGGTCCCCTCCTGGCCAGTCTCCACATAGCAGCTGCAGCGATCCATGCAGAATTAAAGCCTGATCATGTAAATCCTACAAGGGCTTCTCACTGACATTGGGATACAATCTAAACTCCTCACCACGGAGCACATCTTCCTTCCAAGACCCCCACCCACCCTTTCTGGTCCCAAACCTCACTGTTCAACCCTGCAAGGTCAAGCCCCAGTCAGACAAGCAGGATGCTCTGTCTGGAATCCTCTCCTCATCCCATACTCCAACCTGGCTAACCTCATCCTTTGATATTCGCTTAAATGGTACTTCTCCCAAGCAGCTTTCCCAGGGCCCCCCAAAGCATAAACAAATCCGAGTTGGATACCTGTGTGCTCACACTGCACCCTCCACATGACCCAGAAAAGCACTTCTGTCACCTTCTTGCCATTACAGTACTTAACAACCTGGCTCTCAACGAGGCTGAACGTGGCACGAGGGAGGGCCCTGCCTACCCGGTATCCTCGGTGGTAGCACAGCATCAGAAGCATGGTTAGGTGTGCAACACCACGCGCTGGTGAATGAGTAAGCATCTCAGAATGCCAAAAACAGAGGGCCACGGTGCCACGAGCACTGGGGTGGCGCTCTGAAGAGCCACAGCCCCATCTCAGCGCTGCCACATAACCCACTGGACAACCCAGGGCAACAGCCAGGCCTCCAGGCCTTGGGGCCACACACTGTGTTCAGAGACCAGAGCCTTGGCTCCGCCAGGGCCGCCAGCAGAGAGCCGGCCTCTCCTTGCAGAGATGGCACAGTGAGGCCGTGTCCTTTCTGCTGAGTCTCCTCGGCACAGAAATCTTACAGGAGCAGCCTGACTTCAGAGCCCTTCATTTATTATTCATTTACTTCCTTGTAACACTGCTGCTGCAGCACGCGAAGGACACAGCCCTGGAATGGACTTCCCACCTACCTGCACGCTAGCACTGATTCACCCCAGCCAAGGCACATGGCTTCTGAGTTGTCTATTTTCGACAGCCCAACAAGCCTGGGATTTGCAAAGAGCCAACCGGGAGACAAGACATCCTCTCTCCCATTAATAATGCTCTTTAAACACTCCACACATTTTCATATTTATCATTTCCTCTAAAATATCTTATATACATAACATTCTTCTGAGGGATGGAGCTCAGGGTTTACTATCTTCATTTTATAGATGAGGAAACTGAGGCTCAGGAAGGCTGAGTAACTTGTCCAAGGTCAGACAGCTCCTAAGTGGCAGAGCCCATGAGAACCTGAGGGGCAACTGACTCCACAGCCCACACTCTACCGCACAGTATTCTCCCTTCTGCATTCTAAAGCTATTTTTAGGAATGATTTTTAATATCCAGAACATATCTACAAATTAATTTTTGTTCCCCAAGACAAATAAGCTTGAAAAATAGGAAAAAAAAATGTGAAAGGAAGTTGAAGCTGCTTCACACTGTATAAAATTAACCATGTATCCAGTACAAGTCCCGCCCTCTAGCCATGGTGCACTCCTTTCTAGTGTTCAAGCAAGCCAGCTCTCTGTGGCCTCAGGGCCCCGTCCTTGCTGTTTATTCCACCTAAAACTCTTCTCCTGGCTTCTTTCCAGACTTCAGGTCACAGCTTGACCATCACTTCTTCATAGAAACTTCCTTGAACCCTCTCCCTGACTCTCCTACACCAGTCTGTTTATTTCCTCACAGCACCCATCATCATTGTGTTATTAATGTTTTTCGCTTGTTTATCGTCTGTTTCTTCCACTAGAATGCAAGCTTCCTGAAGGCAGGGAGTGGTTTTTGCACCAGTGCACTCCCATCCCATAGAACTATGCCTTGTGCACTGAATAAATCAATAAATCTTATTGGCATTTGACCACTGTTATAGCCCACAGTAGCTCATTTATAATAACCAAATTACATACAATGGCCAAATAACCTTCAAACAATCAAATATAGGAAGAAGGACAGATAACAGCCTTCTATTTTTATTAAGGATAAAAATAAGAGGCCCAGAGAAATGAAGCAGCTTGTCTGAAGCCATACAGCAATGAAAGATGGAGCTAGACCTTGAACCCACCAGTGATCTGGCTTTCTAATACTGTCACATTTTATAAAAATCTGCTTAAAATATTTTTCCTTCAGTTTCTTCCCACTGCCTTAAAGATTCTCACAGGTCACTGTGCTGTTTGCTGAGCCGTCTGGCTCTCCCTCCCATGAGGGCAGAGAGCCACCCATGCCTGCAGCATTTCTTTGAGCTGACATACTGCAAGGGAATGTGAATTAACCGGCTCTCTGGAGTGAAGCTAATCCACAACCCAAACTATGCAGAATCCTGTGCAGAAAAGGTGATGGGCACGAAAACCTGGGTTTCTAGGATTCCGGAATGCACAGGCAAGCCTGCAAGTATCTGTATCTGTATCTGTATCCGAGAGAGCTAAAACGTGTATACGGAAGAGATATGCTATCAATAAGGCTGCTACCAAAACCATGACCTAGAAAACACGGGCATGACTTTGAGACGACAGACCAAGGTACTGCCCCATCATGGCCTCATTCCTCCCAAGAGAGCGGGCTTCACTCTCATTCTAATATGCCCATGGTGAAAAATAAAACCCAAAATTAAATTAATCAAAACCCAAACTTTAGGGCTTCCCTGGTGGCACAGTGGTTGAGAGTCTGCCTGCCGATGCAGGGGACACGGGTTCATGCCCCGGTCCAGGAAGATCCCACATGCCGCAGGGCGGCTGGGCCCGTGAGCCATGGCCGCTGAGCCTGCGCGTCCGGAGCCTGTGCTCCGCAACAGGAGAGGCCACAACAGTGAGAGGCCTGCGTACCGCTAAAAAAAAAAACAACCAAACTTTACAGCTAATAGGAAAAGGAAAGTCATCTCTCCCCCTCTATACAATGGAAAAGCTGAGGCTGTTCAATTTCAAAGTTATCTAACCTAGTGATTCCTTGACTTCTGATTTCAATGGACTTGAAAAGATTCCCCCCCAACACCAAAACGCTGGGAAGAGACCTAGTGTTGTCAGCTTTGTGTTCTGTTCAATAAATACATTCAAACAAACCAAGGAGACAAACAACCTATCGTCTGCTACCATTTCAGAAAATAAAGGACATATTATACCAAGTTGGAATGATATCCACTTGGGATAAGTAACACAATAAGTTCTTTGATAAAACTCACTGTTCTCTCCCCATTTTTTCTTTAATTTTACCTTGGACTGGTGGACATTTCAACAACTGGAACAAGTCTGTGGACCAGTGACTGGGAATTACAGATCCAACCCATCCCCCTCATCTACAAATAAGGAGACGGCAACCCCAAGGTTCACAAAGCTGGTTAGCAATAGGCCCTCAGGAAGAACAGTATGGGAGTATATAATAAGGGGCTGACTCTAGATGTGGTGGAGTACAGGTATTTTAATCAAACTAAAACAAAACCTCAACTCTGTTGGTTTAGGTGATTTAGTAAACGGGAAAGATGCAAAGCCCAGGGCTTCATTAGATGTTCTTAATAACACAGTGTACAGACTACCATATGGGAAAAATAAACCCCTCCCTCCCTTGGTTTTCTGGTGTTTACCAAAGGAAAGGAAAACAAAAACTGACATAAATGCAATTAATCCCACAGAAGAAACAGTTTCTAACAACCACAACATAAAATGTTTGAGGCCCAACTTTCATTTCCAGAAGTATGGTAGACTGGATACTCTGATAAACCACTACCTGAAAACAACCAAAAAAGCAGAATAAAAATGTAATAAAGGAAACAAAATCATATATTTTTAAATGTATTGGTAAGTTTGCTAGAAAGTAAGAAATAATCAGAAACCAAAAACCAAACGAAAATAGGAAGCCAGAAGCAAGGAGAAGTGAAACTGGCTTTTGTCTGAGGGCATTTACTAAAACAGGTTAACACCAGTGTTGATTTGCACATGCTCTTACAACACAGGACACAGAGGACAAAGCCAGAGTCCACACCAGGTGGGGAGCTGTATAGGGATCCACTCTATACCAGCAATCACATAGAGCTAGGACTCCCTACATCACCCAGAGGACTGGCTCAAATTTCGGCAATGAGTAAATGGGGTGGGAAAGAATCTCTCTTGAGAATTTGTTGCCACAAGCCAACCCTCGTACAAGTTTGTGGTCCATAATCAGAGTATCTGGGAGGTATGAAAACTTCAAACTGAGAATTTAGTGTAAAATGATCCCACCATGTATGTGGCACAACCAAATGCCAATCCTTCCTGGAGGAACATACCTTCAGAGAATTCCCACAGAAAAGGTTCCACGAAATATGAGTCCATGGTAAAACAAATGAACATACAAAATGTATAAAGAAATGAGGTACTAGAAAAGCAGTGAAAAAAAACACACAGCTAAGAGACATGGAAGATATGGTGGAAAGTTCTTTAAAATGTCTAAAGTTACAGTAGGAAAGGAAAGCGAAAATGGGACAATGGAAATATTGAAGAGATGATGGCTGAGAAATTTCCTACTGATAAAAGACAATAATCCAAGATTCTGAAAGACTAATCCCAAGCAGGATTTAAAAAAATACACTAATACCAAAGCCAGACAAAAACATTAAAAGAAAACTACACAAAAATTCCCTCTTCAAAACAGTTATTAAAATTCTAAATATAATTTTAGCAAATCAAATCAAACAATATATTAAAAGAATAATAAATCATGACCAGTAGAGTTTATCCCAGGAAAGCAAGGTCAGTTTAGCATTCAAAATCTGTCAATATAATCCACATATTAACAGATTAAAAAAGAAATACCAAATAATCATCTCAATAAATACAGAAAAAGCTGTTGACAAAATCCAACATCTACTCCTAATTAAAACAAAAAATCTTTCAAGAAACTAGAAAGGAACTTTCTCAATCTGATAAAGGCCATTTACAAAAAAGCTACAGTTAGCATCACATATAACGTCACCATTAAGACTAAATACTTTCACCCAAAGATCAGAAACAAGACAAGGATATCCACTCTCACAGCTTTTATTCAACACTGTACTGGAGCTTCTAGCCAGTGCAATAAGGCAAGAAAAAGATACAAAGTCACCTAGATTGAAAAGATTTGCAAAAGACATGATTGCCTATGTAGAAAAACTGATGTAATGTACACAAAAGGCTATTAGAACTAATAAGTGAGTTTAGCAAGTTTGCAGGAGACAATATATTAAAAAACAAATTGGGGACTTCCCTGGTGGTACAGTGGTTAAGAATCCACCTGTCAGTGCAGGGGACATGGGTTCAATCCCTGTTCCAGGAAGATCCCACATGCTGCAGAGCAACTAAGCCCGTGAGCCACAACTACTGAGCCTGCACTCTAGAGCCTGTGAGCCACAACTACTGAGCCCACGTGCCACAGCTACTGAAGCCTGCGCGTCTAGAGCCCATGCTACGCAACAAAAGAAGGCACTGCAATGAGAAGCCTGAGCACCGCAATGAAGAGCAGCCCCCACTCTCCGCAACTAGAGAAACGCTGCATGCGGCAACGAAAACCCAATGCAGCCAAAAATAATAAAAATAACTTAAAAACCCAAAAAACAAACAAAATAATTGTATTTTAAAATATTAGCAATGAAAAAGAAACTGAAATTTTTGCAATAACGTTCATGACAAAATCCAAAATTATCAAATCCGCTGGATAAATCTGAAAAAGATGTAAGACCACAAACAACAAATATTGCTAAGGTAAATAAAAAACTCTATCAAAAAAGCTATGCAATATACAGAAGAATAACTATTGATGAGATGTCGATTTTTCTAAAACTGACCAATGGATTCAATGTAATCCTAATAAACATCCCAGCAGGCTCTTTTACAGTAATTGGTAAACTGACTCTAAGACTCATCTGGAAATGCGAAGCACCTGGAATAGCCAAAACAACTTTGGAAAAGGATAAAGTTGGATAACTAACACCCGATTTCAAGACATACTATAAAGTGACAGTAATCCAGACAGTGTGGTACTGGCATAAAGAAAAACAAATCAATGAAACACAATAGAGGGTACAGATATAGATCCACAGGTATATGAACAACCGATTTCTGACAGAGGTGCAAAGGCAATTAAGTGGAGAAATGACAGTACACTCAACTAATAATACTAGAACAACTGGATACCAATATATAAGAGGAGGGGCAGGGAGGGGGGATGGGGATGAGAAGGAAGAGGATGAGGAGGACTTTGGTCCATACTTCATGCTACAAACAATAACTCAAAATGGATCACAGCTCTAAATTTAAGACCTAAAATTATAAAGCTTCTAGAAGAAAACATAAGAAAAAAACTTTGTGATTTTGGGTTAGGCAAATATTTCTAGATATGACACCAAAGACATGATATATAAAGGAACAAACTGATAAATCAAACTATATCAAAATTTAAAATTTCTGCCACTGTTAACAGAATAAAAACACAAGCCACAGACTAGAGTAAATACTGCAAACCATGTATCTGATAAAGGACTTGTATCCAGAATATAAAGAACTCTCAAAATTCAATAACGGGAAACCAAACAACCCAATTTTTAAAGAATGGGCAAAAGATTTAAACAAACCCATTACAAAGAAGATACACACAGGGCAGAGAAGCACATGAAAAGATGCTCAGCATCACTGGTCATCAGAGAAATACAAATTAAAACCACAATAAGATACTACTACACACCTATTAGAATGGCTAAAATTGAAAAGACTGATAACACTAAGTGTTGATAGTGATGTGGAGTTGGTAAAATTCTCAAACACTGCTGCTGGGAACTTAAAATGATACCACCATAACTTTAAAAAAGTTAAATAGAGCAGATCCTCAGTATCTGTTGGGAATTGGTTTCAGGATTCCGTGAGGATACCAAAATCCATGGATGCTCAAGTTCCTTATGTAAAATGATATAGTATCCTCCCATTTACTTTTTTTTTAAAATGTTTTCTTAAACACCTTTACTGGATTGCAATTGCTTTAGATTATCGTGTTAGTTGCTGCTGTATAAAAAAGTGAATCAGCTATATGTATACACATATCCCCATATCGCCTCCCTCTTGCATCTCCCTCACACCCTCCCTATCCCACCCCTCTAGGTGGTCACAAAGCACTGAGCTGATCTCCCTGTGCTATGTGGCTGCTTCCAACTAGCTATCTATTTTACATTTGGTAGTGTATATATGTCCATGCCACTCTCTCACTTCGTCTCAACTTACCCTTCCCCCTCCCCATGTCCTCAAGTCCATACCCCACGTCTGTGTCTTTATTCCTGTCCTGACCCTAGGTTCATCAGAACCAGTTTTTTTTCTTAGATTCCATATATATGTTAGCATAGGGTATTTGTTTTTCTCTTTCTGACTTACTTCACTCTGTATGACAGACTATAGGTCCATCCACCTCACTACAAATAATTTCGTTTCTTTATATGGCTAAGTAATATTCCATTGTATATATGTGCCACATCTTCTTTATCCATTCATCTGTCAATGGACACCTAGGTTGCTTCCATTGTAATGGCTACTGTAAACAGAGCTGCAATGAACATTGTGGTATGTGACTTTTTAAATCATGGTTGTCTCAGGGTATATGCCTAGTAGTGGGATTGCTGGGTCACATGGTAGTTCTATTTTTAGTTTTGGGGGGAACCTCCATACTGTCCTCCAAAGGGGCTGTATCAACTTACATTCCCATCAACAGTGCAAGAGGGTTCCCTTTTCTCCACACACTCGCCAGAATTTATTGTTTCTAGATTTTTTGATGATGGCCATTCTGACTGGTGTGAAGTGATACCTCATTGTAGTTTTGCTTTGCATTTTTCTAATGATTAGTGATGTTAAGCATCCTTTCATGTGTTTGTTGGCAATCTGTATATCTTCGCTGGAGACATGTCTATTTAGGTCTTCTGCTCATTTTTGGTTTGGGTTGTTTGTTTTTTTTGTTATTGAGCTGCTTGCATATTTTGCAAATTAATCCTTTGTCAGCTGCTTCGTTTGCAAATATTTTTTCCCATTCTGAGGGTTGTCTTTTTGTCTTTTTTATGGTTTCCTTTGCTGTGCAAAAGCTTTTAAGTTTCATTAGGTCCCATTTGTTTATTTTAGTTTTTATTTCCATTTCTCTAAGAGGTGGGTCAAAAAGGATATTGCTGTGATTTATGTCACAGAGTGTTCTGCCTATGTTTCCCTATAAGAGCTTTATAGTATCTGGCCTTACATTTAGGTCTTTAATCCATTTTGAGCTTATTTTGGGTATAGTGTTAGGGAGTGTTCTAATTTCACTCTTTTACACATAGCTGTCCAGTTTTAGTGTTAGGGAGGGTTCTAATTTCATTCTTTTACACATAGCTGTCCAGTATTGCTGTTGGGGAGTGTTCTAATTCCATTCTTTTACATGTTGTCCAGTTTTCCCAGCACCACTTACTGAAGAGGGCGTCTTTTCTCCATTGTATATTCTTGCCTCCTTTATCAAAGATAAGGTGACCATATGTGCATGGGTTTATCTCTGGGCTTTCTATCCAGTTCCATTAATCTATATTTCTGTTTTGGGGCCAGTACCATACTGTCTTGATTACTGGAGCTTTGTAGTATAGTCTGAAGTCCAGGTGCCTGATTCCTCCAGCTCCATTTTTCTTTCTCAGGATTGCTTTGGCTATTCGGGGTCTTTTGTGTTTCCATTCAAATTGTGAAATTTTTTGTTCTAGTTCTGTGGAAAATGCCATAGGTAGTTTGATAGGGATTGCACTGAATCTGTAGATTGCTTTGGGTAGTACAGTCATCTTCACAATGTTGATTCTTCCAATCCAAGAACATTGTATATCTCTCCAACTGTTGGTATCATCTTTAATTTCTTTCATCAGTGTCTTATAGTTTTCTGCAAACAGGACTTTTGTCTCCTTAGGTAGGTTTATTCCTAGGTATTTTATTCTTTTTGTTGTCATGGTAAATGGGAGTGTTTCCTTAATTTCTCTTTCAGATTTTTCATCATTAGTGTATAGGAATGCGTGCAAGAGATTTCTGTGCATTAATTTTGTATCCTGCTACTTTACCAAATTCATTGATTAGCTCTAGTAGTTTTCTGGTAGCGTCTTTAGGATTCTCTATGTATAGTATCATATCATCTGCAAACAGTGAAAGTTTTACTTCTTCTTTTCCAATTTGTGTTCCTTTTACTTCTTTTTCTTCTCTGACTGCTGTGGCTAAAGCTTCCAAAACTATGTTGAATAAGAGTGGGCAACCTTGCCTTGTTCCTAATCTTAGTGGAAATGGTTCCAGTTTTTCACCATTGAGAACGATGTTGGCTGTAGTTTTGTCATACATGGCCTTTATTATGTTGAGGTAAGTTCTATGTCTACCTTCTGGAGAATTTTTTATCATAAATGGGTGTTGAATTTTGTCAAAACCTTTTTCTGCATCTATTGAGATGATCATATGGTTTTTATCCTTCAATTTGTTAATATGGTGTATCACACTGATTGATTTGCGTATATTGAAGAATCCTTGCATTCCTGGGGTAAACCCCACTTGATCATGGTGTATGACCCTGTTAATGTGCTGCTAGATTCTGTTTGCTAGTATTTTGTTAAGGATTTTTGCGTCTGTATTCGTCAGTGATATTGGCCTGTAGTTTTCTTTTTTTGTAACATCTTTGTCTGGTTTTGGTATCAGGGTGATGGTGGCCTCAGAGAATGAGTTTGGGAGTGTTTCTCCCTCTGCTATATTTTGGAGGAGTTTGAGAAGGACAGGTGTTAGCTCTTCTCTAAATGTTTGATAGAATTCGCCTGTGAAGCCATCTGGTCCTGGGCTTTTGTTTGTTGGAAGATGTTTCATCAGAGTCTCAATTTCAGTGCTGTGATTAGTCTCCTTATATTTTCTATTTCTTCCTGGTCCAATCTTGGAAGGTTGTGCTTTTCTAAGAATTTGTCCATTTCTTCCAGGCTGTCCATTTTATTGCCATATACTTGCTTGTAGTAATCTCTCAGCCTCCTTTGTATTTCTGCAGTGCCAGTTGTTACTTCTCCTTTTTCATTTCTAATTCTGTTGATTTGAGTCTTCTCCCTTTTTTTCTTGATGAGTCTGGCTAATGCTTTATCAATTTCGTTTATCTTCTCAAAGAACAAGCTTTTAGTTTTATTGATCTTTGCTATTGTTTCCTTCATTTATTTTTCATTTATTTCTGATCTGATCTTTATGATTTCTTTCCTTCTGCTAACATTGGGGGGTTTTTGTTCTTCTTTCTCTAACTGCTTTAGGTGTAAGGTCAGGTTGTTATTTGAGATGTTTCTTGTTTCTTGAGGTAGGATTGTATTGCTATAAACTTCCCTCTTAGAACTGCTTTTGCTGCATCTCATAGCTTTTGGGTTGTCGTGTTTTCACTGTCATTTGTTTCTAGGTATTTTTTGTTTCTCTCTTTGATTTCTTCAGTAATCTCTTGGTTATTAAGTACTGTATTGTTTAGCCTCCATGTGTCTGTTTTTTTTTTTTACAGATTTTTCCTGTTATTGATATCTAGTATCATAGCATTGTGGTCGGAAAAGATACTTGATACAATTTCAATTTTATTAAGTTTACCAAGGCTTGATTTGTGACCCAAGATATGATCTATCCTGGAGAATGTTACATGAACACTTGAGAAGAATGTGTATTCTGTTGTTTTTGGATGGAATGTTCTATAAATATTAACTAAACCTATCTGGTCTGTTGTGTCATTGAAAGCTTCTGTTTCCTTATTTATTTTCATTTTGGATGATCTGTCCATTGGTGAAAGTGGGGTGTTAAAGTTCCCTACTATGAATGTGTTACTATCGATTTCCCCTTTTATGGCTGTTAGTATTTGCCTTATGTATTGAGGTGCTCCTATGTTGGGTATGTAAGTATTTACAATTGTTATATCTTCTTCTTGGATCGATCCCTTGATCATTATGTAGTGTCCTTCTTTGTCTCTTGTAATAGTCTTTATTTTAAAATCTATTTTGTCTGATATGAGAATTGCTACTCCAGCTCTCTTGATTTCCATTTGCATGGAATATCTTTTTCCATCCCCTCACTTTCAGTCTGTATGTGTCCCTAGGTCTGAAGTGGGTCTCTTGTGGACAGCATATATACAGGTCTTGTTTTTGTATCCATTCAGCCAGTCTATGTCTTTTGGTTGGAGCATTTAATCCATTTACATTTAAGGTAGTTATCGATATGTATTTTCCTATTACCATTTTCTTAATTGTTTTGGGTTTGTTACTGTAGGTCTTTTCCTTCTCCTGTGTTTCCTGCCTAGAGAAGTTCCTTTAGCATTTGTTGTAAAGCTGGTTTGGGGGGTGGGCGGTGAATTCTCTTAGCTTTTGCTTGTCTGTAAAGGTTTTAATTTCTCCAGTTGAATCTAAATGAGATCCTTGCTGGGTGGAGTAATCTTGGTTGTAGGTTTTCCCTTTCATCACTTTAAATATGTCCTGCCACTCCCTTCTGGCTTGCAGAGTTTCTGCCGAAAGATCAGCTGTTAACCCTTTGGGGATTCCCTTGTATGTTATTTGTTGTTTTTCCCTTGCTGCTTTTAATATTTTTTCTTTGTTTTTTTTTTTTTTTTTTGAGGTACGTGGGCCTCTCACTGTTGTGGCCTCTTCTGTTGCGGAGTACAGGCTCCGGATGTGCAGGCTCAGTGGCCATGGCTCACAGGCCTAGCCGCTCCACAGCATGTGGGATCTTCCCGGACTGGGGCACGAACCTGTGTCCCCTGCATTGGCAGGCAGACTCTCAACCACTGTGCCACCAGGGAAGCCCTGTATTTTACTTTTGATAGTTCGATTATTATGTGTCTTGGAGTGTTTCTCATTGGATTTATCCTGTGTGGGACTCTCTGCGCTTCTTGGACTTGATCAACTATTTCCTTTCCCATATTAGGGAAGTTTTCAACTATAATCTCTTCAAATATTTTCTCAGTCCCTTTCTTTTTCTCTTCTTCTTCTGGGACCCCTATAATTCGAATGCTGGTGCATTTAATGTTGTCCCAGAGGTCTCTGAGACTTCCCTCAATTCTTTTCATTCTTTTTTCTTTATTCTGCTCTGCAGTAGTTATTTCCACTATTTATCTTCCAGGTCAATTATCCATTCTTCTGCCTCAGTTATTCTGCTATTGAGTCCTTCTGGAGAATTTTTAATTTCATTTATTATGTTGTTCACAATTGTTTGCTCTTTAGTTCTTCTAGGTCCTCGTTAAACATTTCTTGTATTTTCTCCATTTTATTTCCAAGATTTTGGATCATCTTTACTATCATTACTCTGAATTCTTTTTCAGGTAGACTGCCTATTTCCTCTTCATTTGTTTGGTCTGGTGGATTTTTACCTTGCTCCTTCATCTGCTGTGTGTTTCTCTGTCTTCTCAGTTTGCTTAACTTACTGTGTTTGGGGTCTCCTTTTCGCAGGCTGCAGGTTCATCATTCCCGTTGTTTTTGATGTCTTCTCCCAGTGGGTAAGGCTGGTTCAGTGGGTTGTGTGGGCTTCCTGGTGGAGGGGACTGGTGCCTGTGTTCTGGTGGATGAGGCTGGATGTTGTCTTTCTGGTGGGCAGGACTGGTGTGTTTTGGGGTGTCTGTGACCTTATTATGATTTTAGGCAGCCTCTCTGCTAATGGGTGGGGTTGTGTTCCTGTCTTGCTAGTTGTCTGACATAGGGTGTCTAGCACTGGAGCTTGCTGGTCTTTGAGTGGAGCTGGGTTTTAACATTGAGACAGAGATCCCTGGGAGATCTCTCGCCAATTAATATTACATGGGGCGAGGAGGTCTCTGGTAGTCCAATGTCCTGAACTCAGTTCTCCCACCTCAGAGGCTCAGGCCTGACACCCGACCAGAGCACCAAGACCCTGTCAGATGCACGGCTCAGAAGAAAAGGGAGAAAAAAAAGAAAGAAAGGGAACAAAAAATAAAATAAAGTTATTAAAATAAAAGAATTTTTAAAATAATTTTTAAAAGAGTAATAAAAAAAAAAGAAGAGAGCAACTAATAAACATATCCACCAATGATAACAAGCGCTAAAAGCTAAACTAAGATAAATATAAAAATCAGTAACTAGTCTGTTGCATACAGCAAACCCCAAGTCTACAGTTGCTCCCAAAGTCCACCACCTCAATTTTGGGATGATTCGTTGTCTATTCAGTTATTCCACAGATGCAGGGTACATCAAGTTGATTGTGGAGATTTAATCCTCTGCTCCTGAGGCTGCTGGGAGAAATTTCCCTTTCTCTTCCTTGTTTGCACAGCTCCCGGGGTTCACCTTTGGATCTGGCCCCACCTCTGCGTGTAGGTCACCTGAGGGCGTCTGTTCTTCGCTCAGGACGGGGTTAAAGTAGCAGCTGATTCGGGGGCTCTGGTTCACTCAGGTCGGGGGTGAGGGAGGGGTACGGAATGCAGGGCGAGCCTGTGACAGCAGAGGCTGGTGTGACGTTGCAACAGCCTGAGGCGCACCATGTGTTCTTCCGGGAAAGTTGTCCCTGGATCACGAGACCCTGGCAGTGGCGGGCTGCCCAGGCTCCTGGGAGGGGAGGTGTGGATAGTGACCTGTGCTCGCACACAGGTGGCTGCAGCAGCAGCCTTAGCATCTCATGCCCGTCTCTGGTGTCCGTGCTGATAGCCATGGCTCACGCCCATCTCTGGAGCTCGTTTAGGCGGTGCTCTGAATCCCCTCTCCTCGCGCACCCTGAAACAATGGTCTCTTGCCTCTTAGGCAGGTCCAGACTTTTTCCCGGACTCCCTCCCGGCTAGCTGTGGTGCACTAGCCCCTTCAGGCTGTGTTCAGGCAGCCAACCCCAGTCCTCTCCCTGGGATCCAAACTTCGAAGCCCGAGCCTCAGCTCCCAGCCCCCGCCCGCCCCAGTGGGCGAGCAGACAAGCCTCTCGGGCTGGTGAGTGCTGGTTGGCACCGATCCTATGTGCAGGAATCTCTCCGCTTTGCCCTCCGCACCCCTGTTGCTGTGCTCTCCTCCGTGGCTCCGAAGCTTCCACCTTCTCCCCCGCCCCCACCCCCCACCCCCGCCGTCTCCTCCAGTGAAGGGGCTTCCTAGTGTATGGAAACCTTTCCTCCTTCACAGCTCGATCCCAGAGGTGCAGGTCCCATCCCTATTCTTTTTTCTCGTTTTTTCTTTTTTCTTTTGCCCTACCCAGGTATGTGGGGGGTTTCTTGCCTTCTGGGAAGTCTGAGGTCTTCTGCCGGCATTCAGTAGGTGTTCTGCAGGACTGTTCCACATGTAGATGTATTTTTTGATGTATTTGTGGGAAGCAAGGTGATCTCCATGTCTTACTCCTCTGCCATCTTGAAGGTCCTGAGCCCTCCCATATACTTTAAATCATCTCTAGATTACTTATAATACCTAATACAACATAAATGCTATGTAAATATTTGCTGGCCCATGTCAAATTCAAATTTTGCTTTTTGGAACTTGCTGGAATTAAAAAAAAAAATTGTTTTCAATCCAGTTGGTTGAATCCACAGATGTGGAACCCGTGGATATGGGGGGCCAACAGTATACACCTAACATATAATCCAGCCATTCCACTCCTACAGATTTACCTAAGAGAAATAAAAGCATATGCCTACAGAAAGACTTGAACATCAACGTTCACAAAAACTTTATACTAGCCCCAAAGTGGAAATAACCCAAATATCCACCAAGTAAATGGATAAATAAACAGTGGCATATCCATACAAAGGAATATCACCAACCAATAAGAAGGAACAAACTATTATATATGCTACAACAAGGATGAATCTCAAAATAACTATGCTGAGTGAAAGAAGTCAGCTTAAAAAAAAGTATACACTGTGTGACTCCATTTGTGTAAAATTCTATAAAATACAAATTAGCCTATAGTGATAGAAAGTAGATCAGTGGTTGCCTGGGGAACATAGGAGAATGGAAAGGACAGGATGGAAGGGTTACAAGCATAAAGGGACACAGGAAACTTTGGGGGATGATGGATATGTTCATTATCTTGATGTGGTGATGGTTTCATGAGTATATACACAGGTCAAAACTTACCAAATTACACACTTTAAACATGTGCAATTTACTCTATGCCAATTATACCTCAATAAAGCTGTTTCTAAAAATCTACATCATAGTGAAACTGCAGAACATCAAAAAGAGACAAAATCTTAAAAGTAGCCACAGAAAAGAGAGATTTAATGTAAAGGAATAATCATTATATTGAAACAGGAGGGAAGGGGGCAGGGCACAACCTTTAACAGAATGATATAGCCATAGTACACGATGAAAACTAGTGAGAAACAATTGGGTCCAAGATAGCCGTGAATCTTCTGCCATCTTGGACCCAGTTGGTTCTCACTAGTTTTCACCGTGTACTATGGCTATATCATTCTTTTAAAGGTTGTGCCCTGCCCCCTTCCCTCCTGTTTCAATATGACCCCTGACTTCTCAACAGCTGTAACAGAATCCAGAAGTCAGTAGAATAATGTATTGAATATATAATGGTAGACAACTGTCAAACTAGAATTGTATACCCAGCAAGGACAGGCGCAAAATAAAGAAGTTCTCAAGCAAAACCTAGAGACCCTCACTCAAAGAAATTTAAAAGAATATGCTTCAGGTAGAAGCAAAGTGATTCCATTTGGAAGGTTTGTGTGAAACCGTAAGAGTGCAGTCTTATGGAATTAAAAATAATAACTAAGATACATGACAACAATAGCTTGTAAGTCAGAAGAGGGGGTGATCAAAGCTGAGGGGTTCACTAAGATCCTTGTATCGGCTGGAAGAAGAGTAAATATATTGATTAATTTTAGACTCAAAATACAGGTTAAAATTTCTTGGTTTACTAATCAAAGTGTAGAAACAGAATACTGAACTCTCTTAGTTGAAGAGAAGAAAAAAGTAAAATGAGAAAAAAATCCAAAAGAAGGCAAGAAAGGGCAGGGGGAAAAAAAACATGAAAAGGTGAGACAATAAGAAAGCCCAGAAGAAGATGGCAGTAATAATTCTCCACTAAAATGTGAACTTCTTGTGGACAGAGGCTGTGCTATGTTATCCACTGTATCTTCAGCACCTATCATAGTGTCTGGCTCATATTAGACACTTTGATAAATATCAAATGACTGAGAGTTTGCCGAATGAGTAAATGTTTGGATGAATGGATGGTTGTGGTATAATAAGAAACATATTTGGTCTTTGTCTCAGGTTCCTGGCACAAAGCTCCTAAAACCCTTGGAATTTCCAGTCATAGGAGTGTCCTCTGTCATTCATAAGAAGCCCTTTTGAGTATACCTGAGCTTATGCTAATGAGGTTGCTTAGGGTGGGACCCCCCAGGTAGCCCTGGGATGGGACTGGTCACTAGAAAGACCACCCACGGACCTCTGGGAAGGGGAAAGGGGCTGCTGCAGATTAATGTCTATAAAAACTCTTGAATAAGGAGATCTGATGAGCTTCTGGGGGGTTGGTAAACATGAGAGGAGGGTGGCACACCCTGGTTCCTCTCAGGACCCTTCTGGACCTCACCCTTCATCTGGGTGTTCATCTGTACCCTTTATAATATCCTTCATAATCAACTGGTAAACATAAGTAAATGTTTCTCTGAGTTCTGTGAGCTGCTCTAGCAAATTAACTGAACCCGAGGAAGGGGTCGTGGGAATCTCTGATTTATAGCTAGATAGTCAGAGGCACAGGTGACAACCTGGACTTGTGACTGGCATCTGAAGTGGGGTAGTCTTGTGGGACTGAGCCCTTAACCTGTGGCATCTGACACTAACTCTAGGTAGGAAAGTGTCAGAATTGAGTTAAATCTGTAGGACACTCAGTGCCACTAAGAATTGGAGAATTGCTTGGTGGTGTTGGACAAAACCCATCAGAATGGTAAATGAATGAATATGGTTAACTGAATGAATACAGAAATGTATGAATAATATAAAGCTTCATTTTGGCCAGAAGTTTCAGCCTTCTCCAGGCACCCAGGCACCACTTCATTTATCAGAATTAGCCAACAAATTACTGACAGGACAAATGGAATTTCTCTCTTTTCCCTGGCCACTGTCTGGGAGCAATGAAGTATGCAAGATACAGATGGACAAAGAAGGAGGAGGCACCAAGGGACTGGGACAAATGAATCCCAGATTACAGAAAAGTTGATAGAATAAAAATCACGGGGCTTCCCTGGCGGTGCAGTGGTTAAGAATATGCCTGCCAATGCAGGGGACATGGGTTCAAGCCCTGGTCCGGGAAGATCCCACATGCTACAGAGCAACTAAGCCCATGCGCCACACCTACTAAGCCTGCACTCTAGAGCCTGTGAGCCACAACTACTGAGCCTGCATGCCACAACTACTGAAGCAAATGCGTCTAGAGCCTGTGCTCCGCGACAAGAGAAGCCACCGCAATGAGAAGCCCAAGCACCGCAACGAAGAGTAGCCCCCGCTCTCCGCAACTAGAGGAAGCCCGCGTGCAGCAACGAAGACCCAATGCAGCCAAGAATAAATAAATAATTAATTAATTATTAAAAAATTCATGTATGGATGGGAGATAGCTTCCAGTTTTGAATTATGTAATTATCCCTTCCTGTCCATTTCTATGGCTAATGCCCTAGTTGGGGCCCTCAATACCTACAGTAGGGACCACAAGGTCCTCAACTGCTTTCTGTACCTCTTCTACATCCTTGTCCATCTAGACTTCATCCCATCATGATACACAGCCACCATGAAATCACTACCCACCACCCTCCTGCTCAAATGATTCAATGGATCACAACTGCCTTCCAGAATCAAATTCATACACCTTAGCCTGATTTTCAAGGCCTTTTAAGAACTGATTTTCATCACCCTTTCTCTCACCATTCTCCTTGAAGAATACTAGGCTTTAGTCAATAGATCTCATGACCATTCTCACCTCTGAGTCCTGGCTTACACTGTTCCCTTCAAGCATTCCCCTTCTGCCACCTTTGTTACTGAGGCTGGGTACATTCTTCAAGGCCCAAATCAAATGTTAACTCTTCCATGGTGCTTCCTGGTACAGAGCCAAAAATAAATTTTTTCACTTCTTACTCTATAACACCCTGTTTACAACACTCTTATGATTCTTAACACACCCTCTCTTATGCTCTATTTGAGAGGTAACTTAGCCTAAAGGTTAGGTACATGGACTTTGGAGTCAGACAGACTTGGCATTGAATCCAGGTCTGCCATATCCTATCTGTATGAACTAAGGAAGTTACTTAACTTTTCTAAGCTTCAGTTTCTTCATCTGCAAAGTGGGGAAAATCTGTATCAGAGGACTATTCTGAAGATTGAATGAGATCATGCCAGTAAAGCCATAGCTTATAACAATAATTATTATCAGAACACATGTGTCATACCACCTCTGCCATGGATGTGAGTCTCCTGAGAAGAGTATCCATGTTTGATGATGTTTCTACCTTTCTTTCTATCTCCTCTAGTACCTAGTATGGTGTTTTTCTTCAAATTATGCAAAATAATTTCCAAATCAAGAATTAATGTGATATTAAATATGCTTTCATTCATGTTGGTACCACATTAAGATTCTACAGAATTCTTAAGGTTTGTCACATTTGTTAAATATTCAATGTCTTTCTTATCCCTGGAAACCCCATATGCTCCAGATTTTACTAGATGATACTGACACCTTTCTAGGAAAACAAAAAGGCACAGTCATGGGCTGGGAGAATATATTCACAAAACATATATCAGACAAGAGACTTGTATTACAGAATATATATTAAAAAAAACTCTTAAAACTCAATAGGACAACCCAATAAAAATCGACAGAAGATTTTAATAGACATTTCACAAAAGATACAAAATGGCCAATGAACACATGAAGAGATGCTCTTCATGAGAGCATGTAAATTACACGTGAGAAATGTAAATTTCATTTCTTCACACCCGAAAGGACAGCTAAACTTGAAGACTGACCATTCCAATTCCAAGTGCCATCAAGGATGCTGAGCAACAAGAACTCTATCATACAGTGATGGTGGGAATGCAAAATGGGACAAGTACTTTGGAAAACAATTTGGTAGTTTTTTTAACAAATTAAACACACACCTACCATACCACCCAGCCATTCTATTGTTTTGTAGGTATTTTCTCAAGAAAACAAAAATATATATCCACACAGACTAGCGCACAAATGTTCAGAAGAGTTAGATTTGTAACAGCCAAAAGCTAGAAACACCTCAAATGTCTCTCAACAGGTGAATGGGATGAATCTCGGTATCATCATGCTTAGTAAAAAAAAAAAAAAAAAAAAAAAAAAGCAGGCAAAAAGGAACACAAACTGTGTAGTCCTTCTACATAAATTTCTAGAAAATGCAAGCTCATCTAGAGAAACAGAAAGCAGGTCAGTGATTGCGTGGAGACAAGAGGGAGAGATAGGTTACAAAGAGGCACAAAGAACCTTTTGGGGGATGATAGGAATGCTTATTATGACTGGGATGATCTTTTCACAGGTTTATACATATGTTAAAACTGATCAAGTTACACACTTTTAAAGTGTGCAGTTTACTATACTTCAAATATACCTCAACAAAGCTGTATGAAAAAAAAGTACTGATACTTTAAAAAAAAAACTTAACGACAACAACAACAAGATAAAGCAAGTGAGCCATTCACGGGGAAGGGAGCAAAGCCTCAAGTTGGTCTGAAAGCTGCTCCTGAAAGTGCCGTCTCAGCATAAAATAGAGGCAGGAAGCGAGGCAGACAGGCCTCGAATTGCAGTGGGGAGCGCCATAAATGTGGTTTGGATATGACTGGCTCTTTGAGGCTGGCTTCGTGGCAAAGCTAATTTATTCAGTGCCCAAGTCCCTGGCAGTCCAGTACTCCGAGCCTGAGACAGATGTCAGGTTGCATTCCTGTGGGCTTTCTTCTTTTCCTGCGTGTGTTTCAGAAGAGACTTCTGAGTGCCCTGACGCCTTCACCCAAAAGCAGAGTTATAATGGAGATTTCAGGCATGGATGGAGGCCTAGAGACACAGATCCTGAGAGGTCGAGATTTCACGCGGCTCCAGGCACAAACGTGCAGACTGAGCACAGCACAACCCCAGGGGGCGCCATTCATAGTCTCTGTGAAGCAGGTGGTGCCTCTGGAGGGTGCAGGACCGGGAATGAAAGTGGCCCTGGGAGGCTGGATTCCCTGCTCCAGCTCTACCCCCAGGAAGTATTTGCCTTCCTAGTGCTCTCTTCATCGAACAGTATTTTAAGAGAAAAGCTTAAAAGTGAAATGTCAGTAGAATAGGCAAGTCAGGAAACTGCACTCGTGACCATGCCCATTCACCCTGCTTCGCCCACTTCTAGCCCTCAACTGTTATTACCCTGCACTGGGTCTCTCTGGAAGCCCCTGAACCTCCAGGTGTCCTGTTTCCCCATCTGCTGGAAGCACAGATAATCCTTACCCCACCCCACCCCCGACTCAGTTCACACCCATCCACCCCCCAAAGACTGAAGCACACATAACCCTGAGAATCCTGGAACTGAGGGGTCAAACTGGCAGACCACAGCCGAGACCCAGCAGGCACAGATGGCTTTATTTGGCTCGTGCAATATTTAAAACGCAAAGTCCACCTAAAAAAAATCCAGAAGTCTGTCTTCTCTTGAAAAACCCGAAGAACAGGCGCCGCATTCCCAAGCCATCAGCTGGAGCTGAGGAATGAACAACCGTCTCACTTGCCCACAGCCTCCATCAGAGAACCCTTCCCTCACTGAGCTCCCTGGGTAGCCTGGGTGCCTCTGGGTCTGCTCTCCAGTCAGCAAGAAGGGGACTTGCACTTCATCTAGTCCGGACCAGCCCTCACCCAAGATATCCTGTGACAGGCCCGTAAGACGGCCCCAGCCTGGAACATTTCACTTGATGAGAAAACTCATTACCTTTGAGGACACTCACTGGCAGGATTCCACTGCTGGAAAGTTCTTCCCTGTCCTCCAGTGGAAGGCCTTTCCCACCCTCAGGTCCAGGTTCTCCCTTGCCTTTCATGCCCTCTCCCTGCCATCCCAGCACTTCAGGCATTTACAGCCTGTGGTTCTTCTATGAAAACCTGAACATCCAGTTTCTTTAGTCCTTCCTCACTCCCTGGCGTCCCCAGGGCTTTCCTCTTGAACACGCTCCACTTTATCTGTTCCATGTGGAGCTGGTGAAGCCTTCCTCCCCATTTTGTCCTAATGAGCTGATGGAATGAATTACAAACACATGTTGCTACAATGGCTTCTCTCTAGCGAGCTTTAAAGAGAGGCAGCCTCACTGGGTACTATAAGCAACAGTAAATATGTCCTCTCAGTTTACTCGCAGCATCTCCATATGGATAAAAATAGACCTCGTGGCACCAGGCAGGATAATTCATACTCTCTACAAATCATCTCTGAAACAGAAAAATGAAACATCAGGGATTTCCTACGTTTTAAAAAATTACATACATCTCGGACTGAAAGTAACTGTTTCGAATTTTAAAAATAAGTAGCCCATATTCTGAGGTAGGTACTTTTTATGGAAAGGAAATAAAAACATGCCAAGGTTTCCTAGTTCAGATCTAAGGTTAGAACAGGGACAAAAGACAAAATTCTCTCTCCTGTGCTTCCCATGGCTTTCTTGAAGATCAACATTTTGGGAGTGAAAAAAGTGTTGGACCCTTACTTTATCTCACAAAAATGTGTGTGTGAAAGAGAGAGAGAGAGAGAAAGAGAGGGAGGGATGCGGTGGAACTGAGATCTTGCAGAAGTCACTTACTATCTATCTCAGGACCTCACTTTCCTGTCTTGTAAAATGCAAGGCTTGGACCAGATCGCTGAGAGGACCTCAAACCTGCATCAGAACCACCTGCATGTGTGCTTTTTGTTAAATACGCAGATTCTTGGCACACCCACAGGAACCTGCATCCGTGCTGGGGTGGGGTCAGGAAGCTGGCATCTGAGAAGTGCCCAGGTGATGGTGTACCCCCAGGTTTCTCATCTAGTGGTCACATTCTAAGTCCACTCTTCACTCCGTTATTTGGTACGCACTCTGTGGCAGGAGGCATGCTAGGGGCCCCGGGTTATGACAGTCCACAAGTATACAGGCACGGCTCTCAAGGAACTCACGCACTGGTAGGGGGTAGGCAAGGTGAGAGGAAACTGCCAAGGAAAGGAACTGTCCTGGGATACGGATGGGGCCATGACTTCCCCAAGCACAGGGTGCCAGGGGAAGCCACCCAGACTGAGGGAAGGCAGGGTGGTCAGGGAAGGCTTGCTGGGGGAGGAGACGTCTCAGCGGAGACCCGAAGCATGTGGGGGACCAGGCCAGGGGAATTCCCACTGGGCAGCGTGTCCGAGGCCTGTGGACCAGGTGGAGAATGTGTGTCTGGGGACAGTGGGTGGGCTACGCTGGACCCAAGGGAGTTGGAGGGGGAGCAGGAGATGGTGACTGGAGAAGCTGACAGGGCCAGGTCATACGGAGCCTGGGCCACCACACCAAGAACTCGAGATTTTGTCCTAAAGGCTGTGGGAAGCCGTGGGAGGGCTCTGAGCAGGGTAGGAACATGACCAGACTTGTACATCATCAGAAAGATCACCCTGGCTGCTGTGTGTAGAATACACTGCAGGAAGAAAGAAGAAGAGGCTGGAATAAATAAGGCTTCTGTTCATGGTTATAAAGGCTCAGTGCCAGAGGTGGCCAGAGAAGTGAATGTCAGAACAGTTGGGGACCAGGACTCTTCGGAAAAATCCCAGGCTTTGGCTTCTTATCCCAGGTCCCACTAGTATGATCACTCTTCCTTTTGGAGAAACTTAGGGCTGGGAGAGCAGGACCCTCTCTACACATCCACCTGCCTAATTCTGTCTGGGCTGCTTGCTTCTCTCAGGCTTGGAAAGAGAGATGGAACCTACCAGCTGGTCTCATCAAAGAAGCAAAAGGAAGAAGGTTCCAGAAATGGCTCAGAAGAGAAACATCCCTGATTTGAATAAATACAATCCCAATAATGATTTACTTGTGCCCAGCACTCTACAGTTTATAATACTTTTGATCACCCTACCTTTTTGGAGGCTCCCGGCACTCCGGGAAAAAACAGGTACTCCCATTTTACAGAGGAGTAAACTGAGGCCTGGAGGGCTTTGAGTGACTAGTGCAAGGTCACAGAGGGAGCTGGAAACAGAGCAGAGGCTAGAAATTCATCCCACGGCTCTTTACTTCTATTGATCCTTGAGCCCACGGGGACTGTAATTAATTAAAATGTCTCTCTTCAGCACTGGAGACAGCAAACTGGAGAATTCAATGAAAACGATTTGCCCAGGGTGGAAGTGTTTTATCTTGAAGTCCTGGGAGGGCTTTTGAAATGAGAGAGGGACCTACAAGGTGGGGAGGGAGAAGATGCCGAGAGCACGTTAAGAAATGGCATCGCTGGCTGCAAAACGCCTGCTCCAAGACTAAATGTGCAGCCCTGGCCCTTCTCTGCTCTCGGGACTGGGACAGTCCTGCTCCTGATCAAACGGGAGGGGCCCGGGAAAGGGAGTTGGCAGGAGGAGTAAACGGGACAAATCCCATGGAATGCTCCCTTTCTTCTACCCTCACCCCAACATTTCTATCCAGGGCAAGACAGGTAAATTAACACGGTACAGTTTATTTGTAGAAAGGAAAACAGGCTCCAAACGTCAACTATCGCCAAAACATTAAGAGCAATTTTTGAGCCCTTACAAAGTGCCAGGCACAGCCCTGTTTATATAGTCTCACAATGAATCTTTAGCGTGAGTCTGTGACGTTGGTAACTATTATCTCCATTTTACAGGCGGGAAAACTGAGGCTCAAAAAGGTCAAGCATCTTCCTTGCGGTTCCACACAACTATAAAAAATGACAGAGCCAAGATTCAAATCCAGGCTTTTGTGACTGCTGAGTCTGTGTTCCGCTTGAGGAGGGGGTGATATCTGAGGGAGAGGTCCCCTAACCAGGTTTGTTTTGATGACGGGGCGGGGGAATGCGCTGACTCTGTATGTGGGGGAACTTTCACTGATTTCATTTCATTTGGAAGGCAAGCTGGAACTCTCTCCATCCCCTTTCTCTTCTACCTGTTTTCTTGGGATATGAAAGAGAGGGAACAGATATGCCAGCAGACAGGACTGGGGTGCCGAAGGGTTAAAGAGCACAGATACCAGCTCCACGGAGAAAAGGCAGCAGAACCTCCAATCCCCTCAGCCCTCAGTGCCCCCTACCACCACTGCCCCCCTGCCCCCGACACACACCCTGTGAGCAGGAAGGGTGGGGTGATAACCTCATTTTCCACAGGGGTCACAGAACATACAAGTCTTGGGCTCCATCAGCATCACTGGGATGGAGAACGGGACTTGAGGCTGGGCCACTGTAGTTCACAAAGGCTGGGAAGGAGAGGAGTGGGGGCAGGGAGGTCTGCCAGACAGACCAAAAGGGTGGAAAAGCGACCCAGTGAAAGGAGGAAGAGGTAGGAAATTGGGGTTGCTCAGCCTCCAGGAGGCCTAGGGGTGATCTATTTACCATCCTAGGTGCTCCATGGCTGCTGGAGTGACTTTTATGGGCAAACTGCCCAACAGGCCTCTGAGTACATGGGAAAGAAACTAGATAAGAGGTAAAAGGTTTTGCCCTTATAATTAAAGCATGACCACCTGGTGCTGGGCAGAGGAAAGAATTTCTCATGAATGAGGACAGGAGAGGGGAATTTTTCTCTTTCAGATGTCAACAAAATTTAGAAGGGGAAAATCTGCCAGGGTCTACTCAGAAGTAAAAAGCAGTTGTCTGGACATGAACATGAAAATATGAATGTAGCTGCCAATAGGCAGGCCTTCTAATACAAATATCATGTTGTTATCCAACCTACCTGGGACATAATTTAATAAGCAAGTGATGATGGACATCCCAAACTACACTGAGGGATGCCAGTTCTATGTTCTTTGAAAGGATGGTAGATTTTCAATGAGTAACGTCTTTCATTACTAAGCCTAGGAAGTTACATTTTATTATCATAAATTTAAAATATTCAAATTAATAACATTTCCTTACTGTGAAGTTAACCAATGAGGACAAATGAGGTTGTTTTGATCAATATAAATAATCTGACCTCAGGAGTTAGAGACAACAGCTTGCAGCTTACACCTGCCTCAAAGTACCGTTTCTCTATTTTGCTTTAGTTGCCCAATGTTGAAAAAACTTTTCTGATGTAATGGACAGTAGATGCATTTTTTTTTAATGCAACCTGCCCTATAACGTCAGGATTCTCTTCAATCAAACAGATGTGGAAAAATAAGCTGGTAATCTTCGACATGTAAAAATGTAGTATAAAACACAGATGAGAGACTTCCCTGGTGGCACAGTGGTTAAGAATCCGCCTGCCAATGTAGGGGACACGGGTTCGAGCCCCGGTCCGGGAAGATCCCACATGCCGCGGAGCAACTAAGCCCATGCGCCACAACTACTGATCCTGCGATCTAGAGCCTGCGAGCCACAACTACTGAGCCCACGTGCCACAACTACTGAAGCCCGCGTGCCTAGAGCCCACGCTCCACAACAAGAGAAGCCACCACAATGAGAAGACCGCGCACCACAACAAAGAGCAGCCCCCGCTCGCCACAACTAGAGAAAGCCCACGCACAGCAACCAAGACCCAACGCAGCCAAAAAAAAACCCACAGATGAGTGGTTTTAATTTTTTTCCTTATTATTACAGCTTTAAAAAGAATTAACACAACTTGAAACAATGTTTACAGAATCCGAAGCGCCCAATTGGACTTGCACAGTTTGTGAAGTACTGGCTGGGATGATGTCTGAGATCCTCCCAGCTCTGGCCCTTGCCTCCTCACCATTACATCCTGAACTGAAAAGTATGAGAACCCCCGTGGCAGAAGGAGGCCTGAAGCTAAGGAGCTTTACACCAAGTGCTCCCCGCTTTCCTATTTCAGAGGGGAAAGTGAAGAGGGGAAGGAGAGAAGGTAACGATTACTGCCACAGACTGGACTTCTCAGATAAATCTGTATCTACCTAGAGCCAGAAAAACCACCAGCTGAAAAAGAGAAAAGGGATTCAGAGCACAGAGCAGAGAGGGCCCTACCCGGTCCTCCCTCTGCTGCAAGGCCACAACCTTAGTCCTGATAACTCAGTAGCTTCTGGTGAAAAGAATTCCAGATCCCCACCCCCCACCCCGAACAAGCAATGCAAATACTATACCTCCAGCAGCCATGTGTATAGACAGCAGATCTGCATAATGCACGCCACGGCACGCTCATTCATTTTTAACCGTGACATTATTCTTTTGCTGTCTATTTTAGGGAAAAGAAAAATCACTGGTATATCCTGTATCTAGAACAACCAAAGGGCTGGGATGATGAAGAGAAAGAAGAAAAGGGAGAGGTGGTGACCTCCACATCCCTGGAGCTATTCAAGCCAAGACTAGACGACTACCTTTGAAGGCTGCTGCAGAGAGGACTCCTCCCTGGGGTGAGATGTGGTACTAAATGATTCCTAAGGTTCCCTTCCAACTCAAACTCTGTTTCCAAAAATAAAAGCAACCCTTAAAAAAAATTTTTTTTAATCACGAGTTATATGTCTACACAACACTAACTCTACCAACTACAGTATAATGGCATTTACCATGCATTTTTCCCACATGTATTTTCCCAGGTAATCATGGCCACGGTCCTGAGTCACAGCGAATGCTGTCATTATCCCCATTTTAGAGGTGGGACGGGGCTCTGAGTTTAAGTAGTTGCTCTGGGGTCAGACAGCGGGAGAGCAGAACCCTGACAGCCCCTCGCTGACATTTCTCCTCCTCCCCCTCCTCCTCCTCTTTCCTCAGCCTCTCCCCTTTTCGTCTCATGGTTGGTACAGTTTAACAGGGAGAAAATGGAGGAGAGACACTGAGAAGGAGCCTCCAGTACAGGTAACTGCCTGACGCCCCTCCCATCACTTCGTGCCACCAGATGATTCAGAGGAGACTCACTCAGAGCCTCGGCAGGTAATGAATATATTGAGATGTGCAATAATCTTTCTAAAAATTGGTGCATGCACATCCGAATTTTAAAAAGAGAAAATTAGTCCCTTTTTTTAAGTTACAAAAAAGGAAGCGTTTTAGTCTAAAGTGAGAAAATGAAAGGAGGAAGACTTTTTTATCAAAGTAGGTTCTGCCCTTCTCACAGGGGCGGGGGGCGGGGGGGGGCGGTGTGAGTGCGCACTGCTTCTGAGTCACAGTGAATGGAGCATTTGGATAAATTCCATAACGAACAGGCACAGAAGACAAATGCCAATTCGTTAAAGAAGAAAAAAGATTAATTCTAAAAGATAAGTCCCCTAGGTTGGGTATCGGGTTTGAACTTTCAAAAAGAGAACCACCTGGTTCTTGATTTTGTTTGGAGGCTGTTTTGATCCTCAGAATTAAGACTGAAACTGATTTTTCTCTAGAATGTTTCAGCAAAGAGGGTGTGCGTGGCTGGGGGGCGGGGGTGGGGAGTAACTCCCATCAAACAGCCTTTCTGGATTCCAAGAGCTTAAAGCAGCCGCAAGTCCTCAAATGGCTGGAAGAGAATGAAGAGTCCCAAAGCCTAGCACTTGAGTTTTATGGGTTTCAAAACACCCTCTCCATCTTCTTGCTGATGGAGAACCCTGGAGAGGAGGGGTTGCCAAGCCCTTCCAGTAAAAGAGGCCCTTGGAGCCCAGAAAGGTTTAATAATTGGCTCAAGGACACACAGCACAGACTTATATGCTGACCTATATCCAATACAGTGCTCACTGCTTCCCAACAGGGAAAGCACTTCCAAAGAAAGTCGCCAACTCAAGTTCAGCTTCCTAAAACCCAGCTTGGCCACTACCTGGCCCTCCTCCTACATAGAGGAGGGAACAGGCATGTATCCCTCTCAAAGCATTCACTCTCTCACGGAAATAAAGCAGAAACTGGAAATGGCAGAATCAGTCACTTAAGCCCTGGTGGCATGTTCAGCCTGGACAAGTTGTTTTTCCATTCAAATTCGTGATCTCTGCACATGAAGAGTGGGTGGCTGTAGTCACCACTTGCGTCTCTCATCTCAACCCTTTATAACAAACTAATGGGAAGAACCTGAGGACAGCATAGCTGTGTGTTTGACTCCGAGCTGATAATGACAGCAGTGGTAGCTAATGCTTACCCCATGCCAGGCCCTGCGTGGAGAACATTAAATAGTTGTATATGCATTTTGCAGGTCAGGTAACTGAGACACAGAAAGGTTAAAGTCGCTTGCTTGAGGCTCTGAAAGTTTAAAGTAGGGGAGCTGGAATTTAAACCTACAGGGCCAGGCTTCCCTGGTGGTGCAATGGTTAAGAATCCGCCTGCCAATGCAGGGGACACTGGTTCGAGCCCTGGTCCTGGAAGATACTACATGCCGCAGATCAACTAAGCTCGTGTGCCACAACTACTGAGCCTGTGCTCTAGAGCCTGCAAGCTACAACAACTGAGCCCACGTGCGACAACTACTGAAGCCCATGTGCCTAGAGCCCGTGCTCCACAACAAGAGAAGCCACCGCAATGAGAAGCCTGCACACTGCAACGAAGAGTAGCCCCAGCTCGCCACAACTAGAGAAAGCCTGCACGCAGCAATGCAGATCCAATGCAGCCAAAAATAAGTAAACAAAATAAATTAAAAATAAACCTACAGGACCTGTGGTCTTAACCCCCTGCCGCTTACCAGCTGTGTGATCTTGCATAAGTTACTTAATTTCTCTAAACCGTATCCTTGTCATCTGTAAAATGGGGGTTATAACAGTGACACCATAAGGCAGCTCAAAGCAATAAACGAAGTAACATAAATGAAGCGCCTGGCATCAGGACTGCTTCGTTTCACAATTCTATGGAATGCTGTTCACAAATGGAGATGTGCTATAAGGCTGTCCTGCTTGGCACAGTGCCTGTCACGGGGAAAGCACCAAATGCTACCATCAGTATTCATTATCACATACAATGGTGCCAAAAATCATGGTCAAAAACCTAGGGAGTTACTACCCGTGAAGGCCCAGCCCAGATGTCACCTGCTCCAAAGAGCTCTCCGTTGCTATCCATTCTGATTTGGTTTGCCGTGGAGTTTGGTTCTTATGACCAGTTTCAGAGCACGTCTTACTTCCCTAAACAGATGTAAACTACTAGAGGACAGACGTTGATCCATGCCTTGGTTCCCTTCAACCACCTACAGTGCCAAGCACACAGTAGGGCCTTCAAGAACTGTATGATGGTTTCCTTCAAAAGGTGGGGTCTAATTCTTCTCTCTTTGCATGTAGGCCGAACTTAGTGACTCGCTTCTAACTAAGAGAATAAAGTGTCAGTGACAACGTGCGACTTCAGAGACTAGGTCATAGAAGTTTGTGGCTTCCTGCTTGCTCTCTCTCTCAGATCACCTGCTCTGGGGGAAGCTCGCTGCTATGCAATAAGGACACCCAAGCTTCCCTGTGGAGAGGTCCAGGAGTTGAGGAACTGAGGCCTCCCACCAACAGCCAGGTGAGGGAGCCACCTTAGCAGCAGACTCCTCAGGCCCAGTCAAGATTTCAGGGGACTGCAGCCATCACCTCGATTGCAATCTCGTGAGAGACTGACCATGAGCCAGAGCCACCCAGCTAAGCCCAAATTCCTGACCCACAGAAGCCGTTTGGTAATCAATATTGTGTTAAGCCACCACACTTTGGGATAATTTGTTATATGGTAATATAAAACCAAAACAGGAACCACATGGTGAGTTTAACAGCAAGCAAACAACAGGAAAGTCACAGTTTTAGGGTAGAAGGAGTAATCCTCATACTTGGATGAGAGCTTCACTGTTATTAAACTCAAAGAGAAATCAGATAGGAGACCCAGGTAGGCAGGTTTTTTCTCAGTAATCACCACAAGGATGTAGAGGGGGTAGGTGTGGATGACTCAACGTAAGGCTGGCTGACCAGCTGAGCACTTCACTCCCTCAGGCTGACCAGATGAGGGCTCCAGCTCCATCCCCGCCTGGTCCTTCTGCAGCCCCAGGGCACATTCCAGCTACAAAGCCCTCCTCAAAGTTCCCCCAAAGGGATCAAGCCCCTCTTCCTGCCCTCTTGCCTTCCCACCTGGGGGACGGTGGTGGGGTGGGGGGGGTACGTGTCCTCCTCCTAGCATCCCTTTCCCCTTTTATACTTTTATTTCTATTCACCAAATTTTTTTTAAATATCTTCATTGGAGTATAATTGCTTTACAATGGTGTTAGTTTCTGCTGTATAACAAAGTGAATCAGCTATACATATACATATATCCCCATATCCCCTCCCTCTTGCGTCTCCCTCCCACCCTCCCTATGCCACCCCTCTAGGTGATCACAAAGCACTGAGCTGATCTCCCTGTGCTATGCAGCTGCTTCCCACTAGCTATCTATTTTACATTTGGTAGTGTATATATGTCCATGCCATTCTCTCACTTTGTCCCAACTTACCCTTCCCCTTCTCGTGTCCTCAGGTCCATTCTCTACGCCTGCATCTTTATTCCTGTCCTGCCCCTAGGTTCTTCAGAACCTTTTTTTTAGATTCCATATATATATGTTAGCATACGATATTTGTATTTCTCTTTCTGACTTATTTCACTCTGTATGACGGACTCTAGGTCCATCCACCTCATTACAAATAATTTTGTTTCTTTTAATGGCTGAGTAATATTCCATTGTATATATGTGCCACATCTTCTTTATCCATTCATCTGTCGATGGACACTTAGGTTGCTTCCATTGTCCTGGCTATTGTAAATAGAGCTGCAATGAACATTGTGATACATGACTCTTTTTGAATTATGGTTTTCTCAGGGTATATGCCCAGGAGTGGGATTGCTGGGTCGTATGGTAGTTCTATTTTTAGTTTTTTAAAGAACCTGCATACTGTTCTCTATAGTGGCTGTACCGATGTAAATTCCCACCAACAGTGCAAGAGGGTTCTCTTTTCTCCACACCTTCTCCAGCATTTTTTTTAAACATCTTTATTGTAGTATAATTGCTTTACAATGGTGTGTTAGTTTCTGCTTCATAACAAAATGAATCAGTTATATATATACATATGTTCCCATATCTCTTCCCGCTTGCGTCTCCCTCCCTCCCACCCTCCCTATCCCACCCCTCCAGGCGGTCACAAAGCACTGAAGCATTTTTTTGTTTGTAGATCTTCTGCCCATTCTGAATGGTTTGAGGTGATACCTCACTGTAGTTTTGATCTGCATTTCTCTAATGATTAGTGATGTTCAGCATCCTTTCATGTGTTTGTTGGCAATCTGTATATCTTCTCTGGAGACATGTCTATTTAGGTCTTCTGCCCATTTCTGGATTAGGCTGTTTGTTTTCTTTGATATTGAGCTGCATGAGCTGCTTGTAAATTTTGGAGATTAATCCTTTGTCAGTTGCTTCATTTGCAAATATTTTCTCCCATTCTGAGGGTTGTTTTTTCATCTTGTTTATGGTTTCCTTTGCTGTGCAAAAACTTTTACGTTTTATTAGGTCCCATCTCTTTATTTTTGTTTTTATTTCCCTTACTCTAGAAGGTGGGTCAAAAAGGATCTTGCTGTGATTTATGTCATAGAGTGTTCTGCCTATGTTTTCCTCTAAGAGTTTTACAGTGTCTGGCCTTACATTTAGGTCTTTAATCCATTTTGAGTTTATTTTTATGTATGGTGTTAGGGAGTGTTCTAATTTCATTCTTTTACTTTCATTCTTGTAACTGTCCGGTTTTCTCACCACCACTTATTGAAGAGGCTGTCTTTTCTCCACTGTATATTTTTGCCTCCTTTATCAAAAATAAGGTGACCATATGTGTACGGGTTTATCTCTGGGCTTTCTATCCTGTTCTATTGATCTATATGTCTGTTTTGGTGCCAGTATCATACTGTCTTGATTACTGTAGCTTTGTAGTATAGTCTGAAGTCTGGGAGCCTGATTCCTCCAGCTCCGTTTTTCTTTCTCAAGATTGCTTTGGCTATTCAGGGTCGTTTGTGTTTCTACACAAGTTGTGAAATGTTTTGTTCTAGTTCTGTGAAAAATGCCATTGGTAGTTTGATAGGGATTGCACTGAATCTGTAGATTGCTTTGGGTAGTATAGTCATTTTCACAATGTTGATTCTTCCAATCCAAGAACATGGTATATCTCTCCATCTGTTTATATCGTCTTTAATTTCTTTCATCAGTGTCTTATAGTTTTCTGCATACAGGTCTTTTGTCTCCTTAGGTAGGTTTATTCCTAGGTATTTTATTCTTTTTGTTGCAAAGGTAAACGGGAGTGTTTCTCTAATTTCTCATTCAGATTTTTCATCTTTAGTGTATAGGAATGTAAGAGATTTCTGTGCATTTTTTATCCTGCTACTTTACCAAATTCATTGATTAGCTCTAGTAGTTTTCTGGTGGCATGTTTAGGATTCTCTATGTATAGTATCATGTCATCTGCAAACAGTGACAGTTTTACTTCTTCTTTTCCAATTTGGATTCCTTTATTTCTTTTTCTTCTCTGATTGCTGTGGCTAAAACTTCCAAAACTATGTTGAATAATAGTGGTGAGAGTGGACAACCTTGTCTCGTTCCTGATCTTAGTGGAAATGGTTTCAGTTTTTCACCACTGAGGACAATGTTGGCTATGGGTTTGTCAAATATGGCCTTTATTACATTGAGTTAAGTTCCCTCTATGCCTACTTTCTGGAGGGTTTTTATCATAAATGGTGTTGAATTTTGTCAAAAGCTTTTTCTGCATCTATTGAGATGATCATATGGTTTTTCTCCTTCAATTTGTTAATATGGTGTACCACATTGACTGATTTGCGTATATTGAAGAATCCTTGTATTCCTGGGATAAACCCCACCTGATCATGATGGATGATCCTTTTAATGTGCTGTTGAATTCTGTTTGTTAGTATTTTGTTGAGGATTTTTACATCTATGTTCACCAGTGATATTGGCCTATTGTTTTCTTTTTTTGTGGCATCTTTGTCTGGTTTTGGTATCAGGGTGATGGTGGCCTCGTAGAATGAGTCTGGGAGTGTTCCTCTGTCTGCTATATTTTAGAAGAGTTTGAGGAGGATAGGTGTTAGCTCTTCTCTAAATGTTTGACAGACTTCGCCTGTGAAGCCATCTGGTCCTGGACTTTTGTTTGTTGGAAGTTTTTTATTCACTGTTTCAATTTCAGTGCTTGTGATTCGTCTGTTTATATTTTCTATTTCTTCTTGGTTCAGTCTTGGAAGGTTGTGCTTTTCTAAGAATTTGTCCATTTCTTCCAGGTTGTCCATTTTATTGGCATATAGTTGCTTGTAGTAATCTCTCACGATCCTTTGTACTTCTGCAGTGTCAGTTGTTACTTTTCCTTTTCCACTTCTAATTCTGTTGATTTGAGTCTTCTCCCTTTTTTCTTTTTTTTTTGTGGTATGCGGGCCTCTCACTGTTGTGGCCTCTCCCATTGCGGAGCACAGGCTCCGGATGCACAGGCTCAGCGGCCATGGCTCACGGGTCCAGCCGCTCCGCGGTATGTGGGATCTTCCCGGACCGGGGCATGAACCCGTGTCCTCTGCATCGGCAGGCAGACTCTCAACCACTGTGCCACCAGGGAAGCCCCTCCCTTTTTTTCTTGATGAGTCTGACTAGTGGTTTATCAATTTTGTTTATCTTCTCAAAGAACCAGCTTTTAGTTTTATTGATCTTTGCTATCATTTTCTTCATTTCTTTTTCATCTATTTCTGATCTGATCTTTATGATTTCTTTCCTTCGGCTAACTTTGAAGTTTTTTTGTTCTTCTCTCTCTAATTGCTTTAGGTGTAA